>NW_027142373.1:11530146-11898665 GCF_026170545.1 Melanerpes formicivorus
ACCACCTCCCCAGGCAGCACATCCCAATGGCAAATCATTCTCTCTATGAAGAATTTCTTCCTACCATCCAGCCTCAACCTCCCCTGGCACAGCTTGAGACTGTGTCCTCTTGTTCTGGTGCTGCTTGCCTGGGAGAAGAGACCAACCCCCACGTGGCTACAACCTCCCTTCAGAGAGTTGGAGAGAGCAAGAAGGTCTCCCCTGAGCCTCCTCTTCTCCAGGCTAAGCAACCCCAGCTCCCTCAGCCTCTCCTCACAGGGCCTGTGCTCCAGACCCCTCCCCAGCTTTCTTGCCCTTCTCTGGACACGCTCCAGCAGCTCAACATCTTTCCTAAGCTGAGGACCCCAGAACTGGACACAGGACTCAAGGTGTGGCCTAAGCAGTGCTGAGCACAGGGCACAATGACCTCCCTGCTCCTGCTGGCCACACTGTTCCTGATGCAGGCCAGGATGCCATTGACCTTCTTGGCCACCTGGGCACACTGCTGGCTCCTGTTCAGCTGCTCTCCACCACTATCCCCATGTCCCTCTCTGCTTGGCTGCTCTCAGCCACTCTGACCCCAGCCTGTAGCACTGCCTGGGGTTGCTGTGGCCAATGTGCAGAACCTGGCACTTGGATGTGTTCAATCTCCTGCCCTTGGCCTCTACCCATCTGCCCAGCCTGGCAAGGTCCCTCTGCAGAGCCTCTCTACCCTCCAGCAGATCAACTCCTGCCCCCAGCTTGGTGTCATCTGCAGATTGACTGCTGATGGGACTCAATGCCCTCATCCAGATCATCAGTAAAGATATTGAACAGGCTGGGGCCCAGCACTGATCCCTGGGGCACAAACACACACCTCAGACAGATATTCCTGTCCGAGGGCCAGAGGTGAGTGGCTGCAGCACAGCTACTCACTGTTGGCAGCTGCTGGGACAGGATGCCAGGCTGGTGATCTCTGGGGCACAGCTGCCCCTGGATTCAAATCGGTGACACACAGCAGACCTCTCCAGCCACACAGCTCACCTCAGGAGCTGCTCCTGTGGATGGACCTGTGTGCACAGCCTGGAGGCAGAGAGGCTGGGGTACCCTGAGCATCCTGGGGATGGGGCACCCCCATGGCACGCTGGAGATGTGGCAGAAGCCCTTTCACCGCCCCTGCTGCCTTCCTGGGTGCTGAAGGCTGTTCCTCCAGCAGCAGTGTGGACACAGGCAGGTCCTTTCCTCTCTGTTTGGACAGCTGCACGGAGAAGGTCCCAGCTGAGAAACAGAATTTTGCTCTTTTGCTGCTGTTGTTGTTGTTGTTGCTGTTGTTGTTGTCTAAACTTCTGCTGGGTCATTTATCACTGGTTCCAGTCCTGGATCCGTTCAGTGTGTGGCTGTGGCCAGCAGTGCGTGGGCAGGAGAAACGCCCCGGGGGATGGTGAAACCGCAGCCTGCGCAGCCCCAGCTGAGGAGGGGAGCAGGAGCCTCCCTCGGCTGCGAGCAGGCGGCTGCCCTCCGTCATCACCCGCTCAACACCAGCCCCAGGCAACAGACATCGCCTCAAACAAGCCATTTTCTTTGAAGGGCTTGAGGAACACCAGCCTGGGGGGCGGGGGGGAGGAGGGGAGGTGGTGGTTCTCGCCCTGCTTCCCGTCTCTTTTGCCCTCTCCAGCAGAGCTGCGAGGACTTTGCAAGTCTGTCGCCCCTGAGGATGTAGGACACATGCTTGCTGTGAGGCTTTGTTGGCAATAAATCCTTGAAAACAACCTTTGTGTTTGCTGACACTCAGCTCACACTAACCCAAGGAGCCTGTTCTTTCAGGCCAAACAGCCCCAAACGAGCATAGAACCATGGAAGTGTTTTGGGCTGGCAAAGCCCTCTGGGATCATCCAGCCCAACCATCAACTCAGCACCACCATGGCCACTAAACCATGTCCCCAGGTGCCATGGCCACAGGTTTGTTGAACACCCCCAGGGCTGGGGACTCCACCACCTCCCTGGGCAGCCTCTGCCAATCCCTGACCACTCCTGCAGCAAAGACATTTTTGCCTAATCCACAACCTAACCTTCCCCTGGCAGAATGTCAGGCCAGTTCCTCTCCTTCTATCACCTGATAGGGGGAAGAGACCAACCCCCACCTGAGTCCAACATCCTGTCAGGGAGGTTGTGGAGAGCAATGAGGTCTCCCCTCGTCCTCTCCTCCAGACTAAACATCCCCAGCTCCCTCAGCTGCTCCTCACCAGCCCTCTTCTCCAGACCCTTCCCCAGGCTTTGTTGCATTATTCAAACTGAAGCTCAGGGTCTGGGCTGCTCAGCTGCTCTGGGGTGAGAGGGGCCTTCAAGTGGTTGGCCCTTTTGGGATGCTCTCCATCAGCTCCAGGAATGCAGGGAATGGAGGAGCACCCATCTGCAAGGAGCTTTGGATGACTTCATCCCACCTTGCAGGATGTGGAGACATTGCATCTGGGGACACATCAGCATGGAGAGGAAATAGCATAGCATAGCATAGAACAGAATAGACCAGGTTGGAAAAGACCTTCGAGATCATCAAGTCCAACCTATCACCCAACCCCATATGATCAACTAAACCATGGCACCCAAGCACCCCATCCAGACTCTTCCTAAACACCTCCAGGGATGGGTGACTCCACCACCTCCCTGGGCAGCACATCCCAATGGCCAATCTCTCTTGCTGGGAAGAATTTGTTCCTAACATCCAGCCTGCACCTCCCCTGGCACAGCTTGAGACTGTGTCCTCTTGTTCTGGTGCTGGGGTGCCTGGCAGAAGAGACCAACCTCCACCTGGCTACAACCTCCCTTCAGGGAGTTGGGAGAGAGCAAGAAGGTCTCCCCTGAGTCTCCTCTTCTCCAGGCTAAGCAACCCCAGCTCCCTCAGCCTCTCCTCACAGGGCTGTGCTCCAGACCCCTCCCCAGCTTTCTTGCCCTTCTCTGGACTTGTTCCAGCAGCTCAACATCTTTCCTGAACTGAGGACCCCAGAACTGGCCACAGGACTCAAGGTGTGGCCTAACCAGTGCTGAGCACAGGGCTCAATGACCTCCCTGCTCCTGCTGGCCACACTGTTCCTGATGCAGGCCAGGATGCCATTGGCCTTCTTGGCTGCTTGAGCACACTGTTGTCTCCTGTTCAGCTGCTGTCAACCAGCACCCCCAGGTCCCTCTCTGCCTGGCTGCTCTCAGCCACTCTGACCCCAGCCTGCAGCACTGCCTGGGGTTGTTGTGGCCAATGTGCAGAACCTGGCACTTGGATATGTTCAATCTCCTGCCCTTGGCCTCTGCCCATCTGCCCAGCCTGGCAAGGTCCCCCTGCAGAGCTCTCCTGCCCTCTAACAGATCAACTTCTGCTCCCAGCTTGGTGTCACCTGCAAATGTGCAGATGTTGCAGAGCCCCTTTCCCAAGACACAGCCAATAACACCTGGCCCTATGCCTTAATGCCCTCCAACATCTATCCCTTCAGCCCTAGTATTACCCCTCTCAGGAAACAGGGGTAGAAGGGTTTATTTGCCCCAGCCATGCAGGTCTTTAACCCAGCCCCCTCACTCTCCAATTTCACTCCTTATGCACTTCTCTTTTCCTTGCAAACCACTAGAGTCAGTTTCCTTCAGAGGCACCTTCAGCTCAGCTTCACAGAATTGCAGAATGCCAGGTTGGAAGGGACCCCGAGGATCATCTGCTCCATACTTTCTTGATAACAGGAGAGCTGAACTGAGCTGGCCCAGCACCCTGGCAAGCTGGGCTGAAACTGTACAGTATAGAGGACTCCACCACTTCCCTTGGGAGATGATTCCAGTGTCCAACTGTTCTCACCATGAAACATTTTCTCCTGAAGCCCACTGGGAAATGTCCCCCAGCAGAACCTTGTCCCCATCACCCCTGGGGCTTTTCCTTGTCAAAAGGGAGTCTCCACCCTCCTGGTAGCCACCCTTTATGCCCTGGGCCACGGTAATAAGGTCTCCCTTCAAGCCTTCTCTCCTCAGGGCTGCACATTCTGCCTCCTTGGCTATGAGCAGCTGACTTCGCTGGCAGCGCCGGCCGGCAGCAGCACTCCCGACGCACCCCCTGCCCCGGGAGACTGTTTGGCCAGATCCTGCCTGGATCGTTTTTAACCTTCTGCAGCTTTGGCTGTGGCAGAACTAAGGCTGCTCGGTGGGTAGCCTGTTGCAACCGGCGCTCCCTTGTCTTTGCCTCTCCAGGTGGTAAGGGGGCTGAAAAGCGCCTGTAATCCCCCTGAATGAGCTGCACGGCACAGAAACAAAGTCCAGCTCCGCTCTGGGATGTTCAGCCCCTTTCAAACACGAGCTGCTGCTGCAGCCACCCAAGAGGAAGCAGGCGAGGATCTCGCAGCTCCCATTGCTGGCACCCCAAAGGAAGAGGTAGGGCAAAGTCCACCAGACCCCCAGCACAGCCCTGGGCAGGGGGGGAGGGTTGGTCTGCAAAGCTGCCAGCGCTCTTGCCACCCTTTTTTCAACTGCATCAAGAAAAGAAGCCTCCTGTTCCATCCCCCCCCACAACTGCTGCCTTTCACCACTATTTCTGGCAAGGTTCAGGCTGAATTTTTTTTCCCCTCCAGCCTTAGTTACAGTCCCTGTTTAACTCTAAAAGCTCCTGCCAGAACAGGAGTGCATCTCTGTGCTTGGAAATACTCATAGAATCATAGAATCAATGAGGATGGAAAAGACCTCAGAGATCATCAAGTCCCAGCACCTCCTGACTAACTAAACCATAGCTCCAAGTGCCACATCCAAGCCTTTTTGAACACCTCCAGGGATGGTGACTCCAACACCTCCCTGGGCAGCACATCCCCATGGCAAATTACTCCTGGGAAGAACTTTCTCCTCACCTCCAGCCTAAACCTCCCCTGGCACAGCTTGAGACTGTGTTCTCTTGTTCTGGTGCTGGTTGCCTGGCAGAAGAGACCAACCCCCACCTGGCTACAACCTCCCTTCAGGGAGTTGGAGAGAGCAAGAAGGTCTCCCCTGAGCCTCCTCTTCTCCAGGCTAAGCAACCCCAGCTCCCTCAGTCTCTCCCCATAGAGCTTGGGCTGCAGACCCCTCCCCAGCCTTGGTGCCCTTCCTTGGACACTTTCAAGCAACTCAACATCTTTCTTGGATTGAGGGGCCCAGAACAGGACACAGAACTCAAGTTCAGGTGTCCTACAAAGCTTTCAGACAGCAAACTCTCAGTAATCACAGAACTAACTTAATCCCAGAATCCCAGCATGATGAGGTTGGAAGACCATCCAGTCTGACCCCTCTGCTCAAGCAGGGCACCCACAGCAGCTTGCCCAGCAGCACAGTGCCCAGCTGGGGCTGGAAGCTCTCCACACCAGGAGACTCCACAACCTCTCTGGGCAGCCTGCTCCAGGCCTCCAGCAACAAATAATTTTCTCCTCATTTTCAGGTGGAACCTCCTGAGTTGCGGTTTGTGTCCTTGCCCCTTGTCCTATTTCTGGGCATCACTGAAGACAGAATGGAATGGAATGGAATGGAATGGAATGGAATGGAATGGAATGGAATGGAATGGAATGGAATGGAAATAGAAATAGAAATGGAAATAGAAATAGAGATTAGAATAGAATAGAATAGAGCAGGTTGCAAAAGACCTCAGAGATCATCAAGTCCAACCTATCACCCAACACCATCTAATCAACTAAACCATAGCACCAAGTGCCTCATCCAGGCTCTTCCTAAACACCTCCAGGGATGGGGACTCCACCACCTCCCTGGGCAGCACATCCCAATGACCAATCTCTCTTTCTATGATGAACTTCTACCTGTTCATCCCAGTCCTTTGCTGCTTGATCTGCTTTGTGGATCTGCTGCTCCACACCCTCCCAAGAGCTGGGACATAACCAAAGGCCTTGAGGTTGAGAGGCTGCTCCAACATGGGCAGAGAATGCAGAGGCAGAACAGACAGGGCTGAGCCTCAGCCCTGAGAGCTGCACACAGCTGCCTCATTGAGAGGTGATGCAGAGTGTGGAGGTGGTCACACACCAACCAAATCCAGCTGCTGCTGTGCTCAGCTGCCCTGTTTGAACAGAAACCCCTCAGTGTGGCAGCCAAAAAAGAGCTGTATGCTCTCTTCCACTGTGTCTCTGTGTTAGGGGTCATCCCTCCTTGCTGCCCCTGATGCTGGTTGCTGTGGCCACCCTGCTTTTTCACCCCACCATTCTCATGAGGGCTCACTGTGCTGAGAGCCAAGTCAGGGATGCTCCACTACCTCCATGACCTACTCATTTCCAAGACCTTCAGCTGGTGAAAGCCCCTGATGTAGAAAAATTTGGTCCAGAGCATCCTCCCTGTTCTGGAGACCAAATTCAGCTCAAGCTCATACCAGGGCAGTGCTGGGAATGCTCCACCTTGGCTTGTCTGAAAGGGATCCTTTGAGCTACCAAGCTGGGAGCAACTGGGATCAGGAGGGAGAAGCTCAGAGTAGCTGCTGGACTGAATGCTGGCTGGGACTGGCCTGCACTGGCCCTGCTGGAACCTGTGCTGGCAGCTCAGGAGCCTTCAAGAGCTGTGCCTGCTCACACCAGATGGGTTCTGGGCCCCAGCAGCAGGGACTGCTCTGTCCTGCCCTTAGCATGGACCTGGGAACCTGTGCTGGCAGCTCAAGAGCCTTCAAGGGCTGTGCCTGCTCACACCAGATGGGTTCTGGGCCCCAGCAGCAGGGACTGCTCTGTCCTGCCCTTAGCATGGACCTGGGAACCTGTGCTGGCAGCTCAAGAGCCTTCAAGGAGTGTGTCTGCTCACACCAGATGGGTTCTGGGCCCCAGCAGCAGGGACTGCTCTGTTCTGCCCTTAGCATGGACCCTGGAACCTGTGCTGGCAGCCCAGAAGCCTCCAAGGGCTGTGCCTGCTCACACCAGATGGGTTGTGGGCCCCAGCAGCAGGGACTTCTCTGTCCTGCCCTTCGCATCTTTCCCCTTCCCCACCTCCCACACAGCCGGACAGACCTCAGCTTTGCCTCCCTGACCCAGAGCTGCTGAAGCCAAAAGGAACAAGACCTCAGCAAAGAAGCAGCCATGAGCTGTGTGCTGTGCATAGCTCTGCCTAAGGGAAAACAACCACCCCGTGCCAGGCAAAATACAACTCCCCTTCTCTTGCTTCTATAACATGGTAACCTTCTCTCAACAGACTCTCTCCACTCCTGGCCCAACAAAGCGTTTCCAGAGCCCTTATGTTTCTTGGCCACAATGGCCAAGACCCTCTGAGAACAGCAAAGCTGTTGGGCCTCAGCACCAAGTACATCTTGCTGGTACACATCAAGGTTTACATGAAACACTGTGTGTGAGGCACTGGCTGTTTGCTAAGGGCAGGAGAAGCTGGCAGGGTGTGAGCCTTTTCTTCTGCCCTGTGTCCTTGTGCAGCTAGGTCCAAGAGGAGAAATGTCAGCACAGCTCAGGCTGCTTGGCATGCCCCGAGCAGGCTCTGCCCTCCATCCAGCACACCTTGGGTGGCCCCAGGGCATGTCCTTGACCCAGCCTGAGCACATTCCTGGTTCTTCCTTCCTCCAGCTGGACTAGCTTCTCAGTTTCCATCAGAAAGGGGCTGAAAAGGACTTCAGCTTAGGGCTCTCACAAGGGCTGAGGTGTTGTGACACCTCCATCCCAGGGCCTTCACCAGAAGTCAGATTTGTCTCGTAAGGGAGGCGGTAGGGGAGGCTTTGGGGTAAAGGTAGAGCCTCCCCATCACCAAACCCTGGCAGCGAGGGGGGAAGGGGCTGCCGTGAGGCGCAGGGCGCTGCAGCTCGCTCCCGGCCGCTGGGGCTCGGGGCCGGCCGGCTCAGTCAGCTGTTGTTTTGGGAAGGCTGCTCATTATCCCGGGGTTTTCCAAGAACATCAGAGCCTTGGCAGGGGCCAGGCAGCAGTCTGAGGTTAACAAAACAACCTGGTGTAGACAGGCGCTCCGGTGCCTCGCAGAACTCCTCCGTCAGCAGCTCGGGACGTGCTGCGAGGAGCTGTGCGGACGCCAGAGGATGTCCACTCCTCATCTTCCCGAGCCCTTCCGGAGCGCCGGGAACAGCCTCTGCCCGCAGGAGGACACTCCGGGAGATGCATCTGGAGAACAAAGTCTCCTAGTCCTGCCGGAGAGAGAAGGCAACCGCCTGGCTCCCGCAGGCGTTTCTCCACTACAAATGAAGGCTGCAGCCAAGAGCAACCTTTCCAGCGTCCAACGCGCGGTGCTCGGCCGGCACTAAGCAGCAGGAGTCCCTGGGGACCGGCCCTGCTGGAAATGTCATTAGCATGTGTCACCTCTGCCTGCTTGGAAGGATTTATCAGGACAAGGAGCTCACTTTTTTTAATGAGCCTTTTCATGGCACGTTACTGAGGGAGGAAAAGAAAGAAGAAGAAGAAGAAACCCAGCCCCCCAAACCAACCCGACCCCAAAAACCCTCCGAGCGAAGCAGAGCTTCCAATGAAATTTATAGAGCATGAAAAGAGCTTCTGGAGCTGGGTTTCAGAGGTGGCTGGCCCTCTGCATGTGGAGCCACCACCCTCCTCAGAGGATGAAAACAAAACAAACAGGCAGAAAAATGCAGGGAGCAGATAAGTGAAGTCACGTCCTGCCCTGGAATGAGGGAGCTGACGATGCTGGCAGCTGACCCCTAACATGGAGAAACCCGGCCCTCTGAGGCTTCTGTGCTCTGGGAGGTGGGCAAGGGCTCACTCCCGTGGCTCCTCCAGGAGCCCCCTGGGGCATCTCTGCACCACAAGCAGATTTGTGGATTCATAGAAGTGTTTGGGTTGGAAGGGACTGTAAAGATCATCCAGTTCCAACTGGGACACCTCCCACCAGCCCAGGTTGCTCAAGGCCTCCTCCAGCCTGGCTTTGAACACTTGCAAGGAGGAGGCATCCACAGCCTCCCTGGGCAACCTGTGCCAGTTTCTCACCACCCTCACTGGAAAGAATTTCTTCTTAATTTCCCATCTAAATCTCCCCTCCTCAAACTTCAAGCAATTCCCTCTTGTCCTATCCTTACAAGCCCTTGACAGAACTCCCTCCCCAGCTCTCCTGTAGCCCTTTTCAGGTACTGGAAGGTTTCTGTGAGGCCTCCTCAGAGCCTTCTTTTCTCCACACTGAACAGCCCCAAGCACAGGCTTTCCTTGCTTGGAAGTAGTACTTAAGAACCTTATCCCAGCTGAGCCACACCATGCTGGGCACCATGTGTGTAGTTAGAAGATGCTGCTCATGGAGAACTTGCACTGAAGTGGATAAGCAAACTGTGGGCGTGGTGAAAGCCCCCATGCCTTGCATTTTGTGGCTTGGTAGCCCTCTGGGTTATGTCTGAGCTAGGGATGCCCAATTGTCTTTCAGAGTCACAGGGGAGAAGTGGTCACCTCCAGGGTGGTGCTCCTCACCCTCGGGCAGGTATCGAAGGGGCTGCAATGAAGCTGCTAAGGGGGGAACTAGAGGGGGACTAGGGGGAATGGAACCAAACTAGAAATGGGTAGGTGCAGATTGGATGTGAGGAAGAAATTCTAACCCAGGAGGGTGGTGAGAGCCTGGCACAGGTTGCTCAGGGAGGTGGTGGAAGCCTCCTGCCTGGAGGTGTTTGCAGCCAGGCTGGATGTGGCTGTGAGCAACCTGCTGTAGTGTGAGGTGTCCCTGCCCATGGCAGGGGGTTGGAAGTGGCTGAGCCTTGAGGTCCCTTCCAACCCTGACAATTCTGTGATTCTATGATTCTGTGCTGTTTGCAGGAGGTGATCTCCACCACTCTGGGTGAGATGCTCAGCCTTGGTATCCCCTTTTCATCCCTGAGGCTGGCGATGTGAGGGGAAGGGACTAACAAACCTACAGAATGCATTGGGCTGGAGGGGACCCTCAAAGGTCAGCTTGGCCAACTCCTCTGCAGTGAGCAAGAACATCTCCAACATCAAGTTTGGGCCACATCAACTTTGACCTCGAATGTCTCCAGGGATGGGTTCCTCCACCACCTCCCTGGGCAACCTGTTCCCAGTGTGTGATGGTTGGACTCGATGATCTTCCAGGTCTTTCCCAAATGAACCAATTCCATGATTCCATTTCACCACTCCCATTGTGCAGAACTTCCTCCTAATGCCCAACCTAAACCTCCCCTGCTCCACTTTCAAACCACTGCCCCAGCCTGTGTCAGGCATTTCCCAAGCCCTTGGCCAGCAGGGAGCAGAGCTGGCTCTGGCCAGCCCTGGGCCAGAGCTGCAGCACGCAGGACCTCAGGAGCCAGCATCCCTCTGCGAGTGAGGGGCAGGGGGCAGGGGGCTGGAGAGAGGGGAAGGGGGATCAGGATTCTCATGCCTAGTCAAGAGAACAAATTATTCTGGCCCAGTCCACCCTTGCCTCCAGTAGTGAGTAATCCTTGCAACCATGACAGCCACTTCTCTCTGCCCCGGAGAGCAGGATAAATCAGAGCAGAACAAAAGTCCTTTGCTGGGAGCTGGGCATGTGCAGTGCCTTTCAAAGGGGAGGCACATTGCTCTATAGATCTGCCTTCCCCAGGGACTGCCACTCTGACAGCAGGGAGATTAAGCAAAACAACCCACTTCAACCTACCCCCTTCTCCAAGAGCTCGCCACGGGTGGAACAAACCCATCCCAGTCAAACCACAGGGCAGAGCCATAATTCACACTTGGTGCTCTGCTGCTTTACTTGTTTGAATGCCCTAATTTTTGATTTCTCTCCCTTTTTTTTTTGCCTTTTTCCCCTCCCCTACTTAATGTTTTCAAAGTTTGGAGTAATAATTACACAGAATGCAGGCTCCTCTGGCGGCAGAGCTGGAAAACTTGGAAATAATGAGGAAAAGCAAACCAAATGTACCAATTATTGGAGTCCTCGGGGAACCTGCCGAGCTCTAGTGAGCTGGATCCAAAGCTTCAGAGAGAAGCCATTCGAGCTGCATTCCTCGCCAGACCGGGAAGCAGGCAGACACCGACCCTCCCCTCGCCCACACACCCCGAGCGAGCAGCCCTAAAGCAGCCCAACGATACCAGGCAAGCTCCTCCAGGTCGAGCAGCCACACTGCCTTTTGTTGCTAGCGACGTGGCGCGGCGCAGCCCTCCTGCAGGACAGGGCTGCTGATGGACCCATCGCTCCCGGCAGGGAGAGGAAGAGGGAGAGGGAGAGGGAGAGGGAGAGGGAGAGGGAGAGGGAGAGGGAGAGGGAGAGGGAGAGGGAGAGGGAGAGGGAGAGGGAGAGGGAGAGGGAGAGGGAGAGGGAGAGGGAGAGGGAGAGGGAGAGGAGAGGAGAGGAGAGGTTCAGAGAGGAGAGGAGAGGTTCAGAGAGGAGAGGTTCAGAGAGGAGAGGTTCAGAGAGGAGAGGTTCAGAGAGGTTCAGAGAGGAGAGGAGAGGTTCAGAGAGGAGAGGAGAGGAGAGGTTCAGAGAGGAGAGGAGAGGAGAGGAGAGGAGAGGAGAGGAGAGGAGAGGAGAGGAGAGGAGAGGAGAGGAGAGGAGAGGAGAGGAGAGGAGAGGAGAGGGCACTGATCTCCTCCCATGCTCTCACAGACCAAGATGTGTTTTCTTGCAACTTCTCCAAGCCATGATGGCAGCGAACTCCGTTCTGTTTCAGTTATATTTGTACCAGTAGAGACCTGGGCTCAGGCCAGCTGAACAAGGTCCTGAAAAGGAGAGTCATGGGGAGTTTAAGCCCTTCTGCTCCTCAGGGGTTTCTTGGGAATGGGCTGGGTTTCTTCTCTGAGCTCCTAATTAGACAGCAAATAGCATGGACAAATTTTGGCTTCTGAGTTGTGCCCCACTTCAAGGCCTGGATATTGGTGAGGTGTGAGACATTCCATTAGCTGCTGTGTTTCAGTGCCAGCAGAAGCACTTAGTGCAGCCTGTGCCTATTACCCCATCCCTAACCTCCCCCCATCTGCATTAGATTGTCCTGGAGCTGGGAACCAGTCCTCACCTGGCTGACATTGCTGGAGAGGCAGGGAACTACTGGAGAGAGTCCAGGGGAGGCTACAAAGCTGCTGAGGGGCCTGGAGCAGCTCTGGGAGGAGCAAAGGCTGAGAGCCCTGGGGCTGAGAGCCTGCAGAAGAGCAGCCCCAGAGGGCAGCTGAGCAATGCTCAGCAAGAGCTAAAGGAGCTGTGGGGGGCAAGAGGCTGGGGCCAGACTCTGCTGAGTGGTGCCCAGGGACAGCACAAGGGGCAGTGGGCACAGACTGGCAGCCAGGAGGTTCCACCTGAGCAGGAGGAGAAAGTTGTTTGTTGTGAGGGTGCTGGAGGCCTGGAGCAGGCTGCCCAGAGAGGTTGTGGAGTCTCCTGGTGTGGAGAGCTTCCAAGCCCAGCTGGGCACTGTGCTGCTGGGCAAGCTGCTGTGGGTGCCCTGCTTGAGCAGGGGGTTGGACTGGCTGAGCTCCAGAGGTCCCTTCTAATCCTCACCACACTGTGATTCTGACTCTACAAGATGAGTGTCTCTTAGATGCAGCTCTCTGCAGAGGGCACATGGCATGGAACTAGATGATCCTTGAGGTCCCTTCCAACCCTAACAATTCCATGATTGTAGCTGAGGAATCCTCCGAGCCCCCTGAACCACTTTGAAGCCATGCAGCGCCTCCATCAGCCTCTTGGCCCAGCAGAACCAGGGGCAGTAACTGCTCTGCAGACAAATCCTTCCTGCACCTCAGATGAAGGCAACTCAAAGCCCAGGCTGGGAAGGCCTTTGAAGGAAAACAAAACCTCAGAGGGTGTAGAATGAGCAACAGCCACATGTGAAGATCATTATTGGTACAAGAAGTGCCATCCCCAGAGCGTGTGCCAAGCAACCTACGGCCATGAAGTTCCTCAGCATAGGAAACAACAAGGAATTGTGCAACTGCAGCTGCTGTCAGAGCACACCACCAGAGCTGGGAAGCTGAGTGGAGGCTTTTGCCAAGCTCCTGGGTGTCAAACCTAGACCTGGTTAGGCAGTGTGTGTGTGTGTGCTTCAGCCAGAGCTCAGAGTCCCCTCTCTTCTTGAAGGCTCGTGGAGGAGGCATTTTGCTTTGCCCAATGAGAAGCATCTAAGTGGAACAGAAACATTTCTGGGGGGGGCTTGGTTCAGATTGAAGCAATTCCTTCTGGGCTTTGGAAAGCCAAGGCAAGGCCACAGCTTGGACTTAAATCAAAACAACAACAAGAAAAATAGAAAGAGGGAAACATTTCTCTCCTGGTTTGAATTGCCTTCCATTAGATAATCCAACACTTCATGGAAAGGGAAGGGATCCCTCCAAACATTCACATCCAATTTGGAATGGCAAATTGAAAGAAGCTGAAGGGTTTAAAAGAGTTCCCTTATTAGCAGCAATGTAGTCTCCTCCCCACCAGCATCAGGACACAGCCTCCACTGTTTTGGCTCTGCCATTATTCAGCGGGGTGAGGGAGGTGATTCTACTCCTCTGCTCTGCTCTTGTGAGACCCCACCCACGGCACTGTGTCCAGTCCCAGGGCCCCCAGCCCAAGAAGGACCTGGAACTGCTGGAGAGGGTCCAGAGGAGGTCATAAAGATGATCAGAGGGCTGGAGAACCTCTCCTATGGGAGAGTTGGGGCTGTTCAGCCTGCAGAAGAGAAGGCTCCAGGAAGACCTCAGAGCAGCCTTCCAGCACCTGAAGGGGCTGCAGGAGAGCTGGGGAGGGACTTTTGACAAGGGCTGGGAGTGATGACAAGGGACAATGGCTTTGAGCTGAGAGAGAGGGGACTGAGGCTGGAGATTAGGAAGAAATTCTTTCCAGTGAGGGTGGTGAGACACTGCAACAGGTTACCCAGGGAGGTTATGGATGTCCCCTCCCCAGGCCAGGCTGGATGAGGCCTTGAGCAACCTGGGCTGGTGGGAGGTGTCTCTGCCCACGGCAGGGGGGTTGGAACTGGATGATCTTGAAGGTCCCTTCCAACTCAAACCATTCCATGAATCTATCATTCCACAGTTCTGTGGTTCTGTGAGTCCACTCAGAGGTGGATTAACTTTAGGGTCACAGTATCACAGTATCACAAAGGTTGGAAGAGACCTCAAAGATCATCGAGGGTCCCTGGTGAGAAGCTGAATTGTCTCTATCTGGTTTCTACTGGGACCAAGGAATCCTTTTCCCTTCCTACCCTGCTGGCAGCCTTGGCATCCACCGGGTGGGAAGCACCCAAACTCCTATTTGCCTGGTAAATATTTGCCTGCTTTGCTTTCCTTCCCCCAGCTGCATCTGACAGCTGCTGCCACAGGAACAGCAGCTTGGCTCAGGCTCTGAATCCCCCCCAAAATCTGGGTGTGCATGCAGGAAGATTAAAAGAAACCCTGTTCCACAGGGCCTCCAGCCTGCAAAATGGGGGCTAAATACTATTTACTCTGCAAGCTCTGCATGAAAAATGATAAAAATGAGGTTAAATCTCTCTTCTTTTTCTTACCCCCCTCCCCCCCCCCCCCCCCCCTTCCTTCCCTCTTTTTAATGCAGGGAAGGTAAAAACCCCTCCCAAGCCCTGGGGATCGCCTTTCTTTTCCCTTTTATGATATTTACTAAAGACTTAAAGATGGGAAGAAGCAGAAGCCCTATAGAGTCTATGGGCTGAGATGAAAAGGTCCTGGATCCCCAGCGGGATAGGAAGGCTTCCAACAGGAGGCACAAGCTGCTGGGCTTTGTTTCTCAATTCAAACATGGGACCAGGCACAAAAGGAGGGGAATAATATCGCTCTCCCCGGCGGCCAGCCCACGCCTCGCCGCTGCTGCAGCCCATAATAATCATAATTCCAACCTAAAAAACCCTCTAAAAACCTAAAAAAAAAAGGGGGGGGGGGGGGGAGTAGGGGGCCGGGGGGGAGGGAGATGCCAGCAAGGAAAATGATTTGGGATTAAGGGTTCCCGTGTCCCACCTGCTGACTCAGGGTATTCTTCTCCTCAATAGACCTTCAGCTTCTCCACTCCTTTGGGGTACCCCAGGGCCGGGTCCATCCCTTTCCGGGCCACCATTGACATGCTGTGGGATCAAAATGCCTGTGGAAAGATTCCTGGGGAGCTGCTGGTGTGAACAAAAGGGCAACCTGTCAACGACTCCGTGCCAGCACAAACGCCAGGCTTAGAGGGAAGGGGCAGCTCAGGGGTCTGCTGCGAGGCAGAGGCTGCGGGGGGAACGGCCGGCACAATGCGGGCGAATGCCTGAGCTGACCATCGGGCTGGGCAGCTCAATGCCACCCCAGGGACTCCCTGTAATCCAGCATTATATCCCCCCTTTTGACATGGCTTTGCTCTGCTTAACTCTGCTCTTGGGGCTTTGCTCCCAAGGAACAAGGCTGAGCTGACCGTCCCCTTCCGCAGCAGCCCCAAGGTGTGTGGACAATGCTCAATTTTCTCCTAACAGCACAAACACAATGCCAGAGTCAGGCTGGCCTCAGATGTCAATAGAGCATCTGAATCAATCCCCTTTCCCCCCATGGTCTCCCCTCCAGGCTACAAAAGCCTCTATCATCTGCTGCATCCAAGGGTGAGGAGCTCCACAGCTTGCCCAAAGTGCTTCCATTTCACTTGTCCTCTCCTGCATGAAGTCCCACACGTTCCCACAGAGCATCCTGCTCTGTCAGGGTGGGGAGACACTGGAACAGGCTGTGGCCTCCCCCCTGCCTGGAGGTGTGCCTGGAGATGAGGCCTTGAGCAACCTGGGCTGGTGGGAGGTGTTCCTGCCCATGGCAGGAGGGTTGGAACTGGATGAGCTTTAAGGTCCCTTCCAACCCAAATAACTCTAAAAATTTATGATCAACATCCACCCATCCCTGTTGTGACTGTTTGAGGCTGTGCCTTTAAGAAAAGAGACAGTGCTGGGACACTATGGCTGAATGCTTTGGAATAATAACAAAAACAATCAGATATTCTAAACTAAACTTGTTCCCACACCAAGTGATGGAAGAAGTTGCTCAAAAGCTCCCCAGTTCCCCAGCCCCATAGAATCACAGAACTGTCAGGGCTGGAAGGGACCTCAAGGCTCAGCCAGTTCCAACCCCCCTGCCATGGCCAGGGACACCTCACACCACAGCAGGTTGCTCACAGCCACATCCAGCCTGGCTGCAAACACCTCCAGGCAGGAGGCTTCCACCACCTCCCTGGGCAGCCTGTGCCAGGCTCTCACCACCCTCATGGGGAACAACTTCTTCCTCACATCCAATCTGAATCTCTCCACTTCTAGTTTTGCTCCATCCTCCCCAGTCCTGTCACTCCCTGACACCCTCAAAAGTCCCTCCCCAGCTTTCTTGGAGCCCCCTGCAGATCCTGGAAGGCCACAATTAGGTCTCCTTGGAGGATTCTCTTCTCCACACTGAACAGCCCCAACTCTCTCAGTCTGTCCTCATAGGAGCTTGCTGCACAGGTCAGACATTGTTGAGTGTTTTCAGGGGCTATGGAGTCCTCCCACTCATAGCCAAGAGGCTGGGGCCAGGCTCTGCTCAGCAGTGCCCAGGGACAGCACAAGGGGCAGTTGGCACAAACTGGAACCCAGGAGGTTCCATCTGAGCAGGAGGAGAAAGTTGTTTGTTGTGAGGGTGCTGGAGGCCTGGAGCAGGCTGACCAGAGAGGTTGTGGAGTCTCCTCTGGAGACCTTCCAAGCCCAGCTGGGCATTGTGCTCCTGGGCAAGCTGCTGTGGGTGCCTTGCTTTAGCAGGGGGGTTGGACTGGATGATCTCCAGAAGTCCCTTCCAACCCCACCATGCTGGGGTTCTCAGATGCTGTACAAGGGAGTGATTATTATGTTTTTCAGTGATGACCTGAGGTCAACACGTGACATCTACCTGTCCAAGACAGCTTTTAAACCAGGGGTGCAAGCATCCCTGCCTTGGTTGCTGACAATTTAGGGAATGCTTTCAGCTTTCTGTGGGAATCTGTCCTGTTCTCAGCTGGAAGGGAGTTAATTATCTTCCCAGTAGCTGCTTCAGGCTTGTGTTTTGGATTCAGTGTGAGAACACCATTGATAACACACAGGGGTTTGTAGCTGTGGGTAAGTTGTGTTTATCCTAAGCCAAGGCTTGTTCAGCTCCTCATATCTGCCAGCCAGCAGGCTAGAGGGGCACAGGAAGCTGGGAGGGGGTACAGGCAGGACAGCTAACCCTAGCTGGCCAAAGAAATATTCCATACCATAAGGACATCATGCCCAGTGTGTAAGCTGAGGGGAGCTGGCTGGGAGGTGCTGATCAGTGCTCAGGGACTGGCTGGGCATCGGGCAGCTGGTGCTGAGGAATTGCACTGAGCACCACTTGGCTTTCCTGGGATGTATTTCTCTCTCTTTTTCACAGAATCCCAGCGTGGTGGGGAGTGGAACTAGATGATCCTTGGTCAGGGACACCTTCCACTAGACCAGGTTCCTCAAGGCCCTGTCTAACCTGGCCTTGAACACCTGCAGGGAGGGGGCATCCACAGCCTCCCTGGGCAACCTGTTCCAATGTCTCACCACCCTCACTGGAAAGAATTTCTTCCTCATCTCCAGCCTAAATCTGCTCTCTTCCAGCTCTACATCATCCCAACATCTTTATGACCACAATATCTACATCACCCCAGGATGAGACTTCAGGATCAGCCTTCATGTGGCCCTGGGCAGCCTGATCTAACTGGAGGTGTCCCTGCTCACTGCAGGACAGTTGGACAAGATGACCTCTGAAGCTCTCTTCCAACCCAATGGGATCCGTGAATCTACATCACCACAAAACCTGCATCACCACATCTACATCATCACAACTTCTACATCACCACATCTACATCACCAGTTCTACATCACCACAACTACTGACTTGCTGGAAGGTGCCCAGAGAAGGGCAACAAAGTTGGTGAGGGATTTGGAACACAAGTCCTATGAGGAGAGGCTGAGGGAGCTGGGGTTGCTTAGCCTGGAGAAGAGGAGGCTCAGGGGAGACCTTATTGCTATCTACAACTACCTGAAGGGAGGTTGTAGCCAGGTGGGGGTTGGTCTCTTCTCCCAGGCAACCAGCACCAGAACAAGAGGACACAGTCCCAAGCTGTGTCAGGGGAGGTTTAGGCTGCAGGTTAGGAAGAAGTTCTACACAGAGAGAGTGATTGCCCATTGGGATGGACTGCCTGAGGAGGTGGTGGAGTCACCGTTGCTGGAGGTGCTCAGGAGGAGACTTGATGGGGTGCTTGGTGCCATGGGTTAGTTGATTAGGTGGTGCTGGGTGATAGGTTGGATGTGATGATCTTGAAGGTCTCTTCCAACCTGGTCTATTCTATTTTATTCTATTCTATTCTATTCTATTCTATTCTATTCTATTCTATTCTATTCTATCACCACAACTTCTACATCACCACACCTACATCACCACAACTTTTACATCACCACAATAGCTACATCATTACAACTTCTACATCACCACAACTACATCACCACAACTACTACATCACCACAACTTCTACATCACCACTTCTACATCACCACATCTTCTACATCACCACTTCTACATCACCACATCTACATCACCACAACTCCTACATCACCACAACTTTTACATCATCACAATATCTACATCACCACAACTTCTACATCACCACAACTACATCACCACAACTCCTACATCACCACATCTACATCACCACTCCTACATCACCACAACTCCTACATCACCACATCTACATCACCACAACTACATCACCACAACTCCTACATCACCACTCCTACATCACCACATCTACATCACCACATCTACATCACCACAACTCCTACATCACCACAACTTTTACATCATCACAATATCTACATCACCACAACTTCTACATCACCACAACTACATCACCACAACTCCTACATCACCACATCTACATCACCACTCCTACATCACCACAACTCCTACATCACCACATCTACATCACCACAACTACATCACCACAACTCCTACATCACCACTCCTACATCACCACATCTACATCACCACAACTACATCACCACAACTCCTACATCACCACTCCTACATCACCACAACTCCTACATCACCACAACATCTATATCACCACGACTTCTATGTCACCACAATACCCACATCAAACCCTCGCCCTCGAGGTCTAATGAAGCCACAACAGAATTATCTCTCAAAAACCTTTACCTGCTTCAGTTTAAAGACGTGGGGGAGAAGGAGAATCGACCTCAACACTAGAGGCACTTTCTTCCTCTTTGCCAAGGCTTTCCTGGTCAGCTCTTCACATGGGAAGGGGCAGGATCTGCCTTTGAAGAGGTGCATGAAAAGGCCTTGCCGAGGGAGACAGTTTGGAGGCATTAGAGTCACAATGCTCCATTGCATCATCCATCAATTCTGTGTCAAAGCCCAGCTGAAACACAGCTTTCAGGAGGGGCCGGTGATGAAGTGACAATGTCACCCACATCCCTGAGGAAGGTCTGCACCACATTTATCTCTGTGAGAACGGGGAGCCTCTGGTGATTTTGCTTAATCTTTTGTATGAGGTTCTGAATTGACAAGAGATTCAGGCTGGCTAAGTGGCCAGAAAGTGAAACCCTAGCACCAGGGTCCTGGTGTTCTGTGGGGCTGTGACAATCCCTGCAGCATCTCCTCAGAGTGGTGAGTTGGGTGCCCAACAGGGTGTCGAATTTGGAGCTGTCTGAGAGGTTCCAGCTCTCCATCTTGTGTTGCTGCCTCCTGCAGCACAGGGAACTGCTGTGAGTTTTATTTGGGCTTGAAAGAAGGCAGTGGCTGACTCCTGTTTGCCTCAGCCTCCAGCTGCTTTGCTCGTGGCTTCCAGCACATGACTTCTACAGCCTCGTGGCACCAATCCCAGGACCTGCTGGGGTCTGCTCATGCCTGATCATTGGCATCCCCAACCTTCCCAAACCCCTGAAAGGAGAGAGCCAGCCCAGAGCAGGAGAAGGGCAGGATGGCCTCTGGTCGTGCACTCCCTGTTCCTGCTCTTCCAGTATTTCTCCCCTCAGAGGGTGCCTGCACTTGAGGTTCTGCACTTCATCTCGTTCATAAAACTGATGCTAGGCAGAATGCTTGGCTCAGCTGGAGCCTGACCCACAGCTATAAATCTGCTCTGCTCCCCCTACTTGCACCCCCACGGAGCTGCTGTCACTGCCCATTTGGAGTTGAAAA
The DNA here is from genome assembly GCF_026170545.1 of Melanerpes formicivorus. Lineage (NCBI taxonomy): Eukaryota > Metazoa > Chordata > Aves > Piciformes > Picidae > Melanerpes > Melanerpes formicivorus. The sequence continues at coordinate 11,550,159 of NW_027142373.1, forward strand.
ACCAAGCGTGACATTTCCCAGGTGCAGATGTGTTTGTCTCCCCTCCCTTCCAGACTTCCTTGGCTTCTCTCTCTTCTTTTTTTTTGAAGAGAAAGAGATTGACCAGGCTCTCTTCCTGGATGGAAATGCTGAGACAACAGCTGGGCTGAGCCAGAGGGACTGCTTGGATACCCAGGGGACATGGCTGGCTGTGGCACTCCAGCCACCCCATCAACCATCCAGGCTGAGGAGCATGGCTGGAGGTCTTGTCTTGGCCCAGGAGGACACCAGAGGAAACAAGGGAGCCACTAGGGAGGATGGGGAAGGCTGCCTGGTGCTCACTGGCTGTAGGAATTCATAGAGTCATAGAATTGCCTGGTTGGAAAAGACCTCAAGGTCAGCAAGTGCAAGCATGACCCAACCTCTCCTTCTAAGCAACTGTTAGATCATAGAATCATAGAACATGAGAAGTTGGGAGGGACCCCCAGAGATCATCAAGTCCAACCCCCCAGCAGGAGCAGGATGACCTAGGGCAGTCCACACAGGAATACATCCAGGCAGCTGTTCAAAGTCTCCAGAGGAGACTCCACAACCTCTCTGGGCAGCCTGCTCCAGGGCTCCAGGAGCTCATGTCCCTGAGATACTCATGCAGACATCTTTTAAACACCTCCAGGGATGGTGACTCCACCACTGCCCAGGGCAGCCTGTGCCTCGTGACCCTTTCAGTGAAGAAATTGGTCCTCATGTCCAACCTAAACCTCCCCTGGTGCAACTTGAAGCCATTTCCTCTCATCCCATCACTTGTTACCTGGAGCAGAGACATGGACTGGGAGAGCAGGGTAAAGGGGAGAAGATCAGACGAGGTGGAAAGCTGATCTTGTGCAACACACACCACTGAGCTCCAAAGCTTCTGCCCTCCCTGCATGGACCCCATACAACCACCAATGCAGTCTCTGGTGGTCACTCTTGAGGGAGATCAGATGCTGAGGACATCACATAAATGGAGTCTAGAGGACCTGACAGCCCTCTGACCTTTATCAAAGAGTAGATAAAATGCAGCACAACTGAGGATCAAGTTCTTGGACTCCAGATGGGCCCAACCACTTGTGAGCCTCTTTCCCACACCAGTTAGCTCATGTGAAGAACTAGAAAACATCCTTGATGTGTGATCCAGAGAAGCAAAAGCCATTAAGCTAGCAATGAGACTAAAGTGCTACTAAAGCTGATGGCAAGGATGCCAGAAGCCCCTAAATTACAGAGACCACTCCAGCCAGCTATTGTAACACAACTGCAGCCCAAACACATCCCCCCAAAGGAGCCTGGGGCTGCTCATGCTGGAAACAGGATCCTGTACCAAGAAGTCCTCTCTTCTGACCAGTATGGCCACTCTAAGAGCCTGAGGCAGGGATTCATCCCTATTTATTGCTGGCACTTCAAATGATGTCCAGTTCTGGCTGCTCTGGCCTTCATTAACAGCCACAAAGGGAGGGAGGACTGCCAGAGGGAAATCCAGAGGGAATCACACACAGAATCACAGAACGGTCCAGGCTGGAAGGGACCTCCAATGGTCATCCAGTCCAACCTCCCTGCAGTCAACAGGGGCATCCCCAACTAGATCAGGTTGCCCAGGGCCTTGTTGAGCCTCACCTTGAATATCTCTAGGGAGATATCTTCCCACTTCCCAACCAACACATCCTCGACTCTGCAACCACATCACCATGAGCACAGGTCAAGGGGGGCAGCAGTGGCAAGCCCTGACAGCTCCCCACCAGGAGCTTTCTAGAAGAGCACAAGCTAACAGTCTCAGCTGCAGCCCAGAGGCAGGAGTTGATCTGTTAGAGGGTAGGAGAGCTCTGCAGAGGGACCTCGACAGGCTGGGCAGATGGGCAGAAGCCAAGGGCAGGAGATTGAACACATCCAAGTGCCAGGTGCTGAACATTGGCCACAGCAACCCCAGGCAGTGGGGACAGAGTGGCTGAGAGCAGCCAGGCAGAGAGGGACCTGGGGGTGCTGGTTAGGGTAGGCTGAACATGAGCCTGCAGTGTGCCCAGGGGGCCAAGAAGGCCAATGACATCCTGGCCTGCATCAGGAACAGTGTGGCCAGCAGGAGCAGGGAGGTCATTGTGCCCTGTGCTCAGCGCTGGTTAGTCCACACCTTGAGTCCTGTGTCCAGTTCTGGGCTCCTCAGGTTAGGAAGGAGGTTGACCTGCTGGAGTGTGTCCAGAGAAGGGCAACAAAGCTGGGGAGGGGTCTGGAGCACAGCCCTGTGAGGAGAGGCTGAGGGAGCTGGGGTTGCTTAGCCTGGAGAAGAGGAGGCTCAGGGGAGACCTTCTTGCTCTCTCCAACTCCCTGCAGGGAGATTGTAGCCAGGCAGAGGTTGGTCTCTTCTGCCAGGCACCCAGCACCAGAACAAGAGGACACAGTCTCAAGCTGCGCTAGGGGAGGTTGATGCTGGGCATTAAGAAGAAGTTCTTCACAGAGAGAGTGATTTGCCATTGGGAGGTGCTGCCCAGGAGTCCCATGTGGTGGAGTCACCATCCCTGGAGGTGTTTAGGAAGAGCCTGGACGGGGTGCTTGGTGCCATGGTTTAGTTGATCAGATGGTGTTGGGTGATAGGTTGGACTTGATGATCTCGAAGGTCTTTTCCAACCTGGTTAATTCTATTCTATTCTATTCTATTCTATTCTATTCTATTCTATTCTATTCTATTCTATTCTATTCTATTCTATTCTATTCTATTCTATTCTATTCTATTCTATTCTATTCTATTCTGCTCTGTTCCTGGGTGAAGGCAGCAGATAAGCAGCCACATCCTGCAGCAGTGTGCATCCACTGTGCTCTGGCTGGCCATGTGCCTCCCTGGTGAAGCCATGGGGGCAGAAGCATGCCCAAGCCCTGCTGCTGTGGCAGCCCTGTGTGCTGACTTGCACAGCTCACGGTGTGCTCAGGCACCGGGTTTTCCTCTCTCTCAGGGCCACGTGGAGGTAGGTCTGGTTTCTGCAGCTGGGGCTAGGAGACTCCTCCTCAGATTGCACAGTGATAAGAGGGGGCTGGGGCTCTTTCTGACAGTGCTTAACGAGCTGATGACATTTTTACAAACGAGGAAAGCCCCAGGACAATTCCACTTGTTGACTCTTCAGAGGTGCCAGGACTCTCCCCTGGCCGGCAAACCTCATTCACATTCTTCTCAGTGAACCAAAAAAAACCCCTGCAGTACATTTGCTCTTCCTACCCTCCATCAGAACTGTCTTCTCCTTCTGACCAGCCTGCAGTCAGATGCAGGAATAACCTGCTTATGCTTTTGGTGGGAAGCTGGTTTCTCACAGGGCAGGAATCATAGGAGTCATAGGATTTGTTCTCATAGGAGGGGACTCAGAACTCACAGAACTCATAGGACTTCTTCTTGAAGAATGGACCTCACAGGGCTTGTTCCCATAGGAGAGGACTCATAAGACTCATAGAACTCATAAGACTTCTTCTTGAATGGACCTCACAGGACTTGTTCTTATAGGATGGGACTCAGGACTCATAGAACTCAGGACTTCTTCTTGAATGGACCTCAAAGGGCTTGTTCTCATAGGAGAGGACTCATAAGACCCATAGAACTCACAGGACTTGTTCTTGATTGGACCTCACAGGACTTGTTCTCATAGGGGGGGATTCATAACACTCATAGAACTCATAGGACTTCTCCTTGACTGGACCTCACAGGACTTGTTCTCATGGGAGGGGACTCATAAGACTCATAGAACTCATAGGCCTTCTTGATTGGACCTCACAGGGCTTGTTCTCATAGGATGGGACTCAGAACTCATAGAACTCACAGGACTTCCTCAAGAATGGGCCTCACAGGGCTTGTTCTCATAAGAGGGGACTCAGAACTCATAGAACTCATAGGACTTCTTGAATGGACCTCACAGGCCTTGTTCTCATAGGGGGAAACTCATAAGACTCATAGAACTCATAGGACTTCTTCTTGAATGAGCCTCACAAGGCTTGTCCTCATAGGAGAGGACTCATAAGACTCATAGAACTCATAGGACTTCTTCTTAATTGGACCTCACAGGACTTGTTCTCATAGGATGGGACTCAGAACTCATAGAACTCATAGGACTTGTTCTTGAATGGACCTCACAGGACTTGTTCTCATAGTGGGGGACTCATAAGACTCATAGAACTCACAGGACTTCTTCTTGATTGGACCTCACAGGACTTGTTCTCATAGGAGAGGACTCATAAGACCCATAGGACTCATAGGACTTCTTGATTGGACCTCACAGGGCTTGTTCTCATAGGGGAGACTCATAAGACTCATAGAACTCATAGGACTTCTTCTTGAATGGACCTCACAGAGCTTCCTCTCATAGGAGAAGATTCATAAGACTCATAGAATGACTTCTTGATTGGGCCTCACAGGGCTTGTTCTCATAGGAGAGGACTCATAAGACTCATAGAACTCACAGGACTTCTTGATTGGACCTCACAGGACTTGTTCTCATAGGAGAAGACTCATAAGACCCATAGAACTCACAGGACTTGTTCTTGATTGGACCTCACAGGCCTTGTTCTCATAGGAGAAGACTTATAAGACTCATAGAACTCATAGGACTTCTTGATTGGACCTCACAGGACTTGTTCACATAGGGGGGGATTCATAACACTCATAGAACTCATAGGACTTCTTGATTGGACCTCACAGGCCTTGCTTTCATAGGGGAGACTTATAAGACTCATAGAACTCAGGATTTCTTCTTGAATGGGCCTCACAGGGCTTGTCCTCATAGCAGAGGACTCATAAGACCCATAGGACTCATAAGACCCATAGAACTCATAGGACTTCTTGATTGGACCTCACAGGGCTTGTTCTCGTAGGGGAGACTCATAAGACTCATAGAACTCATAGGACTTCTTCTTGAATGGACCTCACAGGCCTTGTTCTCACAGGAGAGGATTCATAGGACACAGGGCAATTGTTTTTAATCAGAGCAGTGTAGATTTAAATCAGACATTAGGAAGGAGTTCTCTGCTATGAGGGTGATGGAACACTGTGTGGTGGGTTGAAATGTCTCCACCAGCATTAACTTTGCCAGGCCAGCTCAGCTGGGAGCACATGAAAGCTGTACTTACAGGCAGAACTACAATCACAGAATCACCAAGGTTGGAAGAGACCTCAAAGATCATCGAGTCCAACCTATCAACACAGACCTCATGACTAGACCATGGCTCCAAGTGCCACATCCAATCCCCTCTTCAACACCTCCAGGGATGGGGACTCCACCACCTCCCTGGGCAGCACATCCCAATGGCTAATGACTCTTCTGGGAAGAACTTTCTCCTCACCTCCAGCCTAAACCTTCCCTGGCACAGCTTGAGACTGTGTCCTCTTGTTCTGGTGCTGGGTGCCTGGCAGAAGAGACCAACCCTCACCTGGCTACAGCCTCCCTTCAGGGAGTTGGAGAGAGCAAGGTCTCCCCTGAGCCTCCTCTTCTCCAGGCTAAGCAACCCCAGCTCCCTCAGCCTCTCCTCACAGGGCTGTGCTCCAGACCCCTCCCCAGCCTCATTGCCCTTCTCTGGACACCTTCAAGTGTCTCAGTGTCCTTCTTACATTGAGGTCCCTTCCAACTCAAGCCATTCTAGGATTCTGTGACTCTGTGACTTGTTCTCACAGGATGGGACTTGTAGCACTCATAGGACACTCCTCATAGGATGGGAGGCTGCCAGTTCAGAAATGTCCTTCTCATTACAGCTGGGAGCCTCCCAGAATGGGATGGGAGACCAAGCCTGGGTCTCAGCTGATCTTTTATTGAGGCCAGGAGAGGGATGTGGGGTGAGGTATGCGCAAAGGCAGGACTCTGTATGGCTTTACATGAGCCAATTCTGCCTCCTTAAGGGCTAAGACAGCTTTGAGTTAAGTGTTCCAGTGTATCTGAAGGCTTCAGGAGGTCTGAGAGACCTGGTAACCAGAGGATCAGAGGCACATTCCCATCTGTAAACCCAGGCCTGGGTAGCAGAGACAAAGAGTGTGAAGCCGGCTGAGGTTTGGCAGGCAGGGAGGTGAACAGCGCCCGGGGCTCAGCCACAATTAAACAGAACAACACCCAGCGCTTCCAAAGCGCCTGGTAAGCATGATTAACTAATTAGTCAGCTCTTTACTAATTAACCAGTCACAGGACTGAAGTTGCTCAATATGTTTAATGATCCAGAGAGCAGTTGAATAGCTGGGGGGCAACGTCTGCAGAGGCCGGGGTGGCTGCGTACAGGGAGGCTGAGATGAGCTTGCTGCAGGGCTTGGGCAGCAGGGCAGGTTCATCCCGGCCATGGGCAGGGGCTGGACCTTCTGATTGTGCTGAACACAGAGCTGTCCTCTTCTCCTCTTCCTCTGGCAGTCCCCTTCCCACCTCTCACCCTTCTGCCTGCATAGGGAATTGATGTGCATCTCCCATAGGTGCTTGGGGTAAGCAGTAAATTGGCGGGCGACACCAAGCTGGGGGCAGGAGTTGATCTGCTGAAGGGTAGAGGCTCTGCAGAGGGACCTTGCCAGGCTGGACAGATGGGCAGAGGCCAAGGGCAGGAGATTGAACACATCCAAGTGCCAGGTGCTGCACATTGGCCACACACAACAACCCCAGGCAGTGCTGCAGGCTGGGGTCAGAGTGGCTGAGAGCAGCCAGGCAGAGAGGGACCTGGGGGTGCTGGTTGATGGTAGGCTGAACATGAGCCTACAGTGTGCCCAGGCAGCCAAGAGGGCCAATGACATCCTGGCCTGCATCAGGAACAGTGTGGCCAGCAGGAGCAGGGAGGTCATTGTGCCCTGTACACTGCACTGGTTAGGCCACACCTTGAGTCCTGTGTCCAGCTCTGGGCTCCTTAGTTTAGGAAGGAGGTTGACTTGCTGGAAGGTGTCCAGAGAGGGGCAACAAAGCTGGGGAGGGGTCTGGAGCACAGCCCTGTGAGGAGAGGCTGAGGGAGCTGGGGTTGCTTAGCCTGGAGAAGAGGAGGCTCAGGGGAGACCTTCTTGCTATCTACAACTACCTGAAGGGAGGTTGTAGCCAGGTGGGGGTTGGTCTCTTCTCCCAGGCACCTAGCACCAGAACAAGAGGACACAGTCTCAAGCTGTGCCAGGGGAGGTTTAGACTGGAGGTTAGGAAGAAGTTCTACACAGAGAGAGTGCTTGCCCATTGGGATGTGCTGCCCAGGGAGGTGGTGGAGTCACCGTCACTGGAGGTGTTCAGGAGGAGACTTGATAGGGTGCTTGGTGCCATGGTTTAGTTGATTAGGTGGGGTGGATTGGTTGATGGGTTGGACCCATCCATGGGATGGATCTTGGAGGTCTCTTCCAACCTATTCTATTCTATTCTATTCTATTCTATTCTATTCTATTCTATTCTATTCTATTCTATTCTATTCTATTCTATATTCAGGCACAGCAAGAGGCAGATGGAAACTTCAGAAATGCCTCACTCCAGCCCAGTCTGGGATCAGCATGAACTACAGATGAACCCCTGGAAATGCTGTGGGCCTCTAGCTTCACCTTGATGCTCCTCTGCACAGCAAGAATGAGTTTTCTTTCTCTTTCATGGACTTGAATCAGAGAATTATTTGTGTTGGAAAAGCCCTCTAGTATCATCCAGTCCAAGCACCAACCCAACCCCACCATGGCCACTAAACCATGGCCCCAGGTGCCATGGCCACAGGGTTCTTGAACACCTCCAGGGCTGGGGACTCCACCACCTCCCTGGGCAGCCTCTTCCAATCCCTGACCACTCTTGCAGCAAAGACATTTTTCCTCCTCTCCAACCTAACCCTTCCCTCCCCTTTTCCAACCCAAACAAGTCTGTGATTCCATGGAGCATCTCACCCTGCTGGAATCATCACAGAGTGCCTGGGGGGGTGGGGGGGAATCCTCTCCATTTTCTCCTAGCTGGGCCCTGGACCTTGAGAATGAAGTCCCACCACTGGGCAAGAGCAGCTCTGGGCTCAATTACCAGCCTGCTGTTGTGGGTAGCAAAAGTTTCCAACTGCAAACACTTGCTTCTGCAGTTACCAAGAGATAAAGAAAGAGAATTCTCCCATGCAGAACAGCGTTTAGAGGTCAATAGAGAAAACCCTGTGGCCTGAATACCCAATCTGGGGAGCCTGGGGAGCCTGGCAGGGAGGCTCTAGGCCTGGGTGTCTGCCTTGCCATGCTTGTAGCCAGGTTACCATGGCTCATCCGCAGTGCATCCACACCCCGGGGGGCTGCTGCTTGCCTGCATTCAGTGGGCTCCAGCTCTTCCAGCAGGGAGGACAGACAGTTGATTTGCAGGAGAAAAGGCAGTCCTTAGTGGCCCTGTCATGTCATCTCCCCGGGGGTTCACAAAGGAGTGTGGGTGCAGCCCAGAAAGGGGCTGCCTCTGCTGCCCTGCAGCCCCGACAGGGGCCCAGGGACTGGTTGCCGATGGGCATGGTGCCCACTGCCCTCCCCAGGAAGGGCTGCTGCACCAAGGGGTGGTCAGGCACCCAGTTTTTCCTGCTTATCTGGACTTGGACACAGCTTGGTGCACTGAGAGGCCTCTCTTGGTGTCCCACAAAGAGGACCTGGGGCACGATGGCAAGTGGTGAGGATAGAAACAGCCACATCACCTCAGATTCCCGGATTCAGCTCTCATAGTATCATAGTATCATTCAGGGTTGGAAGGGACCACAAGGATCATCTAGTTCCAACCCACGAGTGGGAGCACCTGGGGCCTGAGTAAAGAGAGCTCTGGGAGCATGCTGACTTTGGAGACACAGCTCCAATGCCACCCAAGCATCCAGGAGGCACACAGAGACCCTGCTTGTGGGGGCTTCTTTCCAAATGCTTGAGCTGTGACCTAGAACAGGTCAGGCTGTGGGTGCTGCTCAGCATCCACAGGACACCCCAGCTGCCCCAGCTGCCCATCCCATGGATGGAGCCCCTTGCTCAGCTCTCTTTTGGGGCTCCCCCTCCACCACCTCTCTGTTCGCAATGGCAGGGCTGCCGCTGGGGGAGGGGAGTTGGGTGCTTTGGCCACGTCTGCCTTCCCCCCCTCCTCTCCTCCTTGGTGGGGGGGGATGAGAACTGAAATAAAAGGTCCATTTCTTTAGAAAGCCAGCCCTGACTATGGGAAGGGTCCCTGTATCCATGCAGCTCTCCCGGCCTCCCGCTCCCCTGGTTAGTAATCTCACTCCTGGGCCTGAATTCATTCAGAGGCTGTGAAGGATTAGCTGACCTTTTCTTTCAGTGCTTGGTAAGCTGGGGATGTTAAAGCTTCCCAAAAATTAAACTCTCAGGAGGCTGGCTGCGAGGCTGGGAGCCTGGAGACCTGCTGGGTGGCTGTGGCTGCTTCCCAGCATCCTCCCCAGGGCAGGCACAGACCTGGGACTGGCCCCTCAGACACCACCCCCTCAAATGCTCAGATCCACACACAGCCTCAGCGCCCAGCTTCATGGTCCTGCTGTGGGGGTGAAGCCAGCTGGTTTTTCTCTCCTACAAGGCAGTTTGGTGAATTTTCCTCCTTGCCAGGGGTGGGGGTTGTCACTTGCCTCTCCTCCTGCCTTCTCACTGGGATCAGGCGAAAGGGGAGCCCCTGAGCATGGGAGACGATGTTTGGGGGTGGGGGTGAAAGCTGACTGCTAACAGGGGGCACAAACTAGCAGAAGCAAACTGCTCTTATTTTAGCAAGACCTCTGAAACCTTGCCATGACTGGTGGCTCAGGTAGCATTTCACTGCCTTAGGTCTGAAGGTGGGAGTGAGAGGGAGAATTGAAACTCCCTAGCATAAACATGATGCAGAGCCACACAAAGTGCTTCCCACAGAGGTGGAATTGGGCACAGGACAAGGCTGTGCTCCCCTGCCTGAGTGATTCTGAGCCCCTGAGGTGCTCTGAGCTGCCTCCATGGGAGACCCATGGAGATCCCCACCTTTTAACAGGTTTCTTGCTATTAATTTTTCCCTGCCTGAGGGATGAGCAGAAAGGGTGTCACTGTCAAAGTGCATTTGATCTCCTCTCAGCCTGAGACACAGAGCTGGCCCTGGGCACCATCAGGGCAGGTGAAATTGGTGCCTTTCCCACTTGAGGACCCCGAGGAGGCAGTTGGAGCTGTGAGGGAGCCGTTGGCTGCACAGCCCATGCCCCACCACCCAGCAAAACGCTGTGGGCTGCCTTTGGGATCCTCCCCTGCTGCAAAGTTGGGGCGGAGAAGGGAGGAGGAGGGGTTGCAAGCACAACCCCACACCCCATCAGTCAGGGCAGCTGCACTCCTGGAGGCAGCACCTTCCCTGTGTGGTTCCAGACTCTCCTGCTCTGGGTGATGTTGTTGCATCTGGCAGAACAGGAGCACATTCACTGGCACGAGGAAAGTCCATGTGCAGCCAAACTCAACCTTCTGCCCAAAGCCAGGAGGGGAGAACAAACTGCACAGAGGGAAAGCTGGGCTTCAGCCAAAGCCTGCAAACCAGAGGTGAACCAGGAATGATTTTTTCCTCCTTCTGTTTGCTTTCTCCCTCCATCCCATGTGAACTGCTCGCAGGCAGAATCATAGAATCACAGAATGGTTTGGGTTGGAAGGGACCTCAAAGATAACCTAGTTCCAAACCCCTGCCATGGGCAGGGACATCTTCCACCAGCCCAGGTTGGTCAAGGCCTCATCCAACCTGGCCTTGAACACCTCCAGGGAGGGGACATCCACAGCCTCCCTGGGCAGCCTGTGCCAGGCTCTCCCCACTCTAAAGAATTTCTTCCTACTCTCCAGCTCAGTCTCCCCTCTTCCAGCTCAAAGCCATTGCCTCTCGTCCTGTCACTCCAAGCCTTTATCAGAAGTCATAGTATCATAGTATCAGTCAGGGTTGGAAGGGACCACAAGGATCATCCAGTTCCAACCCCCCTGCCATGGGCAGGGACACCCCACACTAGATCAGCCTGGCCAGAGCCTCATCCAGCCTGGCCTTAAACACCTCCAGGGCTGGGGCCTCAACCACCTCCCTGGACAACCCATTCCAGGGCTTCACCACTCTCATGGGGAAGAACCTCCTCCTCCCCTCCAGCCTGAATCTCCCCACCTCCAGCTTCATTCCATTCCCTCTAGTCCTATCACTACCTGAGATCCTGAGCAGTCCCTCCCCAGCCTAGTCCCTCTCCAGCTTTCTTGTAGCCCCCTTTCAAGTACTGGAGCTCACAAATCCAGGCAGCAGCAGCATCTGAGCCACGCAGAACGCTGACCTGAGCAAACCCCTCGCCGCTCCCCTTCCTTTTTATTTCCCATCCACTTAGAGTCAGTTATTTTACAGAAGCTGTGAGGGGTGGGGAGTGAGGGGTTGCCTTTGTCATCCACTTAAATGGTTTGTTTAAATGGGCAGCCAGCTTCTAAGGGGGCTAATTTTATAGGCACCATAACCTGATGCGGGAAGTTTCTTTTACGACTCCTCCACTCCCCCCTGTCTCGAGGGCTGCGGCCGAGAGCCCCCAGGGGAGTCTGCGGAGAGCTGGCAGCTCCCTGGCGGTGGGAAACGAGGCGAGTAATCCACCCAAATAAAACTGTCTTCTGAGATATAAATTAGGCGATGGCTCCGAGGGGATGAGGAGCTGCTCTGCTCACCCACGGGGCCGACGCCCTCGGGTAGCAGCTGTTGCAGTGACAGGTTCTCCCAGGCTGCTCGGCTGAAGTGACCTCCCAAATGCTTCAGCAGCAGCAGCTGGAGCAGGCACAAGCACGCCGCGTTCCAGGGCTGAACAGCGAGTGCTTGCCCGCTGCTGAATCGTTCGAGGGGTGGCCCCACCTCCTCTGAGGACTCTGATGGGGGTGATAATCCACAGACATCACTGGATCGCAGAAGGGTAGGGCTTGGAAGTGACCCCTGAAGATCGTTGAGTCCAACCACCCTGCCAGATGCAGTGAGAATGAGGTATTAGACCTGCCTGAAACCCTGGGGGCAAGTGAATTTTGACGAGGCTGCTGCTTGGGGATCATTGTGACCTACTCTAGGTGATCCTGCTGTGGCAGGGAGCTTCCACTGGATGAGCTTTGGAGGTCCTTTTCAAGTCCTATGGGTCTGTGCAAATCAGCTGCCTGTATTAACTTGGCTGTGTCCAACGAGGCTGATTTTGGGCACCTGCAGTGCCCTGATCCTGCAGGCAGCATGGGATCATGGATCATGGAATTGCTTAGGCTGGAGGAGACCTTTCAGGTCAGGGGGTCCAACTGCTAACCCAGCACTGCCAGGTCACCACTAAACCATGGCCCTTAGTATCACATCTCCATGGAATATCCATCTCATGAAAGCACATTGGCTGCAGGGAGGCTCAGAGAGCTCAACAGAGGCACATGGCTGGGCATACAGATGAGGGCAAGCACTGCTCCTCATTCTGCTGCTGCACTGTGGGATGGAGAGGGCTGGAACATCACTGCTGCTACCCACAGTTTGTCTGGGAGGTCCCCACTTGGACAAATCCCAGAAGATTTGTTCCAAGCTCCATGAAAATCATGAGGGTGTGCCATGATCAGCTGCAGAAAATGATGGATGCCAAAACTGTGTCGGTCCACAGCCCTCCTTTATCCTCCCCCTACTAGGCTAAGTGATGTGTTATGCCCTAAAATGCCATGGGATAAAGCCAGGTTCACAGAATCACAGACTGGTGGGGGCTGGAGGAGACCTGTAGAGATCATTGAGTCCAACTTGCCTGCCAGAGCAGGCTCACCTCGGGCAGGTTGCACAGGAGGGTGTCCAGGTAGGCTTTGAATGTCTGGAGGAGACTCCACCACCCCCACTCTGGGCAGCCTGCTCCAGTGCTCTGCCACCCTCGAAGTAAAGGAGCTGCTTCTGATGTTTAGATGGAACTTCTTTGTGTTCAAGTTTATGTCCCTTACCTCTTATCCTGTCGCTGGGGACCACTGAGTCCCCTTGCTGAAGGTAACAGGGTCCAGATTGCCACCTTGCAGCAGGCAGGCGCTGGGGGCTGAGCTCGTCTCTCTTCACGGCTTATGCCGTGCCAAGTGCACCCTTGGCACCAGCTCAGCAATATTAATTGCCCATGAGAGGAAGCACATAATCAGCCTTCAATGCTGTATAATTACACAGGAATTAGCAGAAGAAATTAATTCCAAGAGGTGAACATATGGGCTGCAAGGCTGGAGCCGGAGCTGGATTTTGCCTTTGGTTGCTGCCACTCATAACTGAGGGCAGAATCTAGGCCAGAAGTTTGTGATTTATTGTAGCAAAATGGAGTGGGTAATGAAAACCATGCTGCTCTTAACACACAGCCGACTTCCAACACAAATGCCAGCAGGAACTCTTTCTTCTCCTCTTGGCCTTGCAGCCACCCGGCACCAGCGGATCTCTGAGCTTGGCTCTCCTGCCGTGGCCACAGGGGAAGGCACACCAACCACACCAAGAAACCCCAACACTTGCTAGCATCAGGCTCAGGGACAAGCATCCCACCATGCCCTGCCAGTCCTGGACCCTCCTGTGCTTCTCCCCCATCCCCCCTATCCTCTCACACCTTCCCCCCCGACCTGAGCAGGGCTGAGTCTGTATTGCAGATTATCCCCACAAGCAAATCAAACTCCTGCTTAATTGAAGACTGCTTCAGCAAGCAAATAAAAATCAGGCTCTGTGGCTGTGTGTTCCTCACCACACTGGTCTCCAAAATACCCACCAGGAGCTGGCTTCATTCTGCTGAACCTGCCCCACTTGGCTGCAGCATTGACCCATTCAACCCAAACCGTGTGCGTGTTGAGCACCCACTGCAGCACCCAAAGCCAGGGGACCCATAAGGAGTGAGAGCTTTTCTCCTTCCTGGTACAGCCTGGAATAATGGAGTGAGGCTAAGGAGATGAGGTTCAACAAGGCCAAGTGATGGGTCCTGCACTTGGGTCATAACAACCTCATGATTGCTCCAGGCTTGGGGCAGAGTGCCTGGAAAATGCCTGGTGGAAAAGGACCTAGAGGGGTTGGTTGACGGTGGCTGAAGATGAGCCCAAGTAAAGGGTCTGGAGAACAGGGCTGGTAAAGGGTCTGGAGAACAGGGCTGGTGAGCAGCAGCTGAGGGAACTGGGATTGTATAGACTGGAGAAAAAGAGGCTGAGGGGACAGCTCATTGTTCTTTACAACTCCCTGAAAGGAGGCTGGAGCCAGATGGAGGTCGGTTTGTCCTTGCAAGCAACGAGCAATAAGTCAAGAGCAAATGGCCTCAGCTTGCACCAGGGGAGGTTTAGGCTGGACATGAGGAACCATTTCTTCCCCAAAAGGGTTGTCAAGGTCTGGAAGAGGCTGCCCAGGACAGTGGTGGAGTCCCCATCCCTGAAGGGTTTCAAAGCTGTGTAGCTGTGGTGCTGAGGACCCTGGTTTAGCAGTGGGCTTGGGAGTGTTGGGTTAATGCTTGGACTCAGCAATCTTAAAGATCGTTTCCAGCCCAAACAATTTGATGATCCTGTGATTCCCAGCCTTTAAAACTGCCCAATTTTTCCTGCAGGGAACATTTCCTTCCCTTGCTGAAAGCAGCAGGTGGAGAAAGCTCCGAAGAAGCCCAACGGCAGTCAAAGGACCCTAGAGCCCTTCCAACACCCCCCCCCCCCCCCGCCCCCCATCCCCCCATCCCCACCCCTTGCAGACGTGGGGCAACCTGTGGGAAAGGGTTGGGAGATGGCCGAGTGCCACGGCAGAGCCCCTTGGCCGCGGAGGGGAAATCATTTGCATGCCAGCCTTGTAGCCGGGCGCCTTCCGACACGGCGCAGGCATAGCAATGCCTCTGCATCTCCGGCAGCCCCCGGCCGCCGCGCCCCTCCGGCACACGCAGCCCTGCGGAGGCTGGGGTGAGGGCCCCCCCCCGGCGAGAGGTGCTCCCACTGCGCCCTCAGATGCTGTCCTGGCATAGAGACAGACAGATCTCCTCTTGCCCCGGGAGGGACAAAAGAATGATACTGACACAGATAGATGGGAAAGGGATGGGAAGCTTATGTGGAAAAGCAATTTGGCGTTTTACAGGAGCTACCTAGCAGAGTGGCAAAGATATATATACCCAAAGGCCTCCCAACTCTTCCCTTCTCCCCACCTGAGAGTATACCCAAAACCCCCAGGGCTCTTTCTTACCCTCCCACTCAGCCTGGCCAGGTCTGAGACTGCCCCCCCTTCTCCTCCTGGCATTAGGCCTAGACCCAAGAAGCCTTGAGCTACTCCCTCACTGTTACCCGATAGGGAGCATCTCCCACAGGAGCAGAGAGGGAAGAAGGAGCAAGAGAATGACTTTGCAGATGAATTTATAGGGTGCAGGGTTTATGGGTGTGAAATAGGCTGCTTCCTGGGTTCACCTTACTGAGTTGGACACTGGGGACACCAGAGGTGTGACTTGCTTGGCAGTAACAGGAGGCACCCAGCCTGGACTGCCACGGATGCCAGCAGCAGCAGGACGAAGGGGAGCCGAGAGGCAGCGGAGCCAGGCGCAGGGAGTAGCTGCAGCGGAGTTTTCCCAGGCAGAGCCGTGCGTGCCAGGGGCAGCAGGAAAGGGGCGGGCTGGGTGACAAGTGGTGTGGCCTCCCCTTAGCTCCCTGGCTGCCTCAATGGCTCCCGGGTGACTCTGCAATCAAGGTCCCATTCACTCCAGGAAGAGCCTGAGTCCCAGGGGATGTGTGTCAGGCCAGCGCTTTCCACTTCGCTTTCAGCGCATGGACACCGATAAATTTTCCAGGGACAGTGGGACAGCCACTTCCACAGCCTCCTTAAAGCAGCCCAGGGCCCTGGGAAATCCATCACACTCAGCAGCTAGCAGTGCTGAGGGTGAGTTCATGGACCTCCTCGCTGCCAAGGGCCAGAGCACAAACCGCATCGCCCATGGGCCAGGCAGGGTGATAAATAGATTCAGTCATACAGCCATAGAACGGTTTGGGTTGGAAAGGATCTTAAAGATCATCCAGTTCCAACCCCCTCCTGCTGTGGTCAGAGACACCTCCCACTGCACCAGGTTGCTCAAGGCTTCATCCAACTTTGTCTTGAATACCTCCAGGCAGGGGGCATCCACCACCTCCCTGGGCAGCCTGTTCCAGTCTCTCACCACCCTCATTCTCAAGGATTTCTTCCTAATCTCCACTCTCAATCTCCCCTCTCCCAGCTCAAAGCTGTTGTCCCTCGTTCTATCAATGCAAGCCCTTGTCAAAAGTCCTTCACCAGCTCTCAGCAACTGGAAGGCTGCTCTCAGGTCCCCCTGGAGCCTTCTCTGGAGCCTTCTCCAGGTTGAGCAACCCCAACTCTCTCAGCCCATCTCTATAGGGGAGTTTCTCTAACCCTCTCCCATCATCTCCCCTCTCCCAGCTCAAAGCCATTGGCCCTTGTGCTATCACTACAAGCCCTTGTCAAAAGTCCCTCCCCAGCTCTCAGCAACTGGAAGGCTGCTCTCAGGTCTCCCTGGAGCCTTCTCTGCTCCAAGCTGAGCAACCCCATCTCTCCCAGCCCATCCCTATAGGGGAGTTTCTCTATCCCTCTCCCATCATCTCCCCTCTCCCAGCTCATCATCTCCCCTCTCCCAGCTCAAAGCTGTTGTCCCTCTTTCTATCACTACAAGCCCTTGTCAAAAGTCCTTCCCCAGCTCTCAGCAACTGGAAGGCTGCTCTCAGGTCTCCCTGGAGCCTTCTCTGCTCCAGGCTGAGCAACCCCAACTCTCTCAGCCCATCTCTATAGGGGAGTTTCTCTAGCCCTCTCCCATCATCTCCCCTTTCCCATCATCTCCCCTTTCCCATCATCTCCCCTCTCCCAGCTCAATGCCTTTGGCCCTTGTTCTATCACTACAAGGCCTTGTCAAAAGTCCCTCCCCAGCTCTCAGCAACTGGAAGGCTGCTCTCAGGTCTCCCTGGATCCTTCTCTGCTCCAGGCTGAGCAACCCCAACTCTCCCAGCCCATCCCTACAGGGGAGGCACTCCAGCCCTCTCTGCTCATCTCCTTTGCCTCCTCTGGACCTGCTCTAACACTTCCATGTCTGTCTTATTCATTCCAAGTGCCGACCCACTTTACATTCCTTTATTTAACAGGGAAGCTCCAGCATGAAGGGGGGGTGGGGGTGGAAAAAGCAAATCTGGGAGAGCCTTCATGGCTGCCTGGTTGTCTCAGCAGGGCTGGCTGAGCTCTGGTTGCTATTATTAGCTTGTTGTTGTTATTATTATTATTATTATTGTTATGATTATATGCATTTCATTCTCTGTGGGGGAATGAATAATGCATGACCCCCCTCTCCACTCCCCCCCCCCCCTCCTTTTTCAATGGATTCACTTATCCAAGGGAGACTGGATGAATAATTTGGATCATTCCAGGGTGGGTTTTTTTTTCCCCTCTCAAGTGCATGGAGGCTGCTGACAAATTGTTCCCTTTTCATTCCTTGGGTGGGGGGATTCATCGGTCACCCAAACCAGGAGGGGGTTCTGGGGTTGCCCCAAGCATGTCTGGGGGCTTTGTTGGGCTTTGTTTGGGTTTCTTCCTTTTTTCCCTTTATTTTTTATTCCCCACCCCTTTTCCCCCTTTATTTTTGATTCCCCCCTTTCCTCTCCCCCCATCCCCCCCTCCATCTTTTGTTTTTAATGGATGGGGTGAAACTTTGTGGAGCAGAGACAAACAAAGTCCTTGTTTGGGGGAGCTGGAATTGTGGAGGAATCACTCTGGCAGGGTTTTGGGTTTTAGGCTGGAGGTGAGGAGAAAGTTCTTCCCAGAAAGAGGAATTGGCCGTTGGGATGTGCTGCCCAGGGAGGTGGTGGAGTCCCCACCCCTGGAGGTGTTCAGGAAAGGCTTGGATGTGGCACTTGGAGCCATGGTTTAGTTGTCAGGAGGTGTTGGGTGATGGGTAATAGGTTGGACTTGATGATCTCTGAGCTCTTTTCCAACCTGCTTGATTGCTTCTCTAATTCTGTGATTGATTTCTTTTTTGTCTGGTGACTGTTTGGTGGTTTCCTGAGGCTGGTGAAAAGCAAATGCTAAGGAGCTTATTAAATGTTGGTTTAATGTTT
Organism: Melanerpes formicivorus; assembly: GCF_026170545.1. Taxonomy (NCBI): domain Eukaryota; kingdom Metazoa; phylum Chordata; class Aves; order Piciformes; family Picidae; genus Melanerpes; species Melanerpes formicivorus. Next base: position 11,568,118 of record NW_027142373.1, read on the forward strand.
GAAGGGCATGGCTGCTCCTGACGTTTGATTTGATCAAAATAATTATGCAGCTGATTATTAAGCTTTTGTTTACTCGGTGCTAACGAGAGAATGAGGTATTAGACCTGCCTGAAACCCTGGGGGCAAGTGAATTTTGACGAGGCTGCTGCTTGGGGATCATTGTGACCTACTCTAGGTGATCCTGCTGTGGCAGGGAGCTTCCACTGGATGAGCTTTGGAGGTCCTTTTCAAGCCCTGGGGGTCTGTGCAAATCAGCTGCCTGTATTAACTTGGCTGTGTCCAACGAGGCTGACTTTGGGCACCTGCAGTGCCCTGATCCTGCAGGCAGCATGGGATCATGGATCATGGAATTGCTTAGGCTGGAAGAGACCTTTCAGGTCAGGGAGTCCAACTGCTAAGCCAGCACTGCCAGGTCACCACTAAACCATGGCCCTCAGCATCACATCTCCATGGAATATCCATCTCATGAAAGCACATTGGCTGCAGGGAGGCTCAGAGAGCTCAACAGAGGCACATGGCTGGGCATACAGATGAGGACAAGCACTGCTCCTCGCTCTGCTGCTGCACTGTGGGATGGAGAGGGCTGGAACATCACTGCTGCTACCCACAGTTTGTCTAGGAGGTCCCCACTTGGACAAATCCCAGAAGATTTGTTCCAAGCTCTTGTTCCAAGCTCAATGAGTACTACTAGGGTTAGCTGCAGAAAATGATGGATGCCAAAACTGTGTTGGTCTACAGCCCTCCTTGATCCTCCCCCTACTAGGCTAAGTGATGTGCTATGCCCTAAAATGCCATGGGATAAAGCCAGGTTCACAGAATCACAGACTGGTGGGGGCTGGAGGGGACCTGTGGGGATCATTGAGTTCAACTTCCCTGCAAGAGCAGGTTCACCTCAAGCAAGTTGCTCAGGAGGGTGTCCATGTGGGCTCTGAATGTCTCCAGAGGAGGAGACTCCACCACCCCCCTCTGGGCAGCCTGTGCCAGTGCTCTGCCACCCTCGAAGTAAAGGAGTTGCTTCTGATGTTTAGATGGAACTTCTTTATGTTCAAGCTTGAGGCTGTTACCCCTTGTACTGTCACTGAGGACCACTTAAAACAGACTGGCCCCACCCTCCTGACACCCTCCCTTGAAGTATTTATAAGCATTGGTAAGATCCCCTCTCAGTCTTCTTCTCCCCAGGCTAAAACACCCCAAGCCCCTTTCTTCATATGAGACATTCTAGCCCCCAAATCACCTTTGTAGCCCTTTCTGTACCCTCTCCAGCAGTTCTCCATCCTTCTTGAACTGGGGGAGCCCAGAACTGGACCCAGCACTCCAGATGAAATCTCACCAGGGCAGAGTAGAGGTGGGATTCACCTGGGAATGAGCAGGGCTGAGCTTCATGACTCCAGCGCAGATCTCCCCACAGGGAACAGAGCATAGACTCATAGAATGGTTTGGGTTGGAAGGGACCTCCAAAGGTCATCCAGTCCAACCCCGCTGCAGTCAGCAGGGACATCCTCCACTAGATCAGGTTGCTCAGAGCTTTGTCCAGCTTGAATATCCCCAGGGATGGGGCCTCAACCACCTTGCTGGACAACCTGTTGCAGTGTTCCAGCAGCCCCATGGGGCAGAACTTGTGCCTCACCTCCAATCTACGTCTGCTGCTCTCTCCTTTCAAACCGCTGCATCCAGCACCCTGCCCTAGAACACACACAGAGGGACCTCGACCGACTGGACAGATGGGCAGAGTCCAATGGGATGGCATTCAACAAGTCCAAGTGCCGAGTGCTGCGCTTTGGCTATGGCAACCCCATGCAGAGCTACAGGCTGGGGAGAGCTCCCAAACAGAGAGGGACCTGGGGGTACTGATCGACAGCTACCTGAATATGAGCCAGCAGTGTGTCCAGGTGGCCAGGAGGGCCAATGGCATCCTGGCCTGCATTAGGAATAGTGTGGCCAGCAGGAGCAGGGAAGTCATTGTGCCCTGTACTCTGCTTTGGTTAGGCTGCACCTTGAGTCCTGTGTCCAGTTCTGGGCCTCTCAGTTTAAGAAGGACATTGAAACACTTGAGCGTGTCCAGAGAAGGGCAACAAGGCTGGGGAGAGGCCTTGAACACAAGCCCTATGAGGAGAGGCTGAGGGAGCTGGGGTTGCTTAGCCTGGAGAAGAGGAGGCTCAGGGGTGACCTCATTGCCCTCTACAACTACCTGAGGGGTGGTTGTGGCCGGGAAGGGGTTGGTCTCTTCTCCCAGGCAACCAGCACCAGAACAAGGGGACACAGTCTCAAGCTGTGCCAGAGGAGGTTTAGACTCGAGGTGAGGAGGAAGTTCTTCACCCAGCGAGTCATTCATCATTGGGATGTGCTGCCCAGGGAGGTGGTGGAGTCCCCATCCCTGGAGGTGTTCAAGAGGAGATTGGACGTGGCACTTGGTGCCATGGTCTAGTCATGGGGTCTGTGTTGATAGGTTGGACTCGATGATCCTCGAGGTCCTTTCCAACCTCAGTCATACTGTGACACTGTGTGATGCTGTAACCACAGAGGGCAACCTTCCGGGGAGCAGAGCGGCTGCGGGCGGAGAGCTGGAGCAGCTCATCCCCTCCCTTGCCCGGCGCTGCCTGCTCGGCCCCGATTTACGAGCAGCCTGTGAAGGAGAGGCACCGGGGCCGCTGGGCTGGAACAATGCAGGAATATTAGCCGAGTTACAAAAACAAACAAACCGAACCCCGCCGGGAGCCCGTTGCATTTATCTTCTTTTGTCCACTCTTGCTTCAGCGTGAAAGTCGCCCTTTCAAGCCCAGCAGTTGTGTTCCAGCCCCGGCGGGTAGCTGATCCAAAGCCTTAACACCGCCGGCTTCCCAATGGCCCTGTTTGCACAGTTCAATTCCTTTCTAAATATGCAGCGGAGTTTCCCCTCCCTCCCTCCCTCTTTGCCCTCCCCCCCCTGCATTTTTTTTTCTACCTTTTTTTCCTTCCTTTTAATTTTTTCTTCTTTTTTTTCCCCTCCTTTTTTTTTCCCCCTTCGTTTTTTTTTTTTTAAGCCCAGGGTGTAAAGCACAGGGGCTGGGGGGGGGGGAGGGAGGGAGGGAGGGAGGGGATCTTGGTGCGCAGAGCCTTTGTGTGCAAACACAAGCTGCTGTTTGTATTTGCCTTCCAGACTGTCAGAGCTCAATTGTGCACCCTTGCAAGACCCTGCTACCAGTCTGCTTTCAATATCCGCCGGGCCGGCCCTGCTGCCAGAGGGACGCTCCCCCTTTCCCGGGCTGCTTTGAAGCAAAAGTGATTTAATTTCATGAGACTTTGGGTTAATCACGTTACAATCTCCCAACATTAACCAGAACTGACTCCCTGTTGCAAGGCGGGGGGGAAAAAAAGGGAGGGCGGACAAGCCCAGTAAACAGCTCGGCTCGGGACAGCCTGCGAGGCCCCGGGGTAGGAGACATGCACCGGGGGCTGCCTGCATGCTTCTGCAGCGCTTAGCAGATGAGGCTGCAGGACGGCAGCTGCTTGCCAGCAGCAGCAGGGAGCAGCTAACTTTGGCCGTCCTGAACGTGCTCCACAAGCCGGGCTGCTCCTCTCCTGCACCAGGGAGGCTGAGTTTTAAAAGCCGAGCTTCCGAGAGGGCTGGAGCACCTGTTTTTTTTTATGAAGGCAGGCTGGGAGAGTCCGGGCTGTTCAGCCTGGGGAAGAGAAGGCTCCAGAGAGACCTTCGAGCTGCATTTCAATATCTGAAGGGGACCTGCTGGAAGGCTGGGGAAGGACTGCTCAGAAGGTTCCTGTGGGCATAGGACAAGGGGCAACGGATTTAGGTTGGACATCAGGAGGAAGTTCTGTACAGTGAAGGTGGTGAAATACTGGAATGTGCAGCCCAGGGATGTGGTTGAGGCCCTGTCCCTGGAGACATTCAAGATCAGACTTGATGTGCTTCTGGGCAGCCTGATCCTGTTGGAGGTGTCCCTGCTGACTGCAGGGGGGTTGGACAAGATGACCTTGGAGGGTCCTTTCCAACCCAGTGCAACCGGTGAATATCCTATCCATAGCTTGACCTTCCTTCTTTCCTGTCCCATTTACAGTCTCCTGACACCTCTTGCATGTCCCTCAGGACTGGATTGTCCCTCAGGACTGGAATGGGTTGTCCAGGGAGGTGGTCGAGGCCCCATCCCTGGGGGTGTTTAAGCCCAGGCTGGCTGAGGCTCTGGCCAGGCTGATCTAGTGTGGGGTGTCCCTGCCTAAGGCAGGGGGGTTGGAACTAGATGATCCTTGTGGTCCCTTCCAACCCTGACTGATACTATGATACTATGATACTATGATTTCCTTCTGGGACAGGCTCCTTCTCATTCTGCATTAATTCATACAGCTGTGGCCAGTGGTGCTGGAAGAGCTGTGGCCTCCCTGGCAAGGTCTATCATGAGGAAGAGGAGGATGGGAACAGGGTGATTCAGGTTTTTCCTACTCACTCTTGTCTCCCTCACTCCTTCCTACCTCACCACACCTGTGACTTGGCTCTTCCCAGAGCATCTTCTGACCAGTGCTAGACCCTGAAGGGAAGTACTTCTGGGGCTGTGAGAGCAAACCAAGGTGCTGCAGCGAGCTGCCTGGCACTGAGCAATCCCCGGTGGGTGTAAAAACTCCCTTTTCGCCATCACATCTGCTCTCCTTGCTCCCTCCATCCATTATGGTCTGATTGTCTGAGACTGGACCCTAAATACCCAGACATCTGACATTAAGGGACGTTAATTTGCCCCACAGAGCTGCCATTGAAATTGTCCCACTCAGTCAGAATGAAGCATGGATCACGATGCTCCTTGCAGCCCCACAGAGTGCAGCCTGCTGGGCAGCCGGGTGATGGATGACTCTGAAATACCGCGGGGAAGATGACACGGATTCCTCATCCATCTTCCCATCCAAATCCGTAAGTTGGAGTACACAGGGATGTGTAAAGATGGTGATCAGGGAGGGAACAGCTGGGCTTCTCCTCCTGCAAGCTGGGAGCTCACAGACCCAGCACGGATATGGCACAGAGCCCGGAGAGGGAGCGCGCGGAGCGGGGACTGCTGAGCCAGCAGCTCTCCTCCTGCTTTTTTTTTTCTTCTCTAATTCCCACCTAGGACGGATGGGGGAAGAAATCTCTGCACTTCCTAGCACCCTGAACAACTGGGGACTGCTCTTCCTGCTCCCTCGTGCACCATCATCTCCTCCTTTTATCCCCATCAGAAGGCAATTCTCATCCCAGCGCGTCCCCACAGCAGGTCAAAAAGAATCAATTTGCTGCAAAACAAACCTGCAGAGCCCAGCTGCTCACAGCCTGTGTCACTGCCCTGGCTGCTCCTGCCTCTCATGCTGCTTTTACCCTTGTCCAGGTGAATTTGGGGCTGCTGGATACAGGCTCCAGGCTCTCTGCCTTCCTCTCCCCAAGCAGGGGAGATGCTGCAGCTTTGATCCTCAAGCAGGAAAAGGTTTCTCCCAGAGACATCCCAGAGGTGGTTCATCTTGACTTGCACCAACATTCCCACTCCCCTGCCCTCACAATCTCTTTCCTGCTGCTCATTTTTGGCAGAAGTTGTCAAAGGTCCTCTGGGCTCCTCCCTCCCCAGGGGCACATCACAGCAGCAGGGCTGGAGGCTGCAATCCCCCATGCAGCAATCCAGGACACCCTGGCCCTGCACTGGGGATCCTTCTCCTAGTGACACCATAACCTGGGTGATAACAACAAGAGAGCAAAGGCAAAGGTTCTGCCTGCCCATAACCCTTAATGAAATCATTTAGAAAGACTTTGAACTTCAAGAAGAGTCTGAGTTGGAGGGGTTTGTCCTCCTCCAGCCTCCATTCCTCTATCAAGCACTTGTCGGTGCTGGGTCACCAGTTGGAGTGGATGATCTTAAAGCTCTTTCCCAACCAAAAAAAAAATGATGCTAAGGAGGGAGATGCAGGTACAAATTTCAGCCCTCCCATCACTCACAAGACACTTGGAAAAAAGCTTGAAAGAAAGGAAAACTCCCCCTGGCACCCTCCCTGCTCCCACAGCTGTGTGTGGGACATGGAGCTGGGCTCTTCCTCTGAGTGCTGCGCTGCCCAGCGACGCAGAGATCGCTTGGCACAGGAGATGCAGCAACTTTGTGCCTGGGTTGTGCTGTCCACGCAGCAGCCCCAGCGCCAGTTGAGGCCTTGGAGTGCCCAGCACCACCCTGGCTGAGCCCCAGCATGGAGCAATGTCTCTGCCCATACCACTCCAGCAGTTTTTAGACTCTGATCTCCACTGAAACCAGTGCTGCCCAAAATCAATCCGTAAATCAAGCTCCCAGCTCAGCTGTGTGCCTCCTCCAGCCTCAGCACACTGTCAGAACCTGTTTCTTTAGTATCTACCAGAAAAAAAAGGGACAAGGTTTTTTTTTCCCCCTAATCACTTCACCCCCTGCCTTCCACGGAGCCTAATGCAAACTCGCAGCCAGAGTGTGCCCGAGCCCCCTTGTGCTGCCGATCTCTGCTGCAAACAGGGGGCAGAGTGAGAGCAGCCCAGCCTCCAACAGCCTTCACGGCTGCAGGGGCTCAGAGCAGGAAAAGCCTCCCTGTCTCCTTATCAGTCCCAAGGGCGTCCTAATCCCCCTATAAACGAAAGCTATTATACAGACGTCTTTCTAAAAGCCTGCCCATCACCTCAGCCGGGCAGTCCCAGCACAGCCATCAGCAGATCTTTTTCTTTTGGAGCGTGGTTAGAAGGGGTAAATGCAGTGCTACTGGGTAGAGCTGGGTTTGCACCAGGTGAGGATCTGGCCCAGCTTCTTCCCGAGCTGTGCTTTGATTCCTACTCGGCACAGAGCCCTCTTCCCATGCCACCGGGCAGCAGAGCCAGGCTGAGCCCCTGTGCCGTGCCAGGCTCCCCGGCTCCACCAGGCTGGAAGCAGCAGGGATCTGGCAGGGATGCACTGGGAGGGGAGCTCAGGTCATGCAAAGGAAATATCCCCTGCTGATTGCAGTGGCAAAGGCCAAACGGCAGCCAGGGATGCCCTGGGGACCAAGCAGATGTGCCTGCTGGCCTCTGACACTGCCCAACCCTTTCCCTAGGTCTAAGCCATCCACAGGGGCTGTGAATCCTGGCAGCAAAACCTCTGTTTGCCCTGCTGCTGCCTGGAAAATCAGGAGGATCTGTAGTGCAACCATGAACATCACACAAACAAATTGTCTGGATGGGGTCAAGTCTGGGGGGTGTCAAGTCCTCCCCCATGTTGAGGACTCAGCCTCAGAATCATAGAATTGTTTGGGTTAGAAAAGCCTTCTAAGGTCATTGAGTCCTGCTGTCAACCCAGCCCCACCATGGCCATTAACCCACATCCCCAAGTGCCACGGCCACAGGTTTCTTGAACACCTCCAGGGATGGGGACTCCACCACCTCCCTGGGCAGCCTGTGCCAGTAGGGTGAGGATTGGTGTGCCCTGCACCGCTGGCAGCTCTGTCAGTGCTCTATAGGAAAGGTTGAATCTCGTGTTTGGTGAGTCCTGGGGCCAGTTTGGGTTCATTTCTGCCATTAAACAGCCAAGCAGGGCAAAATCCTGTGCAACACCTGCAGTGTTACAAAGATAATCAGTTGGTTCCAAAATTTCCTTCACCTTGCACGTCCCCCAAAGCAAAACTAGCTGGGTAAGGAACTCACCACAGCAACCCCAAATCCTGCAGAAGGTCTCCAGGAAAACTCTGCTTGCACAGCCCAAGCCCAGCACGCAGTAGCCTGTAATAAGCACGAGATCCTCCAAAAGCTCTGTACCAAAAAGCAGGAGGGAGGCAAAAGGGAGGCAGGAGAGACACAGAGGCAAAGAAAACAGCAGCTCTGGTTGGTCAGGAAGATCATCCCCAAAGATGAAGGGGAGATGCACTGAGACATCTGGAGGTGGTCAAGAAATGTGTGGCCATGGCATCTGGGGACATGGTTTACTGGCCATGGTGGGATTAGGTCAATGGTTGGAGTCAATGATCTCGGAGAGCTTTTCCATCCAAAGCAATTCTATGACTCTGTGATTCTATAAAGCCAGGCTCCTGTGTCCCAGCTGCCCCCACTGCACAGCCAGGTAGGAGAATCAACCCCCTGGAAGTGTTTTCCCAGGCAGGGTCCCTGCATGCAGGCAGCAGATTCGGGAGCCCTCTGGCGCTCCTTGCTCCACCCTCGGCCAGGCAGCACATCCCCCCGGGGCGGTCACGGGGAGCTGGCCCAGGCGAGGCCAGCCTGGGCTGAATAAGGATGACATGCTTTGGCCCAGAAAGAGGAGGGCAGAGATTAGCTGTGGACAAGCTCAAGGGAAGGCAAGTGTCCAACCCAGAGTGCCAAGCCTGGTTTTGTTTTAGCCTTAACTGCGCTTTTTTTGTTTGTTTGTTTGGGGGTGTAAAAACCTTTCTGTTGGAAATCAGTTTAACTTTAAGCTTCCTGAGAATAAAAGCCTTGTGAGAAAGCTCTGCCCATGCAAGGCCCTGCTTGGGAGCCTACAATGGGAGGCTCAGCAGCTTATGGGCCCATATTTCTATGGCTACAGCACCCATCTGCTCAGCAATACAGCAATGCCCCACGCTGAGCAACCTGCTGGGCAGCCCAGGAGGACCCACAGCTCCGTGGGTGGTGAGCCAGGGCTGGGGTGCAAAGGACCCACAGCTCCATGGATTACTCATGGTGCCACAGGAGGTGAGCCAGGGCTGGGGTGCAAAGGACCCATGGCTTGCTCATGGTGCCACAGGAGATGGGCCAGGGCTGGGTGCAAAGGACTCACAGCTCCACAGATGGCTCATGGTGCCCCAAGACGTGAGCCAGGGTTGGGGTGCAAAGGACCCATGGCTTGCTCATGGTGCCCCAGGAGGTGAGCCAGGGCTGGGGTGCAAAGAACCCATGGCTTGCTCATGGTGCCACAAGAGATGTGCCAGGGCTGGGGTGCAAAGGACCCATGGCTTGTTCATGGTGCCCCAAGAGGTGAGCCAGGGCTGGGGTGCAAAGAACCCATGGCTTGCTCATGGTGCCCCAAGAGGTGAGCCAGGGCTGGGGTGCAAAGGACCCACAACTCCATGGATGGCTCATGGTGCCCCAAGAGGTGAGCCAGGGTTGGGGTGCAAAGGACCCATGGCTTGTTCATAGTGCCCCAGGAGGTGAGCCAGGGCTGGGGTGCAAAGAACCCATGGCTTGCTCATGGTGGCCCAGAGGTGAGCCAGGGCTGGGGTGCAAAGGACCCACAACTCCATGGATGGCTCATGGTGCCCCAAGAGGTGAGCCAGGGCTGGGGGGCAAAGGACCCACAACTCCATGGATGGCTCATGGTGCCCCAAGAGGTGAGCCAGGGCTGGGGGGCAAAGGACCCATGGCTTGCTCATGGTGCCACAGGAGATGAGCCAGGGCTGGGGTGCAAAGAACCCATGGCTTACTCTCGGTGCCACAGGAGATGAGCCAGGGCTGGGGTGCAAAGTACTCACAGCTCCATGGATGGCTCATGGTGCCACAGGAGGTCCAGGCCTCGGGGGCTATTCCATTTGCTGGCTGGTGCCATGTTGCTGGTGAAGCTGCCCCAGCTGTGGTGTTTCCCCAAGTCCTGATACTGCTCCACACCTCTCTCATCCCAGAGCCAAAGCATTTTGTGTATGGGGAAACTGAGGCACAGGGTGACAAGAGGAAGCTGTCTGTCAGAACTGGTGACTATTCCCAGTGTCCTCAGAAGGTAGCAGCACACAGCAGCTCCAAAATCCACCTGGCAGCCTTGTCCAGATGGCTCAGGCTAGGGACAGAGTTGTGCTGTGCTGCCCAGCCCCAGGCAATAGCATCTGTCTCAGGCAGGTGGAGAGGACCACACCCAGGGGGTCCTGCATGGGCATGTCCATCTGGCACAGACCCCTTGGATATGCTGCTCAGAGCCCCTTTGGTTGGATGAGAAATGTCACTGCTTGACAAGGTGAGAAGGGATGCTTGCAACCTTCCCCATCCCTCTGGAAGAGATTAGCAAGGAAAATGCCAGGGATACTCAGACCCTTCTCCTCACAGAGGGGTTTGTAAAGCAGCTGATGCCCTCTGTCTGGCTGCCATCCTGCCACAGTCCCAGGAACGAAGAGAAAGAGAGTGCAGCAGACCGACCCCTGCCTGCTCTGCTGGTCTTACCCACACTCCACTTCCCACTCTGCTGCAGACAGAGCTCTCTCTCCCTCCACTCTCTCCACTCTCTCCACTCTGAGATGGACCATTTGCAGAGCCCTGAATCACCACAGGAGAGGAGGAGACAGAAAGGACATCTTCCACAAGCCCAGTCCTTCCCGGTCTGATGTGTCTCAGCCACCATGAACCATTGTCACCCACTGGTGGCCTCAGGACTTGCCCTGACTCCTCACTCACCTGCATGCTCCTGGGGCTCCTCAGCCTTACAGACAAGCAGCAGGGGCTGCTTGCCCAGCTGAGCAACATCTGCAGGCATGCTCTGGTGGGCCTGAAGCAGTCAGTCACCACCAGCTTGACTCCTTGTCCCACGTGGAGACCAAGAGGAATGGGAAGGAACCCACAGGGCTACTCAGCACCCTGCAGTGGCAATCCTCTGGAAAATGGTTATGGATGGGATGAGTACACAAAGGCTTCTAAAGTGGAGATGATTAGTGCAGGTTAAGGGAAAGTGATCACAAATGCTTAGTAAAGGGCTCCAGCAACTCCCTGAGATGAAGTCTTACAGACCTTAGATGCCTTTACAGGACCAGAGAGAGAAGAGCTCACTGCTATGGAAAGACATGGGGCGGTGGGGACAAGTCAGTCCTAGGGAGATTCCAGTTGGGGTTCAGCAGAAAATGTTTCCCCATGAGAACATTTGGAGATTGGAATCATCTCCCAAGGGAAGTGGTGGATTCACCTGCATTGAGGAGTTTGTAAGACTCAGCCTGACAGGATGCTGGGCTGGCTCCTTTCAACTCTATTACTATCTAGACAGGTTGGAGCGGATGATCCATGGGGTCCTTCCCAACCTGGCTTTCTGTGATCCTGCTTTTGGGTTTCCTCGGTTGTGATGAGGACGGAGGGGAGCCCACAGGCTCAGATACCTCCCCAGAGATGCTAAAGCCCCAGGAGGTTTGTCTGGAAAGAAGTTTTCATTGGGAATATTTGGCAGGCTGTTCCCTGGTAGTTCCTGGTCTCTTCTGTGCCTGAGATGAAGCTTCCTTTTTAGCTGGAGGACGGGACTCTCTGGCAAACTGCTCTGACACGAGACACATCCCAGCCTGGGAACCCTCCCGCAGCACACACAGCGGAGCAGAGCCGAGCAGGGCCTGTCTGACACCGGGCTGCGTGCATGGTTTGTGCCAAATCCCCTATCTGAAAACACAAGATGTTTCCTTTCCCTCGCTGCAGTTGCACTTGTTATTGTTAAAGGCTCTCTAGGCATCACCCAGGGCCAAGACCGGGGAGGCGCCCAGCACCTGCAGACACCATTGACGTCAGACACACGTGCAGGTGCTGGGCGCATCCCCGGGCTGGGGAGCGCGGGCTGGGGAGCACCAGACCAGCACTGGGAACGCAGTCTGGAGGTCATTCCCAGCATGCCTGCTAGCAGGCTGCCGCAGCCTGGCTTTGCCTTTGTCGGCCAGGGCGAGTGCAAAGGTATTTTCTGGGAGTATCCCAAAGCAGTGCTTGCCCCTGTGCAATTCCAGCACTCTGGGCTCATGAGAAACTGCAGAATGATAGAATTGTTTTGGCTGGGGAAGGCCTCTTAAGTTCAGCAAGTCCAACACCAACATAACATCACCATGGCCATTAAGCTATGTCCTGAAGTGCCATGACCATGTTTCTTGAACACCTCCAGGGATGGGGACTCCACCACCTCCCTGGGAAGCCTCTTCCAATCCTTGACCACTCATGCAGCAAAGAAATTTTTCCTGATCTCCTCCCCAGCCACAATTGCAGGCCATTTCCTCTTCTTCTATCACCTGATACTAGGGAGAAGAGACCAACCCTCACTTCACTCCAACCTCCTCTCAGGGAGTTGTAGAGAGCAACGAGGTCTCCCCTCCGCCTCCTCTTCTGCAGACTAAACAATCATGCAGTATCCCAAAGCAATGCTTGTCCCTGTGCAATTCCAGCACTCAAAACGACACCATGGTTCCTGAGAGATCATGGAATGGTGTTGGTTGTGCTTTCTTGGCCTCACTAAATCTGGTTGAAGCCCCTGCCTGCATTTTCATGAGCCTACACAAGCTCCTCAGCGATTGAGTTCTCACAACGCTTTAGTTCAAGCCTTTCCCAGCTGCAATCTTCCCCTCCCAGGGGAGCTGGAAGCTTCAGCAGGACAAACAGGGCCGGAGACATGAATTTTGGGCTGGACCAACGCTGAGCAAATGGAGCCAGCCCAACGGCACTGGAGAGAGGGAGGATGGAGAACAGACCTCCAAGCTCGTCTCCAAGCTGTGTCCTCCCCGGAGCACGTTAGCTCCCAGGCGCCCAGCCAAATCCGGACTGTAAGGCCAAGCTCTACGTGGATGAGTTATTTGCCAGGTAAAGCTGATGGGAACCCGAATCTGCGAAACAATTCTGCTGGCCAAGCTCCTTCTGCAGGAGCAGGACCCTGGAGAACATCTCCTTGAGCCAGGCCCCGTCCCCTCCATGCGCAGCGCCCAGGGTTCTCTCGCAGGCGGCGAGAAGCGATAAAGAAAAATTAGATCTGGCTGGCAAGAAATGTTCCCGTGGGAAATTTTGACTTCTTGTCAGAACCTCCAGGGTTGGGTTGTTGTTTTTTTTTTTTTTCCCCTTTCTTTTATTTTTTCCCCTTTTTTTTTTTTCTCCCCAGCCCCAAATAACCATGAATAGGAACAAAGCTTCAAGTTTTGGCAGGGGGGAATGGGCTTTACCAAAGCAAACACCCAAATTTTGAAGCGAACCAAATGCTTTCTATCCTTTTTTTTCTTTCTCCCCCTCCTCCCTCCCTGATTAAAAACAAACAAACAAACAAACAATTTAAAAAGGGGAGGAAAAAAACCACACCACAAAACACTGCTTTTCCAGACAGAAAAAGAAAGAAAGAAAATAAAAGAGCAAATTCGGTGACAATTCTGTAATCAGTTCTCACACCAGTGAGATTTCCGGGCGGGATAGGGGGGGAGGAGGGAAATGAAAATCATCTGAAACGATTTTTTCCTGGATCTATGAGAATTCAATTCAGCTGATTTGGGCTGATTCATCTCCTTCCTCACCACTGCTGCTCAGGAGGGGCTGGCTTCCCCTCTCAAGCTATCGAAGATCCCTCCAACATGCAGCCGGCAGCATCATCGCCGCCAACTCACGGCTCGCTCCCCGGCTCACGATGTGTCCCGCAGCCCTGTGCTGACCACAGAGCTTGACTTTCTCCCTGGATGGAGGAAAGAAACCAGGGTGGGCCGGTGGTCATGAGCAAGTGGGTGGGAGTTGAATAGGGTTATTGTGATCTTTATCTGGGGGGATTATTCCAGCCAGTGTGGGCTTGGCAGAAGCGACCCAGTTGTTTGGGGGTGAGTGGTTTTGCAGGCTGATAGGTACAGCCTCAGGGAGCGTGTAGCAGGAAGGGGTTGGGGAGAATTTGTTTTACCGGAGCTTCAGCCTTGCAAAATTATTCACTTCCCGGCAAAGCTAACGGGGGAGGAAAAAAAAAAAAGGAAGAAATTGAGTGATTTTCGTTTGCAGAAAAAGGCAGCCGAGGACTGTGCGTGGTCTGAAATGCAAAGCCTGGCACAAAAGTCACACATTTTTACTGGAAACTGGGAAAGTCGTTTCCTTTTTATTGGAAACAAATTGGAAGGGAAAAGGATGGTGAAGTGTGCGGGGCCAGCAAAATAACTGAGCGGAAAGGTTTTCAAGGCGCAGGTCAGGATTCTGCGGAGCAGACCTAGGGGCCGAGAGCACCCCGAGGCGCCACCACATTTTACAGCCCCATCGAGAGCTCTTTCCACACGCAGGGAATTCGTCCCTGCCTCTGATATGAGTTTGAGGCCTGGGGAGTTTGAGCCTGAGTACCCCCCTGCTCCCCTGAACCTGCTGCTGAGTAAGAGGCAGCGCCGGGCTCGCCTGGGAAAGAATCAAGCCCCGGAGTCTCGTCCCCGGAACCCCGCCGGAACAGACGAAAAGTAGTCGGGGAGATAAAACCCGGCCCGGGGTTGTCAGCACATCCGAGTGGCACTCACCGACTTCCCCTCCGGGAACCGGCATCTCCCAGCCGCTTCCCGCCGCCACGGGGCCGCGCCCGCTCCGCCCCAGCGGGAGCCGAGCGGAGGCTCCAGACGGAGCCGGGCCAGAGCATCCCCACCCCGAGCCAGGCACCATCGCTTCCCCTGGTGTCACCGGGCAGCAGGAGCGGGGTCCTCCCTCCCAGATAACCCGGGCTCGTTGGTGGAGGCGGCGGCAGAGAAGTTGCTCTGTCTGCGAGGGGAACATCTGATTGTGATTTGGGGAGAAAAGAGAAGAAAACCAAAACCAAAATAAAACAAAACAAAACCAAAACCAACAACAACAAAAAAGCGCTCAATCCTAGCTGCTCGGCGAGGAGTTTTTATTCCTATCGTCGGAGCGGTAAAATATTTTGGAAACGGGGCCGTGTTTTCCGTGTAAACAAAGCGGCGGCGGGTACCGGAGACGGAGTCGGCGGGGCCGGAGAAGCCGATCCCAGTCCTTGGCGCATCTCAGTTGCCGAGGCTGGATCTCCCCCAGCTACCAGCACACGATCCCAGGGGCTGGCACCGGCCATACAAACCACGGCGAGCGGCAGCGTACGGGGATGCCTACGGGGAGCAGGGGATGGGAGGTCTTCGGAGCCGTTGGTGAGATATGGGGGACTAAAAGAGACCCCAAATCCTTCACCCTCGACCGCCCCGGGCAGAGGCGAGGGAATCGCCGGCTTCCTTCGGAGCTGAGGGTCTCCCGGAGGCTGAGGGTCTTTTACAGCCGTAATTCTAGCCCGAAACGGAACGAACCGGCTGCTCCCCGGTGGCCCTGGAGCTCGTTCAAGTCCCCGCCGCCCCTTCACCTCTCTCCGGGGCCGCCCGCAACCCCTGAGGATGCAGCGACAGGAGCCACAGGCTTTTCTCTCCCAGTGCCCGGCCGCCTTCGCCCTCCGGGGAGGACCGAAGCCGGTTCCATCCGTGCATGGAGCCTCTCGGGCGACCGGGAGGCTTTGCGGCGGAGCTCTGAGCCGCTGTCTCGGAGAAGAGAGCAAAGCTATCGGGGAGCTTCTCGGACCGGACCCTTCTCCGTACTCTGCGGGGCCCCGGCCGGAAGCTGCCGGCTGCGGGAGACCCTTCCCAGCCAGCCGGCACTCCTCAGCGTTTGTTCGGGCACGAATCCTGCTTTCCCGGTCTCCTGAGTGTCCTTTCTGCTCTTTTCTGAGCTCCTTGGGGTCTCCTGTCCCGTACTACCGAGTCCCCCTCTGGCCTCATCCTGCACTCCCGGGTGTTTCATGTCTCCCGTCCCACGCCTCCGGCGCTCTCGGTATCGTTTGCCCTAAGTGCCTGTGCCTCGTTGTCCCGGTGGTCCCCAGATCCCCATGTCCCCCGCTCTGAACCTCAGGGTCTCTCGGTTTTGTCATCAGTGCACTGCCGGGTCCTTCGGTGTCCCATCCCCTGCGCTTCCCAGCGCCTTCACATCCCCTGCTCTGCGCTTCTGTGTCCCTCGGTGGCTCCTTTTTTGCCTCACGCCCTCGGGTACCTCAGTGTCCTCGCCCTACCCTTCTCTGCATCTCCTTGCGTGTCCCCGTCCCGCTCCCTGCATTCCTGGATGCCACCGTGCTGATTACCGTCTCCCTGGATGTCCCCATGCCTTTTGCTGCCCGTTCATGAAAAATCTCTAAATCTCTATGTCTTTTACTCCCCTTCTCTTGCCGGGTCCCGGATGTTCCCCTGCCTCTCTTCCCTGTCCCTGAAGGTCCCTTTTCCCCTCCTGGATGTCTTTGTACTTTTCACTCCCCGACTCTGAACATCCCTTATCGCATCCTAAATGTCCCCATGCCTTTCTCTCCCCATCCCTTGCTGTGTCCCGGATACCCCCGTGCCTTTGAATCCTCATCCCTGAATGTCCCTTGCAGAGCCCTGGATGTCCCCATAGTTTTCGCTCCTCGTTCCCTTGTCAAGTTCTTGATGTCCCCATGCCTTTTTCTCGCTGTCCCTGAAGATGTGCTGCTCGGTCCTGGACGTCCCCATGCCTTTCCCTCCCCGTCCCTTGCCGGGTCCTGGATGTCTCCACGCCTTTCGCGCTCTGTTCCCGAAGATGTGCCGCCGGGTGCTGTATGTCCCCGTGTCTTTTCCCTCCCCGGATGTCCCCATACCTTGCCCTCCCCGCCAGCCGCCGGGTCCCCTGCTTCCTCTCCCTTCAGCACACCTCGCCTCCCTCTCCCCGTCCTTCCCCGCCTCGCGTCCGTGCCCGGGACTTGGGACTCACCCACGCACTCGTTGGCCTCCCGGGCCGTCGCTCTCTGCCAGGGCCGATCGTAGTGGAAGGGTTTGCAGCGGTCGCACTCAGGGCCGGCCGTGTTGTGCTTGCAGTCGCACACCAAGCTGTCGTCGCGATCGCGGACGCATCGCGACGCGTGACCGTTGCACTTGCAGCGCCCGCCGACCTGCAAGTCGGAGACGGCGTAGAAGTAGGAGTCGCGGGCCAGCTCCGAGTCGTCCTCGCTCTCGTCGCCGAAGGTGTGGAGGCGGCTGAAGGTCACCCTGATGTCGGTGGCCGTCACCCAGTCCTGCAGCACGGGCGAGTTGTCGAAGTCGTGGGCGGTGGGGCGGCCGTCCAGGGTGCTGAAGGCGATGAGGCCGCCGGAGAGGGGCCGCACGTCGGTGTGCGAGTCGGTGCAGACCGCCTCCTGCTCGTTCTGCTTGGTGATGGCGGCCCGGCTCGGCTTGTTGTACATCTTGCGGCACTGCGTGGAGTAGAACTGGAAGGGCACCCAGGTCTTTCCGTAGTCCATAGACTTGTGGATGGCCATGGACTCCGGGCGAGGCGAGCAGAACTGCAGGCTGACGTAGGTCACTTCGAATTTTTTGCCCAGGGAGAGGGTGAGGGTGACATTCTGGGGGTACTGGACGTAGCTGTCGGACTGCCAGCAGGTCAGGTTGTGGGGGTTGTTGAGGTCGGTCAGGAAGGAGGGCGGGTGGGCGCGCTTAGGGTCGGAGGCGTTGCAGAGGTGGCAGGAGCGAACCTGCTCCTCACCCTTCTCCGTCACCACGCAGTACCGCGACGGCGGCTTCCCGCAGGTGCTCGACACCTTCACCTCCTTCCCGAAGGCCGAGTTGACGAAGTCGGGGATGCAGCGGCGGGGCAGCCCGTGCTCGTCGTAGCAAGGGTCGGGCTGAGCCGTCTGCACGGCGAACATGCCCCCGCCGTGGTAGCCCCCGCGCAGGGGCTGCGCCAGCCAGGCGACCGCCAGAAGCAGGGCCAGCGCCGCCTCCGCGCCCCTCCGCGCCATCCTGCGCAACCTCCGCGATGGAGGGCGAGGAGGAGGAGGAGGAGGAGGGGAGGAGGGGGCGGCGGCGGAGGGGGAAGAGCCGCCGCTTTAGCGCGGAGCAGCTCGGCGGGGGAGACTTGGCCGACGGGACGCGGGGAGCAGCGGCTCAGGGAGCGCGGAGCATCGCCCGCCCCGCGGCCAACCCCGCGGAGAAAAGGGGAGGCGGCGGCGGCTGCCGCACCACAAAAGTGCGGCGGGGCGGCGGGGCTGGGTCCCGCCTGCCTCCCGCCCCGGCTTCTCGTACGGAGGAGAATGACTGGCGGTCCCAGCCCCCGCCGCGGTTGAGGTCATGCTAAAGGAGTGACATCGCGCTGCAGGAACAGAACAACGACATCCACTGGCGGCTCAGCCAGAGACACGCACACGGCCGCGGGGAGGGCGGGGGTGGTGGGGGGAGAGGGATGGGAGAGAGACGGAGCCCGCCCCGACACGGCGGAGATGGGCGCGGGGCTCCCGAGGAGCTGTGGAAGGGCCTTTCCCTTCCCCACAGCTCTATGCCCCCTCTGTGCCTGCGCCCCAGCAGCTGGGGATGCTCCATGGGCACAGGGTAGGGAAATCAGGGCGGGGGGGGAGAGGTCCTGAGAAGCCCCCCTGACTACCTACGGGAGGGACAGGAGCGTGTCCTCTCCCAGCTGCTCGCTGCTGGCCTCCCCTTCTCTACCAGCCCTGACACACCTCACACAACCCCTATCCAGCTGGATTGTGAAGGGGTGACCGTGAAAGAGCCACCGTCCAGTGTAGGACCCCGGAGCCCACCCGGGCACGGGCCCTCTCCGGTGGGAATCCTCGACTCGGAGACTTCACCCCCAGGAAAGAAAACTCGGTGCCTGGGCAGTTGAACTGGGCGAAATTTCGAGCGCTTGGACACGACACGGGAACTGAGGGGCCTGGAGACCCCCGGCAGGTTGGTTTAGGGGCCGATCTCGGTCAGGGGCGGTTTCTCCTGGGCACCTCCGGGGACAGCCCGGGCATAGAGGCTGTGCGGTGTCTCTCGCCGCTCCCCTTAGGTCTGCAGCTTGTCGACGCACCCCTTAAAATGAGCAAGAGGTTAGAGAGAGGCCCTTGTCCTGCATTGGGACGTACTCTAGCCTGGAGGTCCTCCTCATTCCCACCCCAAGGGACCCACGGTGCGGGCAGGCCGCCCCTCGAGGGCTGCTTCCCTCGGATCCGCTCCGGCTCGGCTCTACCCCTAGTGATCCGGGCCGATGTGCCGGTCCTGGGGCACGGCACCGAGATCTCGGAGAAATGACCCCTGGAGGGAACAGAGAGGTTTGCCTCCCGCCGCTCCCGGCCGCCCTGCTCGCTGCCTTCCCTCCCTCCTTCATTAAAAGGGCACTTTTATTTTTCCAACGGAGGTGCCCTCTCCCGGAGCGCTGCCCTCTCCCGGAGCGCTGCCCACGCCGTGTCACTCAACCAGCCGGGTCCTGGCACGATGGCTCAGACCCCTCCCTGGCGAGCCCTGGCGGGACGGCCCGAGGGGACGGGAGCTGCCCGGGCAGCGGCGAGCCCTGGACCGGCCTCCGCCCCCTCCCCTCCGCCCGCCCCTCTCCCCGCTTTGAATTCTTTGCCACCGAGCTGAATAAAAGTGGTTGTTGTAAATTGAATTAGTGCCTGATTAATCTGCTCCCGGGCCTGCTAGCCCAGCGGGGTGTCTTTGGCAATGCAACCGCCTTCCCTGCAGGGCAGCGGGGCTCCGCAGCCTCCCTGCCCCCATCGCTCCCCCCGGAGTCCCCCAACCCGTCCCCCCAGCACCGCCGCTGCCGGAATTTGTTAACTCTTCCCCGGGAAACAGCCCCTCCGTCCTGCTCCCGACACCCTGGCTGCTCGTCGGGCGTGGGGGTTGGGGGGTAGGGGTGTAAGGGGATGCGGTCAGCTCAGGGCTGAGGGGGTCACACACACAGAGACCCGGAGGATCCCAGCCCCGGAATATTTTTCTCCTCTCTCTTGAGTGGCAGCCTGGATTGGGGGATGGAGGGATCACGATGATACTGTTGTGTTCTGGACGGGAGGGTTTCAGACCAAACTGTCCCGCGCTGAGAGCAGCAACCGGAGACCCTGGAGGACATGATCGCCTCGTGAGGGCTCCCCTCTGCTCGGCCCCGGTTGAGGATATTCCCTGGATGGGATGAGGCCCAGGTTGTCTCGTCCCGAGTCCCTGAAGCCCGTCGTGCCCACGCAGGGGCCCCAAACCCAGACCGGGGACACCCTTGGGTTTCATGACCGCCTTCGCTCTGCACAACCCGTTCTTCTACCCCGGCCACGCGTGACTGAGATCAGGCTTTCCCTCTGGGGTTCTGGTCCCTCTGTTCGGGCCGTGACAAGGCAGCGGAGGGAGGGGGCTACAGGCCCCTGTGCCCGGGCCAGGAGCCTGCTCGGAACGAAGCAGGTGCCGCTGCCAGCACCCGCATTTCCCCCGGGGACAGATGCGATTTGGCCCTGGTTGGACCTTCTCTCCAGGTTGAAATTTCGGCTTTTCGTTTAAAATCCTCCCTCCTGGCCCCTCCAGTCCCGTCCCTTAGGAAAACTGGGGTGGAGGGGCTGCAAGAAAACCTCACCCGCGCTAAACTCCCCGCAGATCCGAGGTGCTGCTTAATCCCATTAGCGGGGTGTTAATTTAACACCGAGCCGGAGGTGCCGGGCGCGGGGGTTTCGGTGCTGCCCGGCCGCCGAGCACAGGCTGCGGCTCTCGCCTCCCTCCTGCCCTGTTCTCTGGGTTCAGTCAGTGTTTCCCTACCCCCGGGGTTTGTAATGGCTCTTGCGGTCATTAAGGTGATTTACTGAGGCTTTCCTCTAATTACCTCGCCCTCAAGCTATTAAATACATGTAAGCGGCTCCGCGGGGACCGAAGAGCAGCTCACCGGGGCCCGGGCCCGAGTCTATTCACTTCCCCCGACTCCGGAGGCAAGGGAACCGGGGATCGACTGGAGAGGATGGAGTAGAGGTGATGCTGGGGGCATCAGGCCGTGACCCATACTCTGATTCGTCTCCCCTGCTTCAGATTTGACTTTCCTGCCATTAAGCACCAGCTCGCCTCGGCCCTGCCCGGCTGGCGGCGGACAGACCCTCGCCGGCTTCAGCCTCACTGAGACCTCGCTCTGCTCCCGCTCCCATCGGGGCCGGAGCATCGCCGGTATCTGCATTAGGAGCAGTGTACCACCAGTATCCCGGTACCAGCACCGGGAACGGAGCATCGCCAGTAGCAGCATCGAGAGCAAAGCATCTCCCATACCTCCGGTACCAACACTGGGGCAGGAAAATCTGTGGTACCTGCGCCAGGAGCACGGCATCTCCAGTATCTCCAGTACGTGCACCAGGACCGGACATTGCCAGTGTTTCCGGTACCAGCACCGGGAGCAGAGCACTTCCAGAACCTGCACCAGAGCCAGAGCACGGTCATTATCTCCGCTATCAGCACCAGGGCCGGAGCATCTCTGCTACCTACACCGTGAGTGGAGCATCTCTGGTACCTCCGGTAG
This sequence comes from Melanerpes formicivorus, assembly GCF_026170545.1. NCBI lineage: Eukaryota > Metazoa > Chordata > Aves > Piciformes > Picidae > Melanerpes > Melanerpes formicivorus. The sequence continues at coordinate 11,589,023 of NW_027142373.1, forward strand.
CAGCACTGGAGCACCTCCAGTACCTACACCGGGAACAGAGTATTTCCAGAACCTACGCCGGGGCCGGAGCATCGCCGGTATCTCTGGTACCAACACGGGGACCAGAGCATTTCCAGCAACCTGCACAGAAACTGAATCAACCTCAGCACCTCCGGTACCTGCCGCAGGACTGGGGCCGGCCAGGCAGGTGCGGAACAAGTGAGGCAGCCCTTTCCACCGGATTTGTCCGGGGAGAAGCCCCGCTGGAGCGGGAGGAAGCAGGGTTTTAGTTGAACCTCACCGGGAGCTCCCGGGAGCGGTGGCCCCGGCGCTCAGAGCCTGTTTTAAAAGTCAAATCGCCTCGAGTCCCGGAGCTCGCCCACCTCCCCGGGAACAATGGGCTGCCCCTGCCACCGCCCGCCCTCGGGTTTTGGAGAGGGGAGGGCGGGGGGAGGAAACCCCCAACCAGATCTTCCCCTCCTCAGATATCTGGGGGCCGTCCCCGCGGCGGGGACCGGGAGCGGCTGGAAAAGCAGAGGAGACCCGGGTTGAAATAATCAGGAGCGATTTATTCCCCCGGAGTGACAGTTCTTTTGAGCAGTTGCCGAATGGCAGTTTCTGTCTTTCTGAAAGCTTTTCTTCCAGATTCTGTTCAGATTAGGCTGGGGAGATGAATGAGGCCATTATCCAGCCCAGTAGCTATTCTGAAATGCCAAATTAATTACCAAGGGCTAAATCAAGGCGACGGGGACTGGAGGGGAGGGGGAGTGGTGGCGGTTTGAGGTGTGAAAATATCTCCGCTATCTTTCAGACTCGGGCACCCGGGGTGGTTTGGGGTGTGCGTCCCCCTTCCAGTATCACTCCGCAGGTGCAGAGGGCAACGGAGGCTGGAGCGGGCGAGGAGACCCCCACGGCATCCTGCTCCAGCTTGCGGTTCCCCTGCCCGGTACTCGCTACCTCTCTTACCCACGGCGGGGCGAGAGGTATCGGGGCTCCTCACCGGGGCTCCGGGAGGGGCTAAACCGCAGCCAGAGCCGGAGCCGGAGCCGCTGGTCCTCTTTCAGATGCTCTCCCGTTTCACGGGAGCCTATCCGATGCTCCCGGCCGCTGCCCGCCCGCCTCCCCCTGAGCAGAGGAGGAGGGGGCAGACCGGTTCCCCCCAGCCAGGCTATCCCCACGGCTCTTGCGATGCTTTGCCATCGGCTGGGCCGCCGCGAAGGGACCCTGGTGTTAGGGGGACCACGGTTCCCTGAGCTCCAAAGGGTCGGCTCTGGGCTGCAAAAAGCGACCAAGCGATGGCTTCTTGCGATGAGAAAGAGAAGGAGGAGGCAAAGTGCGGAGCAGGGATGTTCTTCCACAACTTGCCGGTGCACAGACACAGGGGGTTTGACTTGCCTGGCTTTGGAGTGTTACAGAAACACCGCGGAGAACGGGGAGAAAAGCCGGCTGATCCTGCAAGGTGTCCCAAGGGAACGGGGCAAGGAGGCAGCGCTGGCTCCTCCCGGTCCGGTGCCTCTCTGCCAGCGCAGATCACAACGTATGCACATGATATTTAATCTCTCCCCGTTTAATCTCCCTCCCTGGCTCTCGGCAGGCAGCTAGCCTTATACTGCTGCTCGAATATTCACACGCTTCGCTCCCACTCCAAGTGTTAATTTGCACCTAAAACCCCCTTGTTGCCCTGGCCCGTCATCCACTCCTCTCTTTATTTCCGCGGAAAGCATCACTCTGGCTTTCCTTCAGGCAAAAAAAACCCAAACACCAAACAACCAAATCCACCCCCTCCCCCCAAAAAAAAACCCCTCAACCCCCAACCAACGAAAAAACAAAAACCAAACCCCCAACTCCCCACGAATTTGATGCAAAATAAACACTTTTGGGGAACGGTGGCTCAAGAGGTTTTGCTGGGGGGGCAGCTGGGCATGGGGCTGATACTGAATCTTCTGCAGCAAACACACAGAGGCAGCGACATCCCAGCTCAGCCACCACCAGAGCTGTTGGCAGCAGCCAGAGCAGGACGAGGCACGACTTGTCCTTGCTCTAGACAGTGCCTGCAAAGGAGGAAAGGGCGCCGAGGCGATTTCCCAGGGGCTGAGAAGTGGGCTGTGGAAGGAACCAAGCCTTTAATGTAAATTGGCGGTGGCTGGCAGAGACCACCAAACACTGAGCTATTCAGCGAGGCTGTGAACCTCTAATGATCAGCTCCCTTCTCCATTGTACACCCAGAATTGCCACCAAGCGAGATAAGCCTCTGGAATACTATATTTTTTCCTCTTGCAAAATGTTTTCTTTAGGGCAGGCAGACTGCAAATCTCTCTGGATATTACTGGATGTGCCCTGAGCAAGCCCAGCCTCTCATGCAGCAGCTTGGAGAGCTCCTGGATGCACCAAATGGGTACCCAAAGGGTTCCCACACACTCCTGGGGACCTGCAGGTGGGTTCAGCTGTTCAGGGAGTGATAGCAGCGTGGGTACCAGATGTACCCAAGCAGACAGGGGCACTCCTCAGTGCTAAAGTTGTAAAGCCCTGTGATTTATTTGTGTGCCCCTCTGCAGAAAACAGTGCTCTGGTTTGGATGGGTGCAGATGTAGCAGAACAACCAATAATGCAGCTTAACCTGGAAAGTGCTCACAGGATGTTAGAGGTTGGAAGGGACATTGAGCCCAATCCTGCTGCCAGAACAGGACCACAGAGCCTAGTGCAGGTTGCACAGGAAGGCATTCAGATGAGGCTTGGAAGTCTCCAGAGAAGGAGACTCCACAACCTCTCTGGGCAGCCTGCTCCAGGGCTCTGGGACCCTCACAGGGAAGAAGTTCCTCCTCATATTGAGGTGGAACCTCCTGCGCTGGAGTTTCCATCCATTGCCCCTTGTCCTACCACAGGGTGCAAGTGAGCAGAGCCTGGCCCCTCCCTCCTGACCCCCAGCACTCAGATATTTATAAGCATTTATCAAATCCCCCCTCAGTCTTCTCTTCTCCAGACTCTGCTGTGGTTCTCTGCACTGAACACACCACCAAGGTATCATCAGGGTGGAAAAGTGGATGGTACAGGGCATAGACCAGATACATGCATGGACCCTCCAGGCTTGAGTGGCTCAGAAAGCTGCCCCACATTTTCAAGGTATTCCCAAGGTAAAATCCCTTTCCTGAGCAATGTATTCCAATGAGAGGGACATGAGAATCACAGTGACCTTACTACAACGTTCTGAGCTCAAGGGGGAAAGAAATAGAAGGGAATAAGGAGCCCAGTCTGCTGGGAACACCCTGACATAGCTTCAGAAACCTCACTACAATGACTCAATAGAGGCCTGGAAAGACCATCAGCACCCAGGGAGGAGGTAAACCCTGCATGTTTCTGGGCACCAGCAGTGTCACCCCAGTTTCATGGCTCTGGAGGACCCTGCTGCCAGGCTGAGATATGGGAGATGCAAGGGTGAAGAGCTTTTGGCTCAGAGAGGTTGGGTTCTGGAACAAATCTTTCTAGGGATCTGCAAGGAGAGGAGGGGATGGGGACATTTGATTCATCCAGAGGCTTCTGCTGAGTTTGTGAGGCTTTGGGAAGGCATGGGGCAGCAGACAGTGTTTGTCCTGCATGTCCTTAGCAGTGCAGCAGAAGCCACTCTGCAGATCTTGTTTTGAGATGATTGCAGCATCCACCCAGATCTTGGGGTATCTGGGAGCAAGCTCACCCTTTGCAGAGGACTTGCTACTAGTTTGAGGACTATTTTCCTCATAGCAAGTGTTTGTGGGCCTAAATCACAGAGGGACATCAGAGCAATTCACAAACCCTTGCTGTCCCCCCCCGGTCTCTCCAGACAGACCTCCCTGAGGACCCTGGGCTCTGCACTTCTCTAACAGACCACCCAGCCCAGCTCCTGGCCCCTGCCTTTAGGCTGTTTGGGACTCAGAGTGGACATCCCAGCTCCAAAGTCCCCAGGCCTGACCACACACGACCTTTTGCACAGAGGTTTGGTGTCCCTGCTCCTCTGCTCCCTTGCTTCTTTGCTCCCCATGGAAGGGGATTTGGGAGCTTGCTGACTTGCCTGTCTATGCTCTTTGGAGACAATCAAGGCTTGGGGCACTCAAGCACTTTCTCAGAAGCAGGTGACCCTGGCTGTCCCTTGGGCAGGGAGATGTCACCATCCCAGCACCAGCTGCCCTGTGGTGGCTGCTGCCTCCCTGTACTGAGGAAGGTCCTGGCTGGGATCCCTATTTTCCTTCATGGGTAATTGGCAGCAAACGGAGCAGAAGGGAAGGCAGTCAGGGTGGGCTCCTTGGGTGCAGTCTGACCTCCACAGCCATCAATCCTCCTCGACATCTCCTTTAGTATTATTTCTACTTTTTCTTGCAAGTGCTGTGGCTCTGCAGGGAGTAAAGAAAAGTTTCCTTGCTTCCTGCAGAGAAGGAGGAAAGTGGAGCCCAGAGCTGAGCCGACAGCTGCCTGACGCAGCAGCTCGGAGAAATCCTGCTCTCTCTGAGCTGCTGGTCTTCCTTTGGGAGGAAAACAGGATTTAGTTGGAAGCATCTGCCCCTGGGCCCTGCTTGGGGAGGGTTGGAAGGGACCTCTGGAGATCACTGAGTCCAACCCCCCTGCCAGAGCAGGACCATAGAATTCAGGGCAAGTTGCACAGGAATGCATCTGGATGGGGCTTGGAAGGCTCCAGAGAAGGAGACTCCACAAGTTTTCTGGGCAGCCTGTTCCAGTGCTCTGGGACCCTCACAGGGAAGAAGTTCCTCCTCCTGTTGAGGTGGAACCTCCTGGGCTGGAGTTTCTATCCATTGCCCCTTGTCCTATCCCAGGGAGCAAGTGAGCAGAGCCTGGCCCCTGCCTCCTGACCCCCAGCCCTCAGACATTTATAAACATTTATTAAATCCCCTCTCAGTCTTCTCCTCTCCAGACTAAACAGCCCCAGGGCTCTCTGCCTCTCCTCCCCAGGCAGTGCTCCAGTCCCTTAATCGTCCTTATAGCCCTCCCTTGGCCTCTCTCCACCAGATCCCTGTCCCTCCTGAACTGGGGAGCCCAGCACTGGATGCAATATTCCAAGTGAGGTCTCAGCAGGGCAGAGGAGAGGGGGAGGAGAACCTCCCTGGATCTGCTGGACACACTCTGAATGCCCCCCAGGATCCCATTGGCCTTCTTGGCCCCCAGGGCACATTGCTGTCCCATGCAGAGCTTGTTATCCACCATCCACAGTGTGAGATGCTTGCTGGGCACAGTGAACAGTACTGATATTAGTGTGGGAGTTTCTTTGGCTCTGGCATAAGAAAATGGCCCACACAGAGACTTCCTACCTCAAGAGAAATCCTTTGGGAGCACCCAAGATCATCATTTTATCCAGGATCTGTGAAAAGGCAGGGAGCTGAAACACTGACCTTCTTGCTGGGAATTTTCCCCTCCACTGGCTCAGAATAGAGCTGTGAAGAGGAATTTGATCTCCTTAAGCCAGTGGAAGGTAAAGATGGAACCTGGGCAGAGAGCTTCAGGGGGAGAGGGAGGGTGAGCTGCTGAGGCTGGGGCCAAGGCAGGCAGGACTGGGTGAAGATCAGCTCCCTAAGGAGCAGGGTTATTGAAATGTGGCTCCCCAGAGCTTCTGCATTCCCACCCCCGAGTAACCTCCTTTGCCAGATAGTTAACTCTTCGGCAGCATTTGCTTTGCAGTGTTGAGGAGGCTCGTGGGGCTCAGCTCCATTTGCAGCTGTGACAGTCCTGGGGCAGGCTTCACTGCAGCCTTGCAGACAAAGTGGGTGTTTTATTGCTTTCTTTGTTTAAAAGTTGGGGGGGGGGAAGATTAAAAATATGTTCCAGAAAGCCTCCTCTTCCCTTAGGGAAGAAGTGAGGGATATGTAAGGACCGAGCCAGCCAGGCTGGCTTTATCCATGGGGCTGGGCAAAGAGTGGCAAGCTAAAGGCCATCCAGGGGTTGGGGTTTACACCTTCCTTAAGCAGGTTGTGCTCTGGACGTGGGGTAGGACACAGAATGTGCTTGGGGGGCTTGCTGACACTCCCCAGCCTTTGTAGATGGAGGCTGGAGAGGTAATGGCTGGCTGCTTGTGAAGACATCACCTCGGCAGGACCACAGGAAGCGTATTTGTCAGGGGCTTTACCCAGAGCTCTTTGCAACATTTGGTCTCCTTTTGGCAGCTGTCCTAACCTAATTATAATTAAGTATGTATTAAGCTGGAATGAAGTGGCCTTCGAGTGGCTATAACCTTTTAACAGGGGGAACTCCCAGGAAGGCAGCAGGAGAAGGGCTCAGGCTGGGCAGCAAGATGTTGTGTGGGACCTGGACGTGGTGTGCTGGGGATGTGGCCAAGAGATCCCTTGGAAGGAACCTGCTTGTGTCTCCCTCCAGAGGACACAGAGCATTGGCTCCTGTCTGAACAGGGCCTGGGGTACACAGAGACCCTGACTATGGAGGGCTGCCTGCCCCAGCACTGGGACAGAGCTCCAGGGCCTTTGCTAGGGGCTGTGCTGTCTCCACACTTCCAGTGTCAGTAAGCGGTGTTGTGTGCATGGGAGGGCTGGTAATGGGGGCTGGCTGGATCTGAAGGAGCACAGCCAACACGAACCGTGCTTACCCCGCACATCATCCCAGCGCTTCGGGGGGGTCCACACCACCCCAAGCCCCTCTGCCCCGGCGTGCCGGGTACCAGAGCCCGGGGACGGGCACCGCCCTGTCCCATCTGGCTGCAAGGCAAGGCCAAAGCAGCTGGGCAGAGCTGGTTTGCCCGGCTGAATTCCTGGCTGTCGACTGCTGCTCAGCGGCACCGTCGCCTGCCTGTGAGCTGAGCCCCAGCGCGCACGTCCCGGCGTGCCCGAGCAGCGAGCCCGTCCCGGCGTGCCCGAGCAGCGAGCCCGCCGGCAGGGGGATGCTGGGCGCAGGCAAGGAGGGAGCGGAGGGAACGGCAAGAGAAGGCAAGCGGGCAGCTCCGCTTTGGCTTCGGTTTCCACAGCTATCGAGCACAGGCAGTGCTGCCTGCACCCTTCATAAAGCTCCTCGCTGTCTGCAGCAGATAAAGCTGCTAAGAACTTGTGCCAGGCGGCGGCTGCAGTTCTCATCCTCGTTCCCAGATGCATTAGTAACAAGGGGTAGAAGGAGTAAAAGGGAAAAAAAAAAAGCTTCTTTTTTTTTCTGTCCTGGCATGCTGCTGCCCCATCCCTACCCTCTATGGCTTCAATAATCCCCTATTGTTTTGGAGTGTTTGTCAGATGCTGGAGAAAAGCAAAGCCATTCTCCCAGCACACCGCCTGGTTTTGATTCTGCTGGCAACCAGCCTTATCTCCAGGGTGTCCCCCTCACCCCCACCGAGGCACCCAGCTGCTGCCCATCACAGGATGAATTCCAGCTGTGCCTGACTCCCAGGCTGCACCAGGGGAGGTTTAGGCTGGAGGTGAGGAGAAAGATCTTCCCAGAAAGAGGAATTGGCCCTTGGGATGTGCTGCCCAGGGGGGTGGTGGAGTCCCCATCCCTGGAGGTGTTCAAGAGGGGATTGGATGTGGCACTTGGAGCCATGGTTTAGTTGTCAGGAGGTGTTAGGTGTTAGGTAATAGGTTGGGCTTGATGATCTCTGAGGTCTTTTCCAACCTGGTTGATTCTGTGATTCTATGATCTTCACTGGGGTCAACTGAGGGGGGCAAATGCATTCCTCCTGAGGTGACAGTGGGGTAGCTGCACTGTCACAGGGAGGTTATTCTGGTCAGTGTCCACATCTGCCTGAGGGTGATGATTAGAACTCCCTCTTCTGCTGGTGGAAATACTCAGCACCATTTGAATCATAGCATCATGGAATGGTCTGGGTTGGAAGGGACCTCCAAAGGGCTATGATTCTGTGATTCTGTGATTCTATGCTTCTATGACTCACCAGAACCTCACTGCCCAATGTCACTGCTCCCTCTTTCTGTCCCTGACACAGGTCTCCTGCTGTCTTGGTGGCATCCATGGGTGTGTGGAGGTAGATGCAGTAAACTCTTTCTCCTGTGGGAGGTGAAATATGCTGCAAGCTGCTCCTGTGCTCACACAAAACACACAGAGGAGGGGACACAGAGCCACAGAATGTTAGGGGCTGGAAGGAACCTCGAGATACCACCCAGTCCAATCCCCCTGCCAGAGCAGGATCACCTAGGGCAGGTCACACAGGAACACATCCAGGCAGGTCCTGAATATCTCCAGAGAGGGAGACTCCACAACCCCCCTGGGCAGCCTGTTCCAAGGCTCTGTCACCCTCCCAGGGAAAGAATTCTTCCTCCTGTGTCCATGGAACTTCAGCTTCCACCCATTGCCCCTTGTGCTGTCATTGGGCATCAACACAGGCTTGGACACAACCCTGCACTGCCTGAGACTTGGAGAGCATGGAGATATCTGTAATGCATCAAGCCTTGCTGGCCTCCCATCAAGCAGTGCTCTTGGTTTCATATTCATGTCATTTAAACACTTAAGCTTGCAAATCTGAGCCTACAAACACTCATGAGGGCCTTGGAGGAGCTTCTGAGCATGGAGTGGCTTTACTAGAAGTGAAAAGTAGAGCATCAGGATGAAACCAGCCCCTGGTGAGGGAAGAGAAGCTGATAGAAGTACAAAGATTTAAAGGCAGCAGAGTGCCTGTGGAGGTCTCCTGCCTGGAGAGGTCCTGGACTTGCCATGGTCCTCACTCAGCTCTGCCTCCTGCATTACCCTCCCTCACCCTGCCCACTCTGACCCTCCTGCTTTGTTTCCCCCAGGAGAAGATTACCAAGGGGCTGCTCTGGGTGGTTTCTGGCTCACTCAGCAGAGCCAGTGTTCTGGTGCCGTTATAAAAGCCTCCCCCAAACTCCCTTGGGGAACATGGTGAAGTTTTGCAGCCAAGGAGAAAAGTGGAATGGTGTTCCCAGGGCTTTGGGAACACCATGGTTCTAGCTGCTTGCTCCAGGTCCTGGATTCTCCCTGGGAAAACCTTGCTGGGGTCACCAGCAGCTTGCAGGAGGCTCCCCATTTTGGTGACTGGCTTGCTGAAGTGGCTGTGGTAACTCCAAGGCATCCTCCACTGCCAGCTTCTCAGTTGACACATTCACCTTTTACCACCCTGGGACCTCCAAATCACTGTCCCCAGGGGACATAGCTGTCTGCCCCATCCCCATCCTTCTCCATCCCCATCCCCATCCTTCTCCATCCCCATCCCCATCTCCAATCCCATCCCCATCCCATTCCCCTACTTTTCACTCCCTGTCTAGGGCTTATTCCAGCCTGGGCTCTGGAGGTGAGCAGGCAGGAGGGATCATAGAGCCACAGAGACATCAGGGTTGGAAGGGACCTCAAGGCTCAGCCACTTCCAACCCCCTTGCCATGGCCAGGGCTCACACTACAGCAGGTTGCTCACAGCCACCTCCAGCCTGGCTGCAAACACCTCCAGGCAGGAGGCTTCCACCACCTCCCTGGGCAACCTGTGCCAGGCTCTCACCACCCTCCTGGGGAACAACTTCTTCCTAAGGGACCTCCAAAAGGTTTGTGCGGTGCTGTTCCTATCACAGGTTGCTTTCCCCAAGGCTGCCAGCATCCCTTCACCTGCAGCCCTCCAGAACAGCCCTGCAGGCACACCCTCAACGTTCAGTACACATTGAAGGCACATTGAGGGCGGTGGGATCTCTGCAGTGGCTCTTGTGCTGGAGCAGGAGATGAATTCTCAGGACAGGAAGGGCTCACTGCCCATGGGAGGTTCCCCCTGGGATGTTGCATGCTGCAAGGGCATGTTCAAGGGATGAGCCCCAGCATTCCCCTGTGTATTCCCAGCTCAGATCCTCCCCAGACCTCTGTTGAAAGCACCTCTGCCTGGTGCTGACATCAGGAGTTTTTTCTTCTGGATGAAGGAGTATGGCTCCAAACCTTCTCCCACTGAAGGCAGCAGTGACCTCAAATGGCATTGGTGACTCCTTTACCGTGTGTGCCCCGAGTCTGTGCAGCCGGCTCACTCTTGGAGGCAGTCAGAGCTATCCCTGAACAACAGAGACCTCCCCTGGCCAATCCAGGCCAGCTGTGTCCCGATTTGGGCCTCCCTGCTTGGACTGGGTGGGATCTTGCAGCCAGAAGGTGACATCTCTGCCCCGTTTTTGTCATCTCCCCGAGGGTGAGCTAACCCCTGCCTACAAACAGAGTCTCCTCCTCACCACCGGGCGCACAAACCAGATGGCTGCAGGAGATGTTGAGTTTGTCACCTGGACAGGTGACTCTGACACCTCTGACCAGGGCAGAGATCCCTCTCCTTGTTCAGCTGATCCCGAGGTGCAGCTGCAAAGGACTTGCACAAGCTGGGGATTTTTTTATTCAAGACAAACAGAAAGGAAGGAAGGAAGCAACAAACTCATCCCTTTGCACTCATCACCCTGGGGCCCTGCTGCCATCTACTGGGCTCTGTGCACTGAGCCACCAGAGCCAACCCCGGCATGGGGACAAACCATGCCCTGGGCTGGAGGGACCGCCCGAGGCCCTGTGAAGAGGGGAGCTCCATCCTAGATCTGGTCCTGTCCTGCTGCAGCCTCGTGGCCCTGTTGGGACAGGATAAGGGGTGATGGCTTGAACTAAAAGAAAGAGATTCAGACTGGAGAGAAAGGAGAAATGTTTCACCCTGAGTGTGGTGAGAGCCTGGCACAGGTTGCCCAAGAGCGGTGGGAGCTGCCCCATCCCTGGCATCACTGCAGGTCAGCTTGTTTGGGGCTGTGAGCAACCTGCTCTGGTTGCGGATGTCCCTGCTGACTGCAGGGGGTTGGACTGGATGAGCTCGAAAGGTCCTTTGGAAGGTCCACCCCTGCAGTTCTCCAGCACGACACAGGGTGGGAATCTCGGCCCGTGAGAGAACGCTCCCAAGTCCCGGGACCTTCCCAAGGCTCTGCCCCTTCCCAGTGCCGCCTTCCCCGGGCTCCGTCTGACTCCAGAGCAGGAATCACCCTGCTGCGAGGCCCTGGGGAAAGTGGAGCAGGAGATGAAGATCTGAAATGTGGGGAGCAGGGTCTTCCAGCTTCGGGAGAGGGCTTTTTTACCCAGGCGAGGCTGGGACAAGTCCAGCTCTCTGAATGGAAGGGGACTTCTTAGCAGCAGCATCTCGCTTCCAGGTAAATCATTGAGTGGGGCCCGGAGGCAGATCCTGCAGCAGTGAAAGGGCAGCAGCTGAGCAGGAAGAACCCAGTGCTGGAGCATCTTTGCTGACCATCTCTGGCTGCTACAGAGTGCTCCTGTGCAAGAGGGCAAAGGGGAGGTCAGTTCCGTGCTGGGGAAGCATCCCTATGGTGCTGCATCCCCTCTGGGGGCTTGTGGCTCAGGCTGGGTGAGCAAAGGGCTGGGAAAGCCCAGCAGCACCGTGGCTGTATGCTGGCAGAACAGCCAGCTGAACATGAGCCAGCAATGTGCCCAGGTGGCCAAGAAGGCCAGCAGCATCCTGGTCTGCAGCAGGTACAGTGTGGCCAGCGGGACTGGTGAGGTGATTATGCCACTGTTCTCAGCACTGCTGAGGCCACACCTTGAATCCTGGCTTCAGCTTTGGGTCCCTCCCTACAAGAAGGACACTGAGGTGCTGGAGCATGTCCAAGGAGGTGATAGGTGCCCCATCTCTCAACCCGTTGCAGGTCAGGTTGGTTGGGGCTGTGAGCAACCTGCTCTGGTTGCAGATGTCCCTGCTGGCTGCAGGGGGGTTGGACTGGATGAACTTGAAAGGTCCTTTCCCACCCAAACCAGTCTGGGATTCTGTGATTCTATGCTCCAGGCACCACCTGCATGGGGCAGGAGAGCGGAAGAGAGCAGATAGAATAGAATAGAATAGAATAGAATAGAATAGAATAGAATAGAATAGAATAGAATAGAATAGAATAGAATAGAATAGAATAGACCAGGTTGGAAGAGACATTCAAGATCAGCAAGTCCAACCTATCATCCAACACCACCCAAACAACTAAACTATGCAACCAAGCATCCTACCAAGTCTCCTCCTGAACACCTCCAGTGAGGGGGCCTCCACCACCTGCCTGGGCAGCCCATTCCAAGGGGCAATCACTCTCTCTGTGTAAAACTTCCTCCTGACAGCCAGCCTAAACCTCCTCTGGCACAGCCTGAGACTGTGTCCTTGTGTTCTGGTACTGGCTGCCTGGGAGAAGAGACCAACCCCCACCTGGCTACAACCTCCCTTCAGGGAGTTGGAGAGAGCAATAAGGTCACCCCTGAGCCTCCTCTTCTCCAGGCTAAGCAACCCCAGCTCCCTCAGCCTCTCCTCACAGGGCTGTGCTCCAGACCCCTCCCCAACTTTGTTGCCATTCTCTGGACACACTCCAGCAGGTCAACCTCCTTCCTAAACTGAGGAGCCCAGAACTGGACACAGGACTCAAGGTGTGGCCTAACCAGTGCAGTGTACAGGGGCACAATGACCTCCCTGCTCCTGCTGGCCACACTCTTCCTGATGCAGGCCAGGATGCCATTGGCCTTCTTGGCTGCCTGGGCACACTGCAGGCTCATGTTCAGCCTGCCATCGACCAGCACCCCCAGGTCCCTCCCTGCCTGGCTGCTCTCAAACAAGGTGTGACAGCTCTGGAGCCCTTCCACTCCCGAGATGCTCAGGAAACCTTCAGCATTTGGCTGGATTGGCTCATTGAAGGTTCTGTTTTCACCTCCTACACAGGAAGCAGAAGGGGAACATCTGGGGTCAGCTCTGCTGCCACTGAAGCCTGTGGCCCATTTTCGTTTCCCAAGGGCTGGACTCAGGTGGTGTTGAGCAATCTTTCCATAGCCTTTGGGTTGCATCAGAGAAATGAAAAACACAAGTGGCAGGGGGAAGCAGCAAGAAAAAAAGCAGGTTCCTTTTTCAGTGGATCCTGCTTCCCGTTCCCTCTGAAGCTGGGCAGGCCCTGGAGAGGCCACTGGGCTGCTCCGGTGGGGCTGTGGAGCTCCATCACTGGCTGCATGGCAGGGGCCCTGAGCAGCCTGCTTTAGCTGGAGGTGTCCCTGCTGACTGCAGGGGGGTTGGACAAGATGACCTTGGAGAGACCCTTTCAAGCCAGTACATTCCCTGCCCCTGTGGTCTGCTCAGGAGGGGGTGGTCTCACCTGCTCACCCAGCAAGGGGGATTTGGGTTCTGACTGGCTTGCCTTCTTATGAAATTCCCTGGAATCTCCCTGTGAAACCCACAGCTGTTTCTGCCCCCCAGCAGCTTTTGAGTCTTGCAGCAGCAGCAGCAGAGGTCACTCTCTTCTGAACACCTGAAAGCCACAGAGAAAGCCAAAGGCAGAATCCTGCCCCTGCCTGTGACATCAGCTTGGCTGTGTCTGGCACCAAGGCCACGCAGCAGATGGCTCACTGGGACGGGGTGGGGGGTGAGCATTGCCAGTGAATGAGGTGGCTCAGGCCCATTCTCAGGATCAGCCTTGAAGCAAGCAGGACAAGAGCATTCCCAGGTGTCCCCTGAGCAGGAATCAGCAGCATGTCCTTGGCCTGGTGTCACCCAGGCCGTGCTATGGGTGGCTTTGTGCTGTCAGGGAGGTGCTGAGTGCACTCCCAGCAGGCATCACAGAATCAATGAGTTGTTTTGGTTGGAAGAGACCTCTAAGATCATTCAGTCCAACCATCGACCCAACAGCACCATGGCCACTAAACCATGGCCTCAAGGGCCATGGCCACAGGCTTGTTGAACACCTCCAGGGCTGGGGACTCCACCACCTCCCTGGGCAGCCTCTGCCAATCCCTGACCACTCTTGCAGCAAAGACATTTTTCCTCATCTCCAACCTAAACCTTCCCTGGCACAGTTCCAGGCCATTGCCTCTTGTTCTACCACCTGATACTAGGGAGAAGAGGCCAACCCCCACCTCATCTGCAACTGTAGAGAGCAATGAGGTCTCCCCTCAGGCTCCTCTTCTCCAGACTAAACACCCCCAGCTCCCTCAGCTGCTCCTCCCCAGCCCTGTTCTCTTCTCTGGGAGTAAAGGAGGCTGAGGGGAGACCTCCTGGCCCACTACAACTCTCTGACAAGAGGTTGGGTGAAGTGGGTGCTCATCTCTCCTCCCTGCTAACAAGAGACAGTACAAGAGGAAATGGACTCAAACTGCAGCAGGGGAGGTTTAGGTTTGGATATCAGGAAAAATTTCTTCACTGAAATTGTTGTTCCATCCTCCCCCAGTCCAGGGAGCTGTGTAAAAGAAGCTTGGATGGAGGTGCTTAGGGATCTGGCCCAACAGTTTGTACAGGGAGTTGTTAGGTTGTGGTTGGATTTGATGACCTTAAGGTGTTTTCCAACCAGGTGATTCGTGAGTCTATGCAATACTCTCTCCACAGCCCCCATGCTGGCTGTTGAGCAACCTCTAGAGCAGAGGTGGTGTCCCCTGGGCACCCAGAAGCAATGATGCAGTCCAGCTGGTGGCCAGTCACCAGTGGTGTCCCCCAGGGATCAGTGCTGGGCCCTGTCCTCTTCAACATCTTCATCGATGATCTGGATGAAGGGGTAGAGTCAGTCATCAGCAAGTTTGCAGATGACACTAAGTTAGGAGCAGATGTTGGTCAGTTAGAGGGTAGAAAGGCTCTGCAGAGGGACCTCGACCGACTGGACAGATGGGCAGAGTCCTATGGGATGGCATTCAACAAGTCCAAGTGCCGAGTGCTGCACTTTGGCTACGGCAATCCCATGCAGAGCTACAGGCTGGGGTCAGAGTGGCTGAGAGCTGCCAAACAGAGAGGGACCTGGGGGTGCTGATCGACAGCCGCCTGAATATGAGCCAGCAGTGTGCCCAGGTGGCCAAGAAGGCCAATGGCATCCTGGCCTGCATTAGGAATAGTGTGGCCAGCAGGAGCAGGGAGGTCATAGTGCCCCTGTACTCTGCATTGGTTAGGCTGCACCTTGAGTACTGTGTCCAGTTCTGGGCCCCTCAGTTTAAGAAGGACATTGAGAGACTTGAAGGTGTCCAGAGAAGGGCAACAAGGCTGGGGAGAGGCCTTGAACACAAGCCCTATGAGGAGAGGCTGAGGGAGCTGGGGTTGCTTAGCCTGGAGAAGAGGAGGCTCAGGGGTGACCTCATTGCCCTCTACAACTACCTGAAAGGTGGTTGTAGCCAGGAAGGGGTTGGCCTCTTCTCCCAGGCAACCAGCACCAGAACAAGGGGACACAGTCTCAAGCTGTGCCAGGGGAGGTTTAGACTCGCGGTGAGGAGGAAGTTCTTCACTGAGAGAGTCGTTTGTCATTGGGATGTGCTGCCCAGGGAGGTGGTGGAGTCCCCATCCCTGGAGGCGTTCAAGAGGGGATTGGATGTGGCACTTGGTGCCATGGTCTAGGCATGGGGTCTGTGTTGGTAGGTTGGACTCGATGATCCTCGAGGTCCTTTCCAACCTAAGTGATACTGTGACACTGTGATAGATCTGTGCCCTCCTTTGGTGTGGGCTTTCCTGCTAAGTCAGCTGGAACTTACTGGTTGATATTTGGCTCTCTTTTACCTTGCTGCATCTGCTGTGCAAGGAAACACAAGGCCAGGTGAGCACAAAGGCAGAGCAGTGCTGACAGCTCTGTGTCTCCAGCATGGAGCTTGTCATAGGATCAGAGGATGTTAGGGGATGGAAGGGACCTTCAAAGATCATCCAGTCCAATCCCCCCTGCCAGAGCAGGACCATAGAATCCAGCACAGGTCACACAGGAACACATCCAGATGGGGCTTGAAAGCCTCTAGAGAAAGAGACTCCTCCACAACCTCTCTGGGCAGCCTGTTCCATCAGTTGTCCATCAGAGGAGGCCAGCCCCATGTTTGCCCTGGCAGAAGGAGTTTACCCTGGGTCAGAGTCTTGCATCATGTGCCACTGGCATGTTTACTCCAGCACAGAGAACCCAAAGGTCTAAACAAGTGTGTCACCAGAGCTCAGCCTCAGCTTCCTCCTCCCATGCTGAAGCTGGTCAGGCAGCTGGAGGAGAAGGAGCCAAGCTCTGGAGCTGCACAGCTGAGGTGTCCCCAGCTCGCTGCTGGCTGGAGCTGTTCAGCTTTGCCGTCGCTGCCAGCACCACCACAACCACTCTGACTGCAGCCCTGCCCCATGGATAGGGTTGATGCCCCATGGGTAGACTTAGGCAGCTTCCCCTGCAATCTGTGCACTACTTAAAAGCCACCTGAGATCCCTTCCTGCTGCCCTGCTGTCACCCTGGGGCATGGCACTGGTGTCCCCAGGGTCTCCTGAACTCCAAGGAGAAAAACTTCAGGATAAGGACAAGAGCAGCACCCTGCTCCCAGGAGCTCCTGGCTGCTGGTGTTGGCAACTCTTGAAGGAGCCTCTGGAGCCCTCTCCTGAAGGTGGTTGCCCCAGCCTGGTGGTCAGCGTGCTGCTGTTTGTCACTTTTGTCCCTGCAAGCTCCAGTTCCACCCTTGGCAGTGGCTGGGGCAAGGCACAGCACCTCCCTGTGCTCTTCTGCTTCCTTCCTCCACCACAAGCCCCCTGGGCCACCATTTTTGGTAACTTCCTCAGGCTGCAGCAGGCACCCAGGAGCAAAACAAGCAGCTCACAGAACAGCATGAGGGGAGGGCGTGGGAAGGGAGGGCACACGCTGCAGCTCTGACACCCAGGGAAGTTTGGCCTCTGTAGGTTGCCCCCTCTGGTGTGCCCTGAATGCTCCAGTTCAGGGACAGACCTGGTGAAAAGCTGGGGGTGAAAGCAGGAGGTGGGAATGGGACAGAAGGGATGGGGGGAAAAGCAGGTTGGCATCCCAAAAACTGAACCCAGCCTTTAGAGCTGTGTGAAGATCTCAAGCCCAGAGGAGGCTGCAGCAGCCTGACACAAGCTTTGGCTCTTCTTCCTGCTGTTTTTGCTGATGAGGGATTCCTTCTGAACTGCTGCTGGCTGCTCAGCTGGTTAAGGTCAATCCCATGTCCCCCATCTGTGGGGTGGTCAGGGATGCAGGGTGATGTAACTTGGGGGTGCTGAGGGATGAGAAGCTCAACAGGAGCCAGCAGGGAGCACTTGCAGCCCAGAGAGCCAAGCAGAGCCTGGGCTGCAGCAGGAGAAGTGTGGCCAGCAGGGCCAGGGAGGGGATTCTGCCCCTCTGTTCCACTCTGCTGAGACCACAGCTGGAGCTCTGGGTCCAGTTCTGTGCCTCTATTACAGGAATGATCTGGAAGGTGTCCAGAGAAGGGCCACGGGGATGAGCAGAGGGCTGGAGCTGCTCTGCTATGGAGACAGTCTGAGAGAGTTGGGGCTGTTCAGTCTGGAGAAGAGAAGACTCCCAGGAGACCTTCATGTGGCCTTCCAGGATCTGAAGAAAGCTGGGGAGGGACTTTTGAGGGTGTCAGGGAGTGATAGGACTGGGGGGAATGGAGCAAAACTAGAAATGGGTAGATTCAAATTGGATGTGAGGAAGAAGTTGTTGGCCAGGAGGGTGGTGAGAGCCTGGCACAGGTTGCCCAGGGAGGTGGTGGAAGCCTCCTGCCTGGAGGTGTTTGCAGCCAGGCTGGATGTGGCTGTGAGCAACTTGCTGCAGTGTGAGGTGTCCCTGCCCATGGCAGGGGAGTTGGAACTGGCTGAGCCTTGAGGTCACTTCCAGCCCTGACAATTCTGTGATTCTATGACTCTGTGCCTTGGCACTGCAGCCAGGGTGAGTGACAGCAGAGGGTGCTGAGCGCTGGTATCCTGCATGGTGACCCTGAAGGTGTTCAAGAAGAGCCTGGATGAGGCACTTAGTGCTGTGGTCTAGTTGACTAGTTAGGGTTGGGTGATTGGCTGGATTTGATGATCTTTGAGGTCTCTTCCAAGCTGGCTGATTCTGTGTGACCCTCAGCCCACAAGGGCAGTGGCAGCCTGGGCTGCATCAAAAGCACCGTGGCCAGGAATGGAGAGAGGGATCCTGCCCCTCTGCTCTGTGAGAACTCACCTGGAGCACTGCATCCCTCAGCACAGGCAGGGCCTGGGGCTGCTGGAGATGGTTCAGAGGAGGCCACACAGATGATTGGAGGGCTGCAGCACCTCTGCTCTAGGGACAGGCTGGGAGAGCTGGGGCTATTCAGTCTTGAGAAAGGAAGGCTCTGGGGAGACCTTAGAGCAACATTTCAATATCTGAAGGGGCCCTACAGGCAGGCTGGGGAGGGACTGTTCAGAAGGGGTTGTGGGAACAGGATGAGGGACAAGAGTTTAAAACTGGAGCAGGAGAGGTTTAAGTTAGTCATCAGGAGGAAGCTCTTCACAGTGAGGGTGGGGAAATACAGGAACAGGTTACTCAGAGAGAGCCCATCCCTGGAGACGTTGAAGGTCGAACTTGCTGGGGCCCTGAGCAGCCTGCTCTAGCTGGAGGTGTCCCTGCTGACTGCAGGGGGGTTGGACAAGATGACCTCGGAGAGACCCTTTCAAGCCAGTACATTCCCTGCCCCTGTGGTCTGCTCAGGAGGGGGTGGTCTCACCTGCTCACCCAGCAAGGGGGATTTGGGTTCTGACTGGCTTGCCTTCTTATGAAATTCCCTGGAATCTCCCTGTGAAACCCACAGCTGTTTCTGCCCCCCAGCAGCTTTTGAGTCTTGCAGCAGCAGCAGCAGAGGTCACTCTCTTCTGAAAACCTTAAAGCCACAGAGAAAGCCAAAGGCAGAATCCTGCCCCTGCCTGTGACATCAGCTTGGCTGTGTCTGGCACCAAGGCCACGCAGCAGATGGCTCACTGGGACGGGGTGGGGGGTGAGCATTGCCAGTGAATGAGGTGGCTCAGGCCCATTCTCAGGATGAGCCTTGAAGCAAGCAGGACAAGAGCATTCCCAGGTGTCCCCTGAGCAGGAATCAGCAGCATGTCCTTGGCCTGGTGTCACCCAGGCCGTGCTATGGGTGGCTTTGTGCTGTCAGGGAGGTGCTGAGTGCTCTTCTTAGCAGGCATCACAGAATCAATGAGTTGTTTTGGTTGGAAAAGACCTGCCAGTCCAACCACCAACCCAACAGCACCATGGCCACTAAACCATGGCCTCAAGGGCCATGGCCACAGGCTTGTTGAACACCTCCAGGGCTGGGGACTCCACCACCTCCCTGGGCAGCCTCTGCCAATCCCTCACCACTCTTGCAGCAAAGACATTTTTCCTCATCTCCAACCTAAACCTTCCCTGGCACAGTTCCAGGCCATTGCCTCTTGTTCTACCACCTGATACTAGGGAGAAGAGACCAACCCCCACCTCATCTGCAACTGTAGAGAGCAATGAGGTCTCCCCTCAGGCTCCTCTTCTCCAGACTAAACACCCCCAGCTCCCTCAGCTGCTCCTCCCCAGCCCTGTTCTCCAGACCCTTCCCCAGCTTGGTTGCCCTTCTCTGGACCTGCTTTTCAAGACACAAACCTCACATTAGACAAAGGAAGGATGCATGGAGGGCAGGAGAGAGGGATGAGCAACACAGAAGCTGGAGGGATGGGCAGATGAGTGGAGGGAAGGATGGAGTGGTGGAGGCAGGGAAAGAAGAAGAGATTGGTGGAGGGAAGGGTAGATGGATGATTAACATGATGGTGGGGTGGAAGGGAAGGGAATGGATAGAAGGGTAGATGGATGGATGGATGGATGGAAGGATGGATGGATGGAAGGATGGATGGATGGATGGAAGGATGGACAGATGACTGGCAGAATGTCAGGAGGAAGGGGCAGATGAAGAGGTAGACAAGTGAAAGAGTGAAGAGTGGAAGAGGAAGTGCTGAGGGACAGATAGGTGTGAAGATGGATGGAGGGAGGGAGAGAGGGAGGGAGAGAGGGAGAGAGGAGTTATGCATGGGTGGATGGAAGGAGGCAGTGAAAAAAGGAGAGAGGAGAAGTGGACGTGAGACAGGGAAGGAAGGGTAGATGAAGTCGTGGATTAAGAAGTGGATGGAGGGCAGTGGCAGAGCAGTGTGCCGGGACGGCGGCCGGGGCCGCCGGGCTCACACGTGTGGGGCGTGTCCCGCCGCCAGCCCCGCCCCGGTGCCGCCGGTGCCGCCCGCCGGGAGCGGAGCGGAGCGGGGCCGTGCAGCCCAGCCCGGCCTGCAGCCCGCCGGGCCGCGCCGACGATGGG
Source organism: Melanerpes formicivorus (assembly GCF_026170545.1). NCBI lineage: Eukaryota > Metazoa > Chordata > Aves > Piciformes > Picidae > Melanerpes > Melanerpes formicivorus. The sequence goes on from NW_027142373.1 coordinate 11,608,973, forward strand.
CAGGGAGCGCCGGACGCAGGTGCCCAGCAGGTGGGGGGCACCGGGAACGGGACCAGGAGCGGCACCGGGGGCTGGCTGCAGCGCGCCGCCGCCCCGGGAGCCGGGGGTGTCGGTGCAGCCGGGGGTGTCCGTGAAGTCGGGGGTGTCCGTGCAGCCGGGGATGTCGGTGCAGCCGGGGGTGTCCGTGAAGCCGGGGGTGTCGGTACAGCCGGGGATGTCTGTGAAGCCGGGGACGTCGGTGTAGCGGGGGCGAAGGGGCCATGTGCCGGCTGTGCCCGGTATAACCGGGGAGCTCCGTGTTACCGGGGAGCTCCGTGTCAGTGGTGGTCGGGGGGTCCCGTACAGTTGGTGCCCGTGAAGGGAGTGCGCGACCAGGGGGTGCCTTATAACCAGGGCGTCCGTCTAACCGGGGGGTTCTGTGTAACCGCTGTAATTAGGGAGCTCGGGTAAATGGGGGAGGGGTGGGTCTTGTACGCCCGCTGCCCATGGAGAGGGTGGGTGAGCAGGGGCACGTCCTTATAACTGGGGTCCCCACATAACCCGGGAGCCTGAGCACGCAGGAGCTATGGCGTGGGGCTGTAGTGGGAGGACACCAGTGTGCCCCGAGAGGGCTGTGTAATTTGGGGGGAGGGCTGCTTTATAAAGGGACTATCCAAGTAACGTGGTGGGGAATGAACCTGCTGTGATGGGGGGTCCTGTGTTGCTGGGGGCTTCCAGTTGAGCCCACCCCGTAGCACGTCTCCCTCGGAGTCCCCTTGCAGCCCGGGGTGGGGGGTTGGTGGGCCCTCATTTAGGAGAAGCCGGTGTCACCCCGCGGGCAGGGACGGGGCCCCGCTGCCGTGACTCATTTCTGGGCTGCTGCTTGTTTTCCTCCGTGCTGCCCCCACAGAGCTGCTGCTCGGGGCCCAGCCTTGGGGCCAGCATGGCCCCAGGGGACCACCCCACCGTTCCTGGGTGCTCGGGAAAACCCGGGGGCTCTCCAGCAGCCTCCTGGAGTTTTGGCAGGGCCGCCGGTGGGGGTGGCAGTGAGTCACCAGTATCACTGCCTGGAGCTGTCTTTGCTGGGCTGGAGGGAGCCGAGGGCTACAAGTTGCCTGTTACTCCCTGCCACACTCAGTCGAGTGCCCACAGCCCAAGGGGGTGGAGGTGTAACCCCGGGGAGGGCCCTACTTTTGCAACAGGATGTGGTCTGGGATGTGACAAGCCCAGCAGAGTGCCACCCCTCTGGCACTGGAGTCTGGATGGGTGCCAACCCCGGGATGTCCCTGTGCTGCTTCATGAAGCAACCTGTGCTGAGAGCTGCGCCTGCAGAGCAACACCTCCCAGCAGGTGCTTCGGGATTCTCAAAGGCTGGAACAGGCTGCCCAGGGAGCTGGGTGAATTCCCATCCCTGGAGATGTTTAAAAGGCACCAGGTGACAGATTTGGTTTGCTTCTCTCCAAACTGGGGTGCCCTGATCCCCAGGGGGGTGGAAGAAACTGCCAGCTGCACCATCCCACAGCACCAGAGCCAAGGGGCTGCTGGTGAAGAGCCCAAACCCCCAGCCCAGACTGATGCACACTGGCACTAGTTGACTCCACCAGACTTGGTAGAGTTAGAGAATGGTTGGACTCGATGATCTTAAAGAACTTAAAGGTATTTTCCAGCCAAAATGACTCCATGATTACAGCTTCTCCCTCTGCACAAGCACCTCCAACACTTTTCATCTCCCTTCTCTCCCCAACCAGGCTGTGGAGCTCAGAGAACAGGAGAGTGACAGCCACACGATGCCAGGCTTGGTAGAGTATGGTTGAACTTGATCATGGAATCATTGTTAGGGTTGGAAGTGACCTCAAGGCTCAGCCAGTCCCAACCCCCTGCCATGGGCAGGGACACCTCACACTACAGCAGGTTGCTCACAGCCACCTCCAGCCTGGCTGCAAACACCTCCAGGCAGGAGGCTTCCACCACCTCCCTGGGCAACCTGCGCCAGTCTCTCACCACCCTCATGATGAAAATCATCCTAAAGATCTTTTCCAAGTTAAACAGTTCTGTGATTCTGTGGCATCAAGTGTCACCACCAGCTCCTGTTTAGGTGACCAGAAGGCACCCAGAGCCCAGCCTGGCTTCCTGCTACGCTCACTTCTGCAGCAGGCTCCCCCAAAGACCTTCAGCTGCTTTGCAGGCTGCAAGCCCTAAGGGAGCAAAACGCCAGGCTGACTCAAACCACGAACGAAAGCAGGAGAAAAGAGATTTCAGACCTTTGTTTTCATGTTTATTAAAACCTCCCTGCTGGCAGCCCAGCACCCCCTCAACCCCCCCAGCTTGGCTCATGCCTTGTTTTCGGTGCTGCTCTGCTCTCAGTGCAGCAAAACCCCTGCTCAGGCAGCTGCATGCAGGCTGGTGCTGGCTTCCCCTGCTGTTGAAGGGGAGGGCTGATGATGCTGCACAGCTGCAGCTGATTTGATTTCCCTCCCCCCCCCCAAATTAATTAATTAGATTAATTTTCTCAGTGTTGGGTGGGTGCAGATCCCTGCAAACTCCAGGGGTGTGCAGAATCAAGGCTTTAATTTCCCTCTTCCTTGGAGGGTTGTGGGGGGTGCTTGTTGGTTGGTTGCTTGGGGTTTGTTTCTTTCTTCTCACGTTCACAACAAAACCTTGGAGGGAGTTGCAAACTGTTTCCAAAGCACCACTGCAAAACACAACTGTTTTGGAGCTCTGGGTGTTGCTCAGATTAGAGCTTAAACCTAGAAAGATGAGAAGATAAAGAGCGAGAGCAAGGGCGGTGGTGGTGGTTGCAGTGGTTACAGCCCTCAGACGCTGTGACTACGTGAGGCTGCTGGGAGGGCTGAGGTGATGGCTGGCTGCATCCTTTGGAGCTGGGCTGGGTGAATGCTCTGCAGGCTTCAGAGCCTGGTCACAGTATCACAGTATAACTTAGGTTGGGAAGGACCTCGAGGATCATCGAGTCCAACCTATCAACACAGACCCCATGACTAGACACAGACCCCATGACAAGCAGACTAAGTCTGCTGCACCAGGAGCCAAGGGTGCGTTGGCTCCAGCCTCACAAGGCTGCCCAGGGAGGTGGTGGGGTCAGCATCCCTGGAGGTGTGTAAGAAAAGCCTGGATGAGGCACTTGGTGCCATGGCCTGGTTGATTGGATAGGGTTGGGTGGTTGGTTGGACTTGATGATTTTGGAAGTCTCTTCCAACCTGGTTGATTCTGTGATTCTGATGAATTGAAGTAGGGGGAGCTCACTCATCTGCCTTCCCTCGCAGTGTGTGGCTGTCATTCTCTTGCTCCCAGAGCTCCACAGCCTGGTCAGGGCCAGTTCTAGGCTCCTCAATTTAAGAAGGACATTGAGACACTGGAAGGTGTCCAGAGAAGGGCAGTGAGGCTGGGGAGGGATCTGGAGCACAGCCCTGTGAGGAGAGGCTGAGGGAGCTGGGGTTGCTTAGCCTGGAGAAGAGGAGACTCAGGGGAGACCTTCTTGCTCTCTCCAACTCCCTGAAGGGAGGTTGTAGCCAGGTGGGGGTTGGTCTCTTCTCCCAGGCAAGCAGCACCAGAACAAGAGGACACAGTCTCAAGCTGTGCCAGGGGAAGTTTAGGCTGGAGGTGAGGAGAAAGTTCTTCCCAGGGCTGCCCAGGGAGGTGGTGGAGTCACCATCCCTGGAGGTGTTCAAGAGGGGATTGGATGTGGATGGTTTAGTTGTCAGGAGGTCTTGGGTGACAGGTTGGACTTGATGATCTCTGAGGTCCTTTCCAACCTTATTGATTCTATGATTCTAAGAAGGGGGGCAAGAAGTGTTGGAGGTGATTGTGCAGAGGGAGAAGCTGTGACCACACAATCATTTTAGTTGGAAAATACCTTGAGGATCATCAGGTCCAACCATTCTCTAGCTCTGTGAAGTCTGGTGGAGTCATAGATCATAGTATCAGTCAGGGTTGGAAGGGACCACAAGGATCATCTAGTTCCAACCCCCCTGCCATGGGCAGGGACACCCCACACTAGATCAGCCTGGCCAGAGCCTCATCCAGCCTGGGCTTAAACACCTCCAGGGCTGGGGCCCCAACCACCTCCCGGGACAACCCATTCCAGGGCTTCACCACTCTCATGGGGAAGAACTTCCTCCTCACCTCCAGCCTGAATCTCCCCACCTCCAGCTTCATTCCATTCCCCCTAGTCCTATCACTGCCTGAGATCCTGAGCAGTCCCTCCCCAGCCTTCCTGTAGCCCCCTTCAGATCCTGGAAGGCCACAATGAGGTCACCTCAGAGCCTTCTCTTCTCCAGACTGAACAGCCCCAACTCCTTCAGTCTGTCCTCACAGGAGAGGTGCTCCAGCCCTCTGTTCATCCTTGTGGCCCTTCTCTGGACACCTTCCAGCACCTCCAGATCCCTCTTGTAACAGGGGCTCCAGAACTGGAGGCAGTACTACAGGTGGGGTCTCCCCAGAGCTGAGCAGAGGGGGAGAATCACCTCCCTTGTCAATTAAGGACAGTGTGCATCAACTTGGGGTGAGGGCACCTTGGCTCTGGTGCTGTAGGGTGGTGCAGCTGGCTGGTCCTTCTCCCCCCCCAGGAGATGAGGGCACCCTGGCCTCGAGACAGGCAAACCAAAACTCTGCATTTTAGTGAAGGTGAAAATGAAGAGATGCATTTTGCACTGAGAAAGAAGAACTGAATCCAGACAAAAGGTGCTGTGGGCTGCTCTGGTGGGGTGAGCTCCCCATGCTGCAGCAGCCCTTGGGGCCAAGGGATGCCAACAGCAGCAGCAGCAGCTTTGCCATCAGCACAGTTGCTCCAACCATTGCAGGGACCAAACTGTGACAGCTGCTTGGTGGCATGGGGACCGCAGTGGCCTTGCCATGCTACAGTTCACCTGGGGTAGCTTTGACGTCTCTTTTGTTGGGTGCCCACTGAGCTGTTGCTGGCGTGATGGGGATGCTCATTGCTGCATTGTTGCTCTGCAAGTGGAAAACGGTGCCTGAGTTTTCTGGGGGAGAGCCACTCAGGTGAGTGCCCTGAGGGTGGTTTTGGGTGATGAGAAACTCTGCTGTGTCTGAACTCTGCTCCCATCAGAGCTTTGAACTTGCACTGGACACTAGATGACCTTAGAGCAGCCTTGCAGAACCTGAAGGGGGCTAAAGGAGAGTTGGAAAGGGACTTTTGACAAGGGCTTGTAGGGATGGGATGAGAGGCAATGGGCTGAATCTGGAAGAGGGCAGATTTAGTCTGGAGATGAGGAAGAAATTCTCTCCAGTGAGGGTGGTGAGACACTGGCACAGGTTGCCCAGGGAGGCTGTGGATGCCCCCTGCCTGGAGGTGTTCAAGGGCAGGCTGGATGAGGCCTTGAGCAAGCTGGGCTGGTGGGAGGTGTCCCTGCCCATGGCAGGGGGTTGAAACTGGATGATCTTTAAGCTCCCTTCCAGCCCATTCTGTGCAGCTGTAGGGATGTAGATGCAATACGCAGGAGGACATGGTGAGCATCATCCCATGCTGCAGCAGGGCTGGACAAGACCTTTCATGAGGTCTTGCCTTTCACTGCTGGCTCTGAGCTGCCTTCACCCACCTCCTGGGTGGGAGCCTGGGGAGCGACTGCAGCTCCCAAGCGCCTTTCCTACCACCATCTCCACCCCCCCCCCCCCCCCCCCCCCCCCCAATGCTTCCTTTTCTCTGATCTCATTTTTGGCCACCAATTCGCACGATGTGAGAGCTTGCAGCTCCTTGCTGCCGTGCCTGTGCGACTCCTGGGAGGCTTTCAGGCAGGGTTTTTCAGGCAGGCAGGGCGCGCTGGAGCGGTGATTGCGGCGCTCGCCTTGCGGCTTGATTAGGAAGCCGGGAGCGCCGGTTGGGAATGGCCCCTCCGAGCCGTTTGCCGAATGACAGCGCCTGAATGGGCAGCCTTGTAAGGAAGAACAGCCCCGCCAGGGGCACTGCCAATTGCTCTTCTCTGCTGTTAATTTTGTATTTCCTCCCCCATTGTTCGCGGCACCCTCTTGGAAAAGCTTGCGAGATAAAAAGCGCTTTGGTGCCTTGCGCCGCCTCGTATCCTGTTTGGCAAGCCGGGGCTGTAGCCCTGTGCATCTGGAATACATGAGTGGCCAGGCGTGAGCTCCTGCAGCCTTGGGAATCGCTGATTTCTCAAGTTCTGCTGTTGGGAGGGGAAAAAAAAACAACCCACCCCACCTAAACAGCCCCATAAAAGCAATGGGGTTGGAGGAGCTGCTCCCTCCCCTGCCCGGGAAGGGCAACGAGGCTGGGGAGAGGCTTCGAGCACAGCCCTGCGAGGAGAGGCTGAGGGAGCTGGGGTTGCTTAGCCTGGAGAAGAGGAGGCTCAGGGGAGGCCTCATTGCTCTCTACAACTCCCAGCAGGGAGGTTGTAGCCAGGAGGGGGTTGGTCTCTCCTCTCAAGCAAGCAGCACCAGAACAAGAGGACACAGTCTCAAGCTGTGCCAGGGGAGGTTTAGGCTGGAGGTGAGGAGAAAATTCTTCACTGAGAGAGTCGTTAGCCATTGGAATGCACTGCCCAGGGAGGTGGTGGAGTCCCCATCCCTGGAGGTGTTCAAGAGGGGATTGGATGTGGCACTTGGTGCCATGGTTTAGTCATGAGGTCTGTGGTGACAGGTTGGACTTGATGATCTCTGAGGTCTCTTCCAATCTTGGTGATTCTGTGAGATGCTTGGTGGAGGTTGCAGATAGGGAGCCGGAGGAGAGCTGGGCCTGTTGAAGCAAAGAATTGTAGAATTGTTTGGGTTGGAAAAACCCTCTGGGATCATCCAGTCCAACCAGCCACCCAACACCACCATGGCCATTAAACCATGTGCCCAAGTGCCATGGCCACAGGTCTCTGGAACACCTCCAGGGCTGGGGACTCCACCACCTCCCTGGGCAGCCTCTTCCAATCCCTGACCACTCTAGGCAGTGAAGACATTTTTCCTCATCTTCAACCTAACGCTCCCCTGGCAGAGTTTCAGGCCATTTCCTCTCTTTCTGTCACCTGAGACTAGGGAGAAAGAGACCAGCCCCCACCTCACTGCAACGTCCTTTCAGGGAGCTATATAGAGCAATGAGGTCTCCCTTCAGCCTCCTCCTCTCCAGACTAAAGAACCCCAGTTCCCTCAGCTGCTCCTCACCATGTTTTTCATACTCTTCATCTCTTCAGCTCTGTTGCCCTTCTCTGGACACACTCCAGCACCTCGATGCCCTTCTTGGAGTGAGAGCCCCAAAACTGGACCCAGTACTTAAGGTGTGGCCTCAACAATGCCCAGTACAGGGGGACAATCACTTCCCTGCTCCTGCTGGCCACACTGTTCCTGCTGCAGGCCAAGATGCTCTTTGGCCACCTGAGCACACTGCTGGCTCAGCCCAGTGCTGTGGGCAGTGTGGTATGTTTGGAAACAGCCTGGTGGGGTTTGGGGTTTGAGGCTTGGCTGCTTTTGTCTCAGGTGTCCTCTCCTTGCAGTCACAGCAGCTGCATTTAACCTGCCACATCTGAAAGTTCACCCAGGTCTGAATTTCCTGCTGGTGAGACAGAGCTTGGTGGCCAGATCCTGCCTGGGGCAGCTGTGTGGCTCAGCACTGCCACTTGCACCACACCTTTCCCGGAACGGGGCTGGTGATGCTCTGCTGTGTGCCTGGGGAGGAGCTGCTCCAGTGCTCCCTCCCCAGCTGTGCTGGGCAGTGAAAAGGGCTGCAGATGGTTTGAACCCACAGCTGTGAGTGTCACACTGCCTATGGGGCTGTGACTATTCATAAGGAGAGGCTGGTCAGCAGGAAGTTCTCAGAGAACACCAAGTTAGGTGTCAGTGTTGATCTGCACCAGGGTAGGGAGGCTCTGCAGAGGGACCTGGATAGATTGGATCCATGGCCAAGGTTCATGGGATGAGCTTCAGCAAGGCCAAGTGCCAGGTCCTGCACTTGGGGCACAACAACCCCAAGCAATGCTACAGGCTTGGGGCAGTGTGGCTGGAAAGCTGCTGGCAGAAAGGGACCTGGGGGCTCTGATGGACAAGCAGCTGAACAGGAGCCAGCAGTGTGCCCAGGTGGCCAAGAAAGCCAAAGGCCTCCTGGCTGGGATCAGCAATGCTGTGTCCAGCAGGAGCAGGGAGGGGATTGTGCCCTGGGACTCAGCTCTGGGGAGGCCACACTTTGAGTACTGTGCTTGGTTTTGGGCACCTCAATACCAGAGAGATGTGGAGGTGTTGGAGCCAGGGCAGAGCAGGGCAAGGAAGCTGGGAAGGGCCTGGAGAATAAATCTGATGAAGCACAACTGAAGGAGCTGGGGATGGTTAGTGTGAAACAGAGGAGGCTGAGGGGAGACCTCCTGGCTGTCTACAGCTACCTGAAAGGAGGTTGTGGAGAGGTTGGTGCTGGTTGGTGCTGCTTATAGAAGAAGAGGGAATGGCCTCAAGCTGCCACTGGGGAGGTTTAGACATTTTTCCAATCAAGAGTGGTCAGGGGTTGGAATGTGCTGCCCTGGGAGGTGGTGGAGTCCCCAAGCCTGGAGGTGTTTCAAGGTGGTTTGGATGTGGTGCTTGGGGCTCTGGTTTAGGGGTGACCCTTGCAGAGTAAGGTTCTGGGTTGGACATAGCAAAGGGGTTGGAACTGGATGATCTTGAAGGTCCCTTCCATCCAAAAGCATTCCATAATTCTGTGATTAATGACTCTCAGTGCTGCAGGGGGACTGACTGTGTTTGTAAGAGAGGGGATGGGATTTGGCTTTCCCTCAGATGCTCTTCCATTGCCCCAAATTCCTGCAGTGCTCAGGATGAGAACAGATCTGGTGCTCTTAAAATGCTGCTGGTCTTTATTTTCATGTGGGTTTAAGCAGAAGTGAGGAATCCTAGAATCCCAGAATGCCAGGCTGGAAGGGACCCCAAGGACCATCTGCTCCAACCTTGCTAGTTGATGGTGTAGTTGAGATGAGCTGGCCCAGCACCCTGTCCAGCTGAAAGGAATGGAATGGCAGAGACCAGGTTGGAAGAGAACTTCAAGATCATCAAGTCCAACCTATCATCCAGCACCACCTAATCAACTAACCCATGGCACCAAGCACCCCATCAAGTCTCCTCCTGAACACCTCCAGTGATGGTGACTCCACCACCTCCCTGGGCAGCACATCCCAAGAGGCAATCACTCTCTCTGTATAGAACTTCTTCCTAACCTCCAGCCTAAACCTCCCCTGGCACAGCTTGAGACTGTGTCCTCTTGTTCTGGTGCTGGGTGCCTGGGAGAAGAGACCAACCCCCACCTGGCTACAACCTCCCTTCAGGGAGTTGGAGAGAGCAAGAAGGTCTCCCCTGAGCCTCCTCTTCTCCAGGCTAAGCAACCCCAGCTCCCTCAGCCTCTCCTCACAGGGCTGTGCTCCAGACCTCTCCCCAGCTTTGTTGCCCTTCTCTGGACACCTTCCAGCAGCTCAATGTCCTTCTTAAACTGAGGAGCCCAGAGCTGGACACAGGACTCAAGGTGTGGCCTAAGCAGTGCTGAGCACAGGGCAGGATGACCTCCCTGCTCCTGCTGGCCACACTGTTCCTGATGCAGGCCAGGATGCCATTGGCCCTCTTGGCCATCTGGGTACACTATTGGCCCCTGTTCACCTGCTATCAGTCAGCACCCCCAGGTCCCCCTCTGTTTGTGAGCTCTCCAGCCACTCTGACCCCAGCCTGTAGCTCTGCCTGGGGTTGTTGTGGCCAATGTGCAGCACCTGGCACTTGGACTTGTTGAATGCCATCCTGTTGGCCTCTGCTGGCTTTTACTTTGCCACCTTCCCTGGAAGTCCCTCAGCCAAACTGAAAGGCTAAACCCCCCCAGTCTATAATTTCTGTGCTGTTTATTCTGTGGACAAACTGTGTTCCATCCTTTCACATTGCCCTTCTGCCCTCACTTTTGCACACTGCTTACCTAATACTTATTTCCTCACCCAGTCTTGGTCCTTATTTTGAGGTGGGTTTAAGCCAAAGCGAGGAGATCCTGGCATGAGCAGCTGATGAGAACAGGGTGCCTGGGAGTGGAAGGACTTATTGATCATAGTGCCCCTGGTCATGGTGCTCACAGCTGCTCCAGCCAAGCAGGATGGCCTCAACTTCAACCCAATCTTGTGAGTGTCCTCAGAGGTGCTGCACATGGAATCCATCACCTCTTTTATCCTGTGTTGGAGGTGTTTGTGCTGTGACATGAAGGTGTTTTCAGTCCTGTCCTAACTTCTGTGGGACCCCCAACAGGAGAGAGAGATGGATCTACTGGGGCAGGTCCAGAGGAGGCCACACAGATGGTGGAAGGGCTGGAGCACCCCTCCTGTGGGGACAGGCTGAGAGAGTTTGGATCTGTTCAGCCTGGAGAAGAGAAGGCTCCAGGAAGATGTAGTCACAGCACTGCAGTGTCTAAAAGTTACCTGCAGGCAGGCTGGGGAGGGACTGTTCAGAAGGGTCTGTAGTGGTGGGACCAGGGGCAGTGGTTTGAAACTGGAGCAGGGCAGGTTTAGGTTGGACATCAAGAGGAAGTTCTGCACAGTGAGAGTGGGGAGACACTGGCACAGGTTGCCCAGGGAGGTGATTGAGGACCTGTCCCTGGAGGCATTCAAGATCAGCCTTGCTGTGGCCCTGGGCAGCCTGCTCTAGCTGGAGATGTCCCTGATGCCTGCAGGGGGTTGGACAAGATGCCCTTGGAGGATCCCTTACAACCCAATGCAATCTGTGACTGTTGTAGCACTGCATGGCTGCTGCAGGCCTGCTTTGGGAAAGCCCACACTGTCTTGAGCTTGCTGAGGTGTTTTTCACCCTCTCCACAAAGGCCAATTCTTTGTCTCAAATGAGGATGAAATGCTTCCCTTTTCAGCTACTTCCTCCCTTGCTCTGTGTCTATTTAAACCCTCCCAGCTCAGTTCTTTGCAAACAAGCTTTGGTCCATTCAGGTGGCATTTCCCTTTGCTCATTGTTTCTGGCACTCTGTGCCCCTGGAACTTCACAAAAGCTTCTTCAGCCTTGGATGTCTTTGTGTTGATAAGCCTCACAAACTGGTAGGGATCACTCAATGACAGGGCTTGGAAGGAACCTCTGGAGATCACCGAGTCCAACCCCCTCCTGCCAAAGCTGTGTGCAGCCTCCCACCCCCCATGGCTGCCTTGATGGGGTTGTGGCAGCTCTTGGGTGTGGAGGATTTGGAGCCTGACCAAGCAAAACCTGGCCTGGTAGACCTTGCCTGGGTGCCATCCCCATCCTCATCCATGTGTGTGAATCCTGCTCACTCAGGGCTCCTGACTGAGGTCTACAGGCCTGGAGCAAACAGCTGGTTTCCAACCAAAGCCAGCAAGCCAAAGGTCCCCAAAGGGCTGCTCATTCACAGACTCCTTAAGGTTGGGGGAAGCTCAGGCTGGAGGTGAGGAGAAAGCTCTTCCCAGAGAGAGTTGTTAGCCACTGGGATGTGCTGCCCAGGGAGGTGGTGGAGTCCCCATCCCTGGAGGTGTTCAAGAGGGGATTGGATGTGGCACTTGGTGCCATGGTTTAGTAGTCAGGAGGTGTTGGGTGACAGGTTGGGCTTGATGATCTCTGAGGTCTTTTCCAACCTTATTGATTCTATGAGTCTATGAAATGACCTCCAATGCCATCAAGTTCACCCTTCCACCCCACACCACCATGCTCAGTAAAATGCCTGCATGTTACTCAGTGCAGGCTGCTCCCAGGTGGATGTGGTCTGAATGCTGCTGGGTCTCTAATCCTGTAGGGAACTCAGATGCTGTGAAGACTTTTGCTGGTACAGAGCTCACCTCCAGCCTGGGGAGGGGATGGCCCCAAGCTCTCCAGTCTCAGCATCTCTTGCAGCCACTGCTCTGAGGGCAGCTGCTGGCTGCAGACAGAGTGCAGGATTCCTTAGCTGAGCAATTCCTGATCTGCCTAGAGCAAACCAATCACACTCCAGGTGTGCCAGGGACAACAGCCTCACCTTGGCACCCTTGGAGTGGAACATGCTGCAGAAGCCACCTCCTTGCCATGCTGGCACCTCGCACTGGGAAGAGATTTCAGCATATAGATGTGGTTGGGTTTTGCTGCTAGCAAAGAGAATAGAAACAGCCACTCTGAGCAGTAGGTGCTGGGGTTAGGGACCTTGGGGTTAGGGACTGAGCTTAGGAATGGCTTGAGGGAGTTTAGGGCTTTGCTAGGGACTTCTGCTTCTGTTAGTTAGCTTCTTCTGGCCAGGGCTTTGGTGTAGGGATCATAGAATCAACCAGGCTGGAAAAGACCTCAGAGATCATCAAGTCCAACCTATTACCTAATCCCTAACACCTCCTGACAACTAAACCATGGCTCCAAGTGCCACATCCAAGCCTTTTGTGAACCCCTCCAGGTCTCCACCACCTCCCTGGGCAGCACATCCCAAGGGACAATTACTCTTTCTGGGAAGAACTTTCTCTTCACCTCCAGCCTAAACTTCCCCTGGCACAGCTTGAGACTGTGTCCTCTTGTTCTGGTGCTGGGTGCCTGGGAGAAGAGACCAACCCCCACCTGGCTACAGCCTCCTCTCCAGTAGTTGTAGAGAGCAAGAAGGTCTCCCCTGAGCCTCCTCTTCTCCAGGCTAAACACCCCCAGCTCCCTCAGCCTCTCCTCACAGGGCTTGTGCTGGAGGCCTCTCCCCAGCCTCATTGCCCTTCTCTGATGATGAGCTATGCAGATGAAGGAGGGTTTATGGTGGGGTGATGAAGGGAAAGGGAGCTTGAAGCCCTCTAGTGCCAGCCCTAGGGGTGGGTGCCTCCCCCACCGTGCAGCAAACTCTGCCAGCCACAGCCCAAGGCTACACAGTGCCAGAGGTTCAATGTGGTAGAGCAGATGCAGAGCAGCATCCAACCCCAGGGCAGGGCCCTGAAGTGGCCATTTTGAGGCTGTCTTTCATTTCCACCCCTGACTTTCACAGAAGACTCCTTGTAAAGGTGACCTGGCCATCACAGCCTCCCTCTGGGGAGGGGTGAGAGGGAATTCCCTTCAGGTAGTTGTAGATGTTGCTAAGGATGTGCTCAGGGCTTCATTAGCTATTTCAGCTCATAAGGGCTTCCAGGACTTCTGCTGTTCAGGACACTCTGAGACTCTGTAATGCTGGGGATCCTACAGTGCAGCAATAAAGGACTTCTGGGAGGACTTCTGAGCTTCTCTGCTCTCTGCATGCCTGGAATCTCGTTGCTCTATGGCAGCAGGGCTCCTCCTTTCACTCATCAACCAATGACCCCTGCATTGGGAGAACAAGCAGCACCTTCCTGTTGCTCAGCCTGCTCTTCTCCACATCCCCAGGGTCTGACACATCTGGGATGCACTGGTGGCCTCCAGCACAGCTTGAGCCTGCTGCTTCCCAGAGGTGAACCCAGGGTTTGGAAAGGCTCCATGTCCTAGGCTTGCCTTTGGCCTCTCAAGCAGCAAGTGTGGATGCTGCTGAGATATTTCAGTGCTCTGGGCTGTTTGAAGACCTGGAAAAGAAGTGTAATGCTGAGCTGCTGAAGGAACTGGGTTTACTTAGTCTGGAGAAAAGGAGGCTGAGGGCAGACCTCATTGCTCTCTGCAGCTCCCTGAAAAGAGGTTGGAGCCAGGTGGGAATTGGTCTCTTCTTCCTAGTCTCAGGTGACAGAAGGAGAGGAAGTGGCCTGAAATTGTGCCAGGGGAGGCTTAGGTTGGACATTAGAAGAAACTTCTTGCCTGAAAGGGTTCTCAAAGCCTGGCACAGGCTGCCCAGGGAGGTGGCTGAATGCCCATCCCTGGAGGTGTATCAAAGGGGCAGAGCTGTGGTGCTGAGGGCCATGGCTTAGCAGCAGCCTTGCTAGAATTAGAGGCTGGTTGGATTCAGTGATCTTGGAGATGATTTCCAGATGAAACAATTCTGTGATTCTAAGATGCTCAAGAGCTGAGCATCCTGGTGGGGTTAACCACTGCTGGTCCTCCCAGTCTGGGATGGATGCCCACCTCTCCTTAGTCTGTCTCTGTGCTTGGAGACTTCCTTTCTTCTCATCAGTTATGATGGTGTTGCAGTGGTTGTACTGAAACTGCTGCTCCAAGAGGGTTACACACCCTCCTATGAGCTTTGGAAGCACGTGGGGATCACAGTCCTGCTTCCCCACAGCCTTGGGGAGTTGATGAGGAGCAGCCAAAACCCATCCTTGCCATCATCTGTCTTTTGTGGTGCCTGCAGCCAGCGGTGCTGGAAGTAAATGGGAAGGCTTTGGGCAACCAAGCCAGGGACTGAAAAGGCTCCTGAGTTCCCAGCAGAGCCTCCACAATGGCAGGAAGCAACTTCTAAAGCTTCCTTTGGATACAGAGGGCCTTGGGGGAAAGATTTACTTGCTTGTTTATGCTGTAAATTAATCTCTTTAGTGGGCTTGGCAGAGAAGCTCACACAAAGCCCTGGGCAATGGTCACACTGCTTGTTTGCAGGGCTTTGTCTTGCACTTGCTTTGTTTCACAGCTGGGGGAGTTAAGCAGAGGTGGAGCCAATCAGGTCTCACGTGTAAACTCTTTTCTGCAAGCAGGCTGAAGGAATTGGCAGCAGCTCCTCCTCTCCTTCATCCTGAGGTAGCCAGAGGTTAAGGGTCCCCTCGAGGAGGGATCCTTGTTTGTGTCTGCTCCAGGCCACTTTGCTTGGCTGCAGGATGGGGATGGTCCCTGCCTGTGTTAAGATTGACCACAGAATGGTTTTGGTTGGGAAAGACCTCCAAGAGTCACAGATTGCATCGAGTTGGAAGGGGCCCTCCAAGGTCATCTTGTCCAAGCCCCCTGCAGGCAGCAGGGACACCTCCAGCTGGAGCAGGCTGCCCAGGGCCACAGCAAGGCTGACCTTTAAGTCTCAAACACATCTCTGGACAACCTCTTCCAGTGTCTCACCACTCTCACTGTGCAGAGCTTCCTCCTGATGTCCAACCTAACTCTGCCCTGCTCCAGTTTCAAGCCATTGTCCCTCATGCTATCCCCACAGCCCTTCTGAACAGTCCCTCCCCAACCTTCCTGTAGGTCCCCTTCAGGTATTGAAATGCAGCTCTAAGGTCTCCCTGGAGCCTTCTCTTCTCCAGGCTGAGCAGCCCCAACTCTCTCAGCCTGTCCCCATAGCAGAGGTGCTCCAGCCCTCTGATCATCTTTGTGGCTTCCTCTGGACCCTCTCCAGCAGCTCCAGGTCTCTTGTGTTGGGGGCCCCAGAGCTGGACACAGCACTGTAGGTGAGGTCTCCCCAGAGCAGAGGGGCAGGATCCCCTCCCTCCATCCCTGGCCAAGCTGCTTTGGATGCAGCCCAGGCTGCCCTTGGCCTTCTGGGCTGCAAGTGTTCATTGCTGGCCCCTATCCAGCTTCACATCCACCTGCACCCCCAAGATGTTTTCTGCAGGGCTGCTTTCAATCTCATCAATCCCCAGCCTCTCACTGAGTCCAACCAACAGCCCAGTAGCACCATGGCCATTAAACCTCATTCCTGATTTTGAAACAAAACCCCCAAAGCAAGCCCCTAAACCCCAGCAGCCCTCCCTGTGGGCCGGTGGAGCAGAGTAGGAAGCAACATCAGTTGGGTTTTTTGGGGTCAAGAAGTCTTAGGGAGAGTTTGAAGAGGCACAGCAGGGTGCCTGGACAATGGAACAAGGAGCAGCTGATGAAAATGTGTCCTGGTATGGTGGTGTTGCTGTTTCCCTTTGTGGTTGCTGCTATCCTGAAGGCGATGGTGCCACCCACGTGTGACCTTGCACAGCCAGAAGAGCTTTTCCCCAAGGGCCATGGTCAAAGAAGTGCCACACACACAGCAGCCACTGCAGAAAGCACGTGGGGCACCTGGCCTTGAGCTCTGCTCTGCCCTGGTGAGACCTCCTCTTGAGTACTGTGTCCAGTTTTGGGCTTCCCAGTTCAACAGCGACAGGGAGCTGCTGGAGAGGGTCCAGCGGAGGGCAAAGAGGATGCTGAGGGGACTGCAGCACTGCCTGGGGAGGAGAGGCTGAGGGCCCTGGGGCTGTTCAGTCTGGAGAAGAGAAGACTGAGAGGGGATTTAATCAATGTTTATAAATATCTGAGGGCTGGGGGTCAGGAGGCAGGGGCCAGGCTCTGCTCACTTGCTCCCTGGGATAGGACAAAGAGCAATGGATGTGAGCTGCAGCACAGGAGGTTCCACCTCAAGATGAGGAGGAACTTCTTCCCTGTGAGGGTCCCAGAGCCCTGGAGCAGGCTGCCCAGAGAGGTTGTGGAGTCTCCTTCTCTGGAGCCTTTCCTGCCCTGTCTGGATGTGTTCCTGTGTGAGCTGAGCTGGATTCTATGCTCCTGATCTGGAAGGGGGATTTGGACTCAATGATCTCTTTGGGTCCCTTCCAACACCTGACATCCTGTGAGCCTGTGATCTGTGCCCAGAGATAATTGGTGCCAGACTCCTTTCCAGGATGAAGACTTTGTTGCAGCATCTTCAGCTTGTGGTGGAGTCCAGCATCTTCAGTCCCTGGGGGTGTTCAAGAGGGGACTGGATGTGGCACTTGGAGCCATGGTTTGGTTGTCAGGAGGTGTTGGGTGACAGGTTGGACTGGATGATCTCTGAGGTCCTTTCCAACCTTATTGATTCTGTGACTCTATGATCAGTGAAGTCTTCAGCTTGGGAGGGAGCTCAGTATGCTGTGTGTGGGCACAGAACTTGACTCCAGGTGTCCCACATGCTTTTGGGAGAGTGTCTCCTGCTGAGCATGGGAGTGAGTGCTGTCCCCTTTGCCCTATCTGAATGACTGTAAGACCCTTCCAGCAGGGATCATAGTAGTATCACAGTATCAGTCAGGGTTGGAAGGGACCACAAGGATCATCTAGTTCCAACCCCCCTGCCATGGGCAGGGACACCCCACACTACATCAGCCTGGCCAGAGCCTCATCCAGCCTGGCCTTAAACACCTCCAGGGACAGGGCCCCAACCACCTCCCTGGACAACCCATTCCAGGGCTTCACCACTCTCGTGGGGAAGAACTTCCTTCTTACCTCCAGCCTGAATCTCCCCACCTCCAGCTTCATTCCATTCCCCCTAGTCCTATCACTGCCTGAGATCCTGAGCAGTCCCTCCCCAGCCTTCCTGTAGCCCCCTTCAGATACTGGAAGGCCACAATGAGGTCACCTCAGAGCCTTCTCTTCTCCAGACTGAACAGCCCCAACTCCTTCAGTCTGTCCTCACAGGAGAGGTGCTCCAGCCCTCTGCTCATCCTCATGGCCCTGCTCTGGACACCTTCCAGCACCTCCAGATCCCTCTTGCAATAGGGGCTCCAGAACTGGAGGCAGTACTCCAGGTGGGGTCTCCCCAGAGCTGAGCAGAGGGGGAGAATCACCTCCCTTGCCCTGCTGGCCACACTTCTCCTGCTGCAGCCCAGGATCTGATTGGCTTTGTGGGCTGCAAGTGCACACTGAGAGCTCCTGCTGAGCTTCTCCTCCCCCAGCACCCCCAAGGCTCTCTCCTCAGAGCTGCTTTCCAGCCAGTCCCTGCCCAGCCTGGATTTGTGCCTGGGATTGCCTCAACCCAGCTGCAGGACCCTGCCTTTGGTCTTATTGAACCTCCTGAGGTTGGCTTGTGCCCACCTCTCCAGCCTGTCCAGGTCCCTCTGGATGGCCTCCCTTCCCTCCAGCTGTCTGCTGCACCACACAGCTTGGTGTCATCAGCAAACCTGCTGAGGCTGCACTCAGTGCCACTGTCCATGGCAGCCACAAAGATGTTGAACAAGACAGGTCCCAGGACTGATCCCTGAGGGACTCTGCTTGTCCCTGGCCTGCACTGGGACATGGACCCATGGACAGCCACCCTTTGGGTGCAGCCATCAAGCCAGTTCCTTATCCATCTAGTGGTCACCCATCACACCCATGTGTCACCAGCCTGGAGACCAGGATGTGGTGCGGGACAGTGTCGAAGGCTTTGCTCAGCTCCAGGCCCAGGATGTCACCTTTTGGCCTTTCCCACCAAGTTGAACACCCACCCTAGAGACCTGTCTGACACTGTCATGTCCATCACAGAATGGCAGGGGTTGGAAGGGACCTCTGGAGATCATTGAGTCCAACCCTCTGCCTGGGGCAGGTCACACAGGAAAACCTCCAGACAGGCCTTGAAAGCCTCCAGATGTGGAGACTCCACCAGCTCTCCATGCAGCCTGCTCCAGGGCTCTGCCACCCTCACAGGACAGAACTTCCTCCTTGTGTTTAGGTGGCACTTCCTATGGTCATGTTTACACCTGGCACTTCTTGTCCTGTCACTGGGGACCACTGAGTAGAGTCTGACCACATCTTTCTGACACCCACCCCTTAGATATTTGTGAGCAGAATTTGTAAGCACTTCCTTGTTGGCAGGGGCAGCTTGGGCTGCTGCTATTGTTTGGGGAAATACCTTTTTCCCCCCCTGCTCTAAATGACTGACTTATTTTCTTTCCCCCTCCCTGTTCCTCTCCTGTGACACCACCACCACTTCTCTGCAGAACTTCCACTTTCCCTGAAGAGGAGCCCTGGAGTTTCCATTACCTACTGCTGATGGCACCCAGCCAGGCTGTGCCAAACACCATCACTATCTCCAGCCTCAATCTTCTTGGGGCTTGGAATGGAATGGAATGGAATGGAATAGAACAGGATAGTAGAGGATAGGATAGGATAGATTATAATAGAATAGAAGAATAGAATTAACCAGGTTGGAAAAGACCTTTGAGATCATCAAGTCCAACCTAACACCCAACACCATCTGATCAACTAAACCATGGCACCAAGTGCCTCAGCCAGGCTCTTTTTAAACACTTCCAGTGATGGTGACTCCACCACCTCCCTGGGCAGCACATCCCCAGGGCCAATCTCTCTTTCTGGGAAGAATTTCTTCCTCACCTCCAGCCTGAACCTCCCCTGGCACAGCTTGAGACTGTGTCCTCTTGTTCTGCTGCTGGGTGCCTGGGAGAAGAGACCAACCCCCCGCTGGCTACAACCTCCCTTCAGGGAGTTGGAGAGAGCAAGAAGGTCTCCCCTGAGCCTCCTCTTCTCCAGGCTAAGCAACCCCAGCTCCCTCAGCCTCTCCTCCCAGGGCTGTGCTCCAGACCCCTCCCCATCTTGTGTTCAGTTTTGGGCACCTCAGTACCAGAGAGATGTGGAGGGGCTGGAGCCAGGGCAGAGCAGGGCAAGGAAGCTGGGAAGGGCCTGGAGAATAAATCTGATGAAGAGCAACTGAAGGAGCTGGGGATGGTTAGTGTGAAACAGAGGAGGCTGAGGGGAGACCTCCTGGCTGTCTACAGCTACCTGAAAGGAGGTTGTGGAGAGGCTGCTGCTGGTCTCTTCTCACAGGCAATTAGTGACAGAACAAGACAGAACAGCCTCAAGCTGCCACTGGGGAGGTTTAGACTGGACAGTAGGAAACCTTTTTTCCCATCAAGAGTGGTCAGGGGTTGGAATGTGCTGCCCAGGGAGGTGGTGGAGTCCCCAAGCCTGGAGGTGTTTGAAGGTGGTTTGGATGTGGTGCTTGGGGCTGTGGTTTAGGGGTGACCCTTGCAGAGCAGGGTTCTGGGTTGGACCTGGTGACCCTGAGGGGCTTTTCCAACCTGAATGTTTCTGGGGTTCTGTGATGCTGTGGTGAGAGGGTTTCATTGCTGGTGCCAGGAACAAGCTCATTCCCTCCCTGAGCAGTGGTCTCTCCTTCCTCAGGTCAGCTATGTGCTGTTGCTGAGTGGTTTTTAAGGAGGAAAATAGAGATTTTAAAAGTATTTTTTTTCCTTATCCTGGCTGAATTTTGTCAAATCCACACTGCCCTTGGGGTGGCTGCTGATGGGGTTGAGGTTGTTGATGTCTTTCTTGGGCCATAAAGTCATAAGATGGCTTGAGTCGGAAAGGACCTTAACGATCAGCCAGTTCCAACCCCCCTGCCATGGGCAGGGGCACCTCCCACCAGCCCAGGTTGCTCAAGGCCTCATCCAACCTGGCCTTGAACACCTCCAGGGAGGTTCACCTCCATCCACAGCCTCCCTGGTTGACCTGTGCCCGTGTTTTGCCACCCTCATTGCAAAGAACTTCTTCCTAATGACCAGCCTAAATCTACCCTGCTGTAGCTTCAAACCATTGCCCCTTTTCCTGTCCCCAAAGGCCCTTGGACAAAGTCCCTCCCCAGTTCTCCTAAAGCCCCCTTCAGGGACTGGAAGGCTGCTCTGAGGTCTCCCCAGAGCCATTTCTCTGCACCCATCACAAGCTGGCTGGGAGCTGGGTTTGGTTGCCAGAGGGCTACGGAGGTAGTGCTGGCTGGGTGGCACTGGTGGCAGAGCTCTTACTGCTCATGAGAGGAGGAGAGGTGATGGGCTTGTGTCTGCACTCCTCTAGGTGCAGCATGGGCTGCTGAAACCTGGCAGCCTTGGTGTGGGGTGTCAGAAGGTGGGGTGTCCCCTCCCATTGCTGGAGGGAAGGTAAAGAGCAGCACAGGGTAGGGCTGGGATTTTCTTTGCTTTTCTTCATTTGTATTTTTCAGTAAGTTACTGTGCAGCAGCAAGTTGGAGTTCACAGGGGTGAAATCCAAGAGATCCTCTCACACACAGCTCTGTAGCTGCTCATCTGCCTTGAGGCAGGGTTGAGATGGCAGTGGGGGCAGAGGAGTGCAGACTTGGAAGGGCCATCAGGACTGGAAGGGCTCTGAGGGTCTCTGCCTTGGGGCAGGGGCAAGGGGGTAGAGGAGTTCAGACTGGAAGGGCTATTAGGACTGGAAGGGCTCTGAGGGTCTCTGCCTGGCCTTGGGGCAGGGGCAAGGGGGGCAGAGGAGTGCAGACTTGGAAGGGCCCTCAGAACTGGAAGGGCTGTGAGGGTCTCTGCCTGGCCTTGGGGCAGGAATGAGATGGCAATGGGGGCAGAGGAGTGCAGACTGGAAGGGCCATCAGGACTGGAAGGACTGCTGAGGGTCTCTGCCTGGACTTGGGGCAGGGGCAATGGGAGTAGGAGAGTGCAGACTTGGAAGGGCCCTCAGGACTGGAAGGGCTCTGAGGGTCTCTGCCTGGACTTGGGGCAGGGGCAATGGGAGTAGGAGAGTGCAGACTTGGAAGGGCCATCAGGACTGGAAGGGCTCTGAGGGTCTCTGCCTGGCCTTGGGGCAGGGATGAGATGGCAATGGGGGCAGAGGAGTGCAGACTGGAAGGGCCATCAGGACTGGAAGGGCTGCTGAGGGTCTCTGCCTGGCCTTGGGGCAGGGGCAATGGGAGTAGGAGAGTGCAGACTTGGAAGGGCCCTCAGGACTGGAAGGGCTCTGAGGGTCTCTGCCTGGACTTGGGGCAGGGGCAATGGGAGTAGGAGAGTGCAGACTTGGAAGGGCCCTCAGGACTGGAAGGGCTCTGAGGGTCTCTGCCTGGCCTTGGGGCAGGGGCAATGGGGGCAGAGGAGTGCAGACTTGGAAGGGCTATCAGGACTGGAAGGGCTCTGAGGGTCTCTGCCTGGCCTTGAGGCAGGGATGAGATGGCAATGAGGGTAGAGGAGTGCAGATTTGGAAAGGCCCTCAGGACTGGAAGGGCTCTGAGGGTCTCTGCCTGGCCTTGGGGCAGGGGCAATGGGGGCAGAGGAGTGCAGACTTGGAAGGGCTATCAGGACTGGAAGGGCTCTGAGGGTCTCTGCCTGGCCTTGAGGCAGGGATGAGATGGCAATGGGGGTAGAGGAGTGCAGATTTGGAAAGGCCCTCAGGACTGGAAGGGCTCTGAGGGTCTCTGCCTGGCCTTGGGGCAGGGGCAATGGGGGCAGAGGAGTGCAGACTTGGAAGGGCTATCAGGACTGGAAGGGCTCTGAGGGTCTCTGCCTGGCCTTGAGGCAGTGATGAGATGGCAATGAGGGTAGAGGAGTGCAGATTTGGAAAGGCCCTCAGGACTGGAAGGGACCTGAGGGTCTCTGCCTGGCCTTGGGGCCACTCTGTCATTCAGTCTGAGTGTGGTGTTCCTTGTTCTGTCTTCTTGGGCACAGTTAAGTCTTCTCATAACAGATCCAGTTTATCCCATTTCCCACCCCATGAGAGCAGGGCTTTCACCCTTCAGCATGAAGCAGAGCAGGGCATGTTTCCACCCTCTCCTGCAGACTGCAGCTTGTCCTTCAGCTTCTCCAGAAATGGGACTCCTGCATTGGGTCCTTCAGAAACCATCACAAAAAAGTAACAGACCTGATTCTACCATCATCAGGGAGACAAAGGCCTCCTGTGCCTTTCACCTCCCAAAGCTTGGTGCTTGAATGGTTCATGAGCAGTGCATTACAGGAGCTAAACCAAATGGAATATGGAGGTGAAGGGATATGGAATCATAGAGTCACAGAGCAGTAAGGGTTGGAATGGAGCTCTGGAGATCACCCAGTCCAACCCCCCAGCCAGAGCAGCATCACTTAGGGCAGCTCACACAGCAACACATCCAGATGGGTGTTGAAAGTCTGCAGAGAAGGAGACTCCACAACCTCTCTGGGCAGCCTGCTCCAGGCCTCCAGCACCCTCACAACAAAGAAGTTTCACCTTCTGTTCAGATGGAACCTCCTGGGTTCCACTTTGTGCCCATTGCTCCTTGTGCTGTCCCTGGGCACCACTGAGCAGAGTCTGGCCCCAGCCTCTTGCCCCCCACAGCTCCTTTAGCTCTTGCTGAGCACTGCTCAGATCTCCTCTGGAGCTACTCTTCTCCAGGCTCAACAGCCCCAGGGCTCTCAGCCTTTCCTGTTCCAGTCCCTTCATCATCTTCATAGCTCTCTGTTGGACCTACTCAGCCCAGAACTGGACCCAATTCTCCAGATGTAGCATCCCTAGGACAGAGTGGAGGAAGAAGAGAACCTTCCCTCATACTGCTGAGGACACACTCATCATGCAAGGGCACTTTCCAGGCTCATGAGTAACTTACTGTCCATCCTGGAGATGAGGGAATATGGGGATGAAGGGTGCAGCCTGTGTTTTGAGGTGGACATGAAGGGTGCAGCCTGTGTTTTGAGGTGGACATGAAGGCAGCATCTTTAGGGAGAGTTTTTTTTCCTGGTGAGGGCCTGGAACAGGCTGCCCAGGGAGGCTGTGGATAAGGTCCTTTAAGGTCATTTCAAACTCAAACCATCTGATGATTCTGCGACCCAGGACATCAGCAGCCTCAGCCTCATCAACAACCACTCCAAGGGCTGTGTTGAGGGGGTTGGATCTAGATCATAGAACCATAGAATTGTCAGGGTTGGAAGGGACCTCAAGGATCCCAGGTTCCAACCCTGTTGGGCAGGGACACCTCACACTGCGGCAGGTTGCTCACAGCCACATCCAGCCTGGCTGCAAACACCTCCAGGCAGGAGGCTTCCACCACCTCCCTGGGCAACCTGTGCCAGGCTCTCACCACCCTCCTGGGGAGCAACTTCTTCCTCACATCCAATCTCAATCTCCCCACTTCTAGTTTTATTCCATCCCCTCCAGTCCTATCCCTCCCTGACACCCTCCAAAGTCCTTCCCCAGCTTTCTTGGAGCCCTTTGCAGATACTGGAAAGCCACTTAAGTTCCCTTCCAACCCAAACCATTTGATGAATCTTGCCATCTCCGAGGGAGAGGACCCTCAGTGCCTCCCTGGGGCTGCATGCAGAGAAGTGTCTGTGTGAAGAGGGAGAGAAGCTGCCATCACAACTGCTCTTCTCGGCGGCGGCTGGGTGGGACTGATTTAGAGCGCTGCCTTTCTCGGCATCAAAATACATCCACCACAGCTTCAGAGGGGTAGAAGGGTGGAATTCCCCTGCAGGCTGTTTGTGAAGAAGGCACCAGATCCTGTCCTGAAAAGTGGTGGTAATTGTAGAAAACAACCCTTTAAAAATAAGTCAGGAGGAAGTCTCAGTTTGCAGAATGGGTGCTGGGGAGGTTTGCAGCCAGCTCTGCGCTGGACACTGCGGTGCTGTTGTGGTTTCAGTTTCCCCCTGTGTGGCATCTAAGGCTGCTCGTGGCCTTCATGTAGCTGCCCTGTTCCTGCTGCTGAGCAGGCAGCAAGGGAGTCACTCGGTTATAGAAAGTCCCTGAAGAGGTCTGCTGCAGCTTGTATGAGTTTGTGATGCCCTGCAGGCTGCTTCTGTTCCTCAAGGAAATCCCGGAATCCCAGTGTGGTGAGGATTTGGAAAGGACCTCTGGAGATCAGCCAGTCCACTCCCCCCTGCTACAGCACCCACAGCAGCTTGCCCAGCAGCACAATGGCCAGGGAGGGTTGGAAGCACTCCGGAGACTCCACAACCTCTCTGGGCAGCCTGCTCCAGGCCTCCAGCACCCTCACAACAAACAACTTTCTCCTGCTCAGGTGGAACCTCTTGGGTGACACTTTGTGCCCATTGCCCCTTGTGCTGTCCCTGGGCACCACTCAGCAGAGTCTGGCCCCAGCCCCTTGCCCCCCACAGCTCCTTCAGCTCTTGCTGAGTATTGCTCAGCTCCCCTCTGGGACTGCTCTTCTGCAGGCTCAACAGCCCCAGGGCTCTCAGCTTCTCCCCCTAAGCTGAGGGCTACTCGACAGTAACCAAGTGGAGATGACAACATATTGCATCTCATCTCTGCTGAGCTCAAACCAGTCATTCAAAGCTTTGTTGTTGCCACATTCAGGGAATTTTTGCTACTGGCTGAAGAGCAAATGCAGCTCTGATGTTGGAATGAGAGCATGGCAGCCTTAGAATCAGAGAACAGTCAGGGTTGGAAGGGACCTCAAGGCTCAGCCGGTTCCAACCCCCCTGCCATGGCCAGGGACACCTCACACTACAGCAGGTTGCTCACAGCCACATCCAGCCTGGCTGCAAACACCTCCAGGCAGGAGGCTTCCACCACCTCCCTGGGCAACCTGTGCCAGGCTCTCACCACCCTCCTGGGGAACAACTTCTTCCTCACATCCAATCTGAATCTCCCCACTTCTAGTTTTGCTCCATCCCCCTCCAGGTCCTATCACTCCCTGACACCCTCAAAAGTCCCTCCCCAGCTTTCTTGGAGCCCCCTTCAGATCCTGGAAGGCCAACTTAAGGTCTCCTCAGAGCCTTCTTTTCTCCAGACTGCACAACTCCACCTCCCTCAGTCTGTCTCCAGAGCAGAGCACCTCCAGCCCTCTGCTCATCCTCATGGCCCTTCTCTGGACACCTTCCAGCACCTCCAAATCCTTCCTTGCACAGAGGCTCCAGAACTGGCCCCAGAGCTCCAGCTGTGGTCTCAGCAGAGTGGAGCAGAGGGGGAGCCTTGTCCCACACACTCTGCACTGGTGGTGGCTGTGACTGATGTCTTGCCAGCCCTCCTGCCCCCAGTGACAACCTAATGCTGTGTTTGTTTGCTCTTATCTGTCTGGTTGCTGGGTTATCAGTATTCTCATGTGGTTGGTGTGTGAAGTAGCTCCATAAAATGGCCCTGAGGGCTTCAGAGGTGGTAACAACTGGTTTTCACAGCAGGGGACTTTTCAGTGGGACCCTTGTAAAGCTTTCTTGGGCTGATGGGGTTTTGAGAGCTGCTCATTGCAGCTTCGGGCAGGCTTCCTCAGAGCTCACACCTGGCTGCCCACAAGTGGAAGTGGTGTGAGGAGTGGAAGTGTCTGAGGGAGCTGGGCTTGTTCAGCTTGGAGAAGAGGAGGCTGAGGGGAGACCTCATTGCTCTCCACAACTTTCTGAAGTCAGGCTGGAGTGAGGAGGGGGCAGCCTCTTCACAGGATGTCAGGGGTTGGAAGGGACCTCCAGAGATCATTGAGTCCAACCCCCCTGCCAGAGCAGGACCATACAATCTAGCTCAGGTCACACAGGAACACATCCAGACAGGCCTTGAAAGCCTCCAGAGAAGGAGACTCCACAACCTCTCTGGGCAGCCTGTTCCAGGGCTCTGTGACCCTTAGGGTAAAGAAGTTCCCCCTTGTGTTGAGGTGGAACCTCCTGTGCTGCAGCTTACATCCCTTGCTCCTTGTCCTATCCCAGGCAGCA
The DNA here is from genome assembly GCF_026170545.1 of Melanerpes formicivorus. NCBI lineage: Eukaryota > Metazoa > Chordata > Aves > Piciformes > Picidae > Melanerpes > Melanerpes formicivorus. Next base: position 11,634,812 of record NW_027142373.1, read on the forward strand.
ACTGAGCAGAGCCTGGCCCCTCCCTCCTGACCCCCAGCCCTCAGCTATTGATAGACATTGATTAAATCCCCTCCAAGTCTTCTCTTTTCCAGACTGAAAAGCCCCAGGTCCCTCAGCCTCTTCTCATAAGGCAACTTCTTCTTGATGGCAAGAGACAGGACCAGAGGAAATGGTTGCAAGGTTTCAGGCTGGATGTCAGGAAATACTTCTTCCCTGCAAGGGTTCTTAAACATTGGAATGGTCTGCCCTAGGCAGTGCTGGAGTCACCATCCCTGGGGGTGTTCAAGCACTGTGTGGACCTGGTGCTTAGGGACATGGCTTAGTGCCAACCCTTCAGTGCTGGGTGAAGGGTTGGACTGGATGAGCTTGGAGCTCTCTTCCAGCCAGATAGATTCTGGGATTCTGAGTCCTGAGGATCTTGAGCAAAGTCACTTACAAAGAAGTTGCCTTCTGTCTCTGTTCATTATGAATCAAACACAGGGGTGAAAGAAGTGGAAGCTAACCCAAGTGACTCTATTGCAATTTCCATGTTGCCATTATTGCACACTCTGAGCTTCTTGCAGGCTTTGGAACATGGTTGAGCAACAGCTGACTAAGGAAGGAAGTGTGATCATTCCTGCTTTTCATGTGGGAAGCATCTTAGGGGAATAAGGATGAGAATTGTCTTGGTTAAGGAGCTCTGCCTCCCAGTGTAGGCTTCTACTTGAATTTGGGCTGCAGGCACCTCCCAAAGAGGGCCTGAAGTTAGCTGGGGTGAGCTACCTCCATGCCAGGTGCTCTCTGGTCTGGAGATGTTGATTTGCTTAGAGATTTACCTCATTTTTGCATAGGTAAAGTTGGAGGTATTGAGTCCTAGCCCTGGGGTAGGCTCAGCATCACCACAGAGCTCCACAGCAGAGCAGACAGTTGGTGTAAGCTCCTCAAAGGCATGAGGTGATGTTTTGCTCAGTTATTTTGCTTCATGCCTTGGACTCCATTTCTTCTTGGGGTTTTTTTTGGCTCTGGATGATGCTTTGCAGATGACACCAAGCTGGCTGGGAGTGTTGATTTGCATGAGGGTAGGGAGCGACCTGGACAAGCTGGATTGATGGACTAAGGCCAGTGATACAAGGTTCAGTGAGGCCAAGTGCCAGATCTTGCACTTGTGGAACAACAACCCCATGCATGCTCCAGACTTGGGGCAGGGGGGCTGGAAACTGCCCAGTGGAAAAGGACCTGGGGTGGTTGAAGTGGCTGAAGGTGAGCCAGTGTGTGCCCACCAGGTGACCAAGAAGGCCAACAGCGTTCTGGCTTGGAGCAGCAATGGTGTGGCCAGCAGGAGAAGGGCAAGGATTGTCCTCCTGTATTCAGCATTGGCAAGGCCACACCTCCAATACTGGGTTCTGTTTTGGCCCCCTCCAAGAGGGACATTGAGGGGCTGGAGCATATCCAGAGCAACAAAGCTGGGGCAGGCCCTGGAGTGAGGGAGCAGGGGGTGGGGAGGGAGCTGGGGGTGTTTAGTCTGGAGAGGAGGAGGCTGAGGGCCTTGCTCTCTACAACTCCCTGAAAGGAGACTGCAGTGAGGTGGGGCTTGGTCTCTTCTCCCAGAACAGCAAATGCTGATTGATTCTGATTTCCTGCCCACCCAATCCACCCCATTGCTGGACAACAGCCTTGCCAGCCCATGGAGTTACCTTCTCCAGGCTGACTCAGCCCACAGATTTTATCTGTCCAGGAGGATTTGGTTCACTTGAGAAAGTAAATTCTCCCTGTTAGATCTGGGGAGATGCAAACCTCTGTGCCCAGAGCCCTTAGAGGTCTTGTGCTGGCTCCTCTGTATTCTGCTCGCTAAGCAACGTCCAAGGTGTGAATTATGGATGTTGTGTTTGGACCTTGGGACTGCCAGCCTGCAGCTCACTGCTAATTAATGCACTGTAATTCCTGTGCTAGCAGATATTGCCTCCCAAAATTATCTAGAGGTGCCTCTTCAGTGATGAGGCTACAGCAGGAGGTCTTAAGCAGGGAATATGTTAAGACCTGATCCACTCTTCAGCTGTGCTGGAGAAAACTTCTGGCGAGCTCAGCATGGGACAGCAATGTGCCCTGGGGGCCAAGAAGGCCAGTGGGGTCCTGGGGGGCATTAAGAGTGTGTCCAGCAGATCCAGGGAGGTTCTCCTCCCCCTCTCCTCTGTCCTGCTGAGACCTCACCTGGAATATTGCATCCAGTGCTGGGCTCCCCAGTTCAGGAGGGACAGGGATCTGCTGGAGAGAGTCCAAGGGAGGGCTCCAAGGATGCTGAAGGGACTGCAGCACTGCCTGGGGAGGAGAGGCTGAGAGCCCTGGGGCTGTTCAGTCTGGAGAGAAGGCTGAGAGAGGATCTGATCAATGTCTCTCAATAGCTGAGGGCTGGGGGTCAGGAGGCAGGGGCCAGGCTCTGCTCAGCTGCACCCTGGGAGAGGACAAGGGGCAGTGGATGGAAACTCCAGCACAGGAGGCTCCACCTCAAGATGAGGAGGAACTTCTTCCCTGTGAGGGTCCCAGAGCCCTGGAGCAGGCTGCCCAGAGAGGTTGTGGAGTCTCCTTCTCTGGAGCCTTTCCAGCCCTGTCTGGATGTGTTCCTGTGTGACCTGTGCTGCATTCTATGGCTCTGCTCTGGCAGGGGGCTTGGACTCGAAGATCTCTGGAGGTCCCTTCCAACCCTTAACATCCTCTGATCCTGTGATCCAGTGGGGCTTAGCAAAGTCTCTTGGGGAAAAGGGGCAGGACATTTTGCTCTTTAATGAGGATGATATTCTCTTGGTGTCAACAGAAGTCCCTCATGGCTCTAAGGAGAAGCTTCTGCATCTGATGATGCTTGTTGCGCTAGAGGGCTGGAAGACAGACCCAATATACGTGGGGGAGTTGCTGAGGGATGTGGTTTAGGGGTAGTAGCTTAGCAGCAGTGGTGGGACTGTGAGCTCACAGAAGTTCTTCCTCATCTTGAGACAAGCACTTGGACTTGATGATCTGAAATGTCTCTTCCAAGCTCAATGGTTCTATGATTCTAAGTCCTGGTCCCCATGTCTAGAGCAATAAATGGTGGAAAGAGTCCTTCCTTCAGATGTCTGTCAGTGGTTGGTTGGGATGTAGTTGGTCCTTCAGCTTCAAGATTGGAGAAGCCCAGTTCCATGACTGTGTAGGAAGGAGAATCACAGAATGTTAGGGGCTGGAAGGGACCTCAAAAGATCATCCAGTCCAACCCCTAAGAATATCTCTTGGCTACTCCAGATCTACTCTTGCCCCATCACTAGACAGTGTTGCATGGCCATAGAATCATAGAATCAACCAGGCTGGAAAAGGCCTCAGAGATCATCAAGTCCAACCTATGACCTAATACTTAACACCTCCTGACAACTAAACCATGGCTCCAAGTGCCACATCCAATCCCCTCTTGAACACCTCCAGAGATGGGGACTCCACCACCTCCCTGGGCAGCACATCCCAGTGGCCAATCTCTCTATTAAGAATTCCTTCCTCACATCCAGCCTGAACCTCCCTGGCACAGCTTGAGACTGTGTCCTCTTGTTCTGGTGCTGGGTGCCTGGCAGAAGAGACCAACCCCCACCTGGCTACAACCTCCCTTTAGGGAGTTGTAGAGAGCAAGAAGGTCTCCCCTGAGGCTCCTCTCCTCCAGGCTAAGCAACCCCAGCTCCCTCAGCCTCTCCTCACAGGGCTGTGCTCCAGACCCCTCCCCAGCTTTGTTGCCCTTCTCTGGACACCTTCAAGAGTCTCAATGTCCTTCTTAAACTGAGGAGCCCAGAGCTGGACACAGGACTCAAGGTATGGCCTGAGCAGTGCTGAGCACAGGGCACAAAGACCTCCCTGCTCCTGCTGGCCACACTGTTCCTGATGCAGGCCAGGATGCCACTGGCCTTCTTGGCCATGGGAAGGGGCCAATGGAACTGACCCCCTTCCAGACAAGAAGAGAGGGCTCCAGGACTGCTTGAGCCACACCTTGTTGTGTAAGGGGAAGGCACAAAGTCATTGCTTGGACCCATGCTGCTGCTTTGCTGCCTTTCCTCCCCTGGCCCCTCCGTCACTGAGCCACAAGCCCTGCTTTGGTATCTTGCAAGCCTGCAAGCACCCAGGGCCAGCTTGGCTGCTTCTGCCCAGATCATTTGTGTGTGGTCTTGAGTTTTCTATTTTCTTGAGCACAACTGTTGAGTTTCCTGGAACTGCTTGGCCCCAGCGTGGAGCCCTTTGCATGTAAGAGCCCCACAGCTTTGCTCGCGCGGCGCAGCGGGCGCCACGTGTGGCTCTCGGATGTGGCAGGAGAGTGAAATCATTGTCCAGAATAGGAAATGGTGGCACAACTTCCCCCCTTCTGGCTCCAGAGCACTTCCCCTTTCGGCTCCAGGGCACGGGAAGGCGAAGTGAGAAGGCCTCTGTTGCAAATGCAGAAGTGCAGGCTGCTCTTGGAGACCATCGCCGGGGGCGAGCCCACGGCGGAGCCCTCGGCCTCGGCTGCTGGGCAGACGCATGGGTTTCTGTGGATGGGTTCAGCCTCATGGCCATGTGGCTTCCTCTTCAGACAGGAAGTCTACTCAATGTGTAAGGAGAGGTAGAGGGTGGCTGGGCTGCAGGCTCTGCAATTTTCATTCTGAGGAGTTGCCTTCTCCAGCTGTTCTACACTTGGGAGCTGGCAGGCTGTGCCTTCGCTTGCCTGTGTGCTGTCTGAGATGTCCACCCTGCTCTGGCTCTTTCCTTAATCCCACAGCTTTGTTCCCACTTTCTGGAATCAGAGAGTCATGGAATTGTCAGGGCTGGAAGGGACCTCAAGGCTCAGCCAGTCCCAACCCCCCTGCCATGGGCAGGGACACCTCACACCGCAGCAGGTTGCTCACAGCTGCATCCGGCCTGGCTGCAAACACCTCCAGGCAGGAGGCTTCCACCACCTCCTTGGGCAACCTGTGCCAGGCTCTCACCACCCTCCTGGGGAAGAACTTCTTCCTCACATCCAATCTGAATCTCCCCACTTCTAGCTTTGTTCCATCCCCCCCAGTCCTATCCCTCCCTGACACCTCAAAAGTCCTTCCCCAGCTTTCTTTGGGCCCTCTTCAGATATAGGAAGGTCACAATTAGGTCTCCTGGGAGTCTTCTCTTCTCCAGACTGCACAACCCCAACTCCCTCAGCCTGCCTCCATAGGAGAGGAGCTCCAGCCCCCTGCTCATCCTCATGACCCTTCTCTGGTTTGCCTTATGCTGTTGGAGGGGGAGAAGTGTTGTCCAAGCCCTCACTGCTCTCCTTTGGATGTTCTTGCATGCTCACAGTGGCTGCTGCTGGGGAGGGACCAAGGCTGCTGGGACTTTGCCTGGAATTTTCTTTGACCTCATTTGATTACCAAGCCCTGCATGCTCAGTGGTAGGGCAAAACCACCCCAGGGAAAGCAGCTTATGCAAAACCACCTGGAGCCAATACATTTCCAGATACACAAAGGACTTCCCAAGGTCACATGGCAAATCCTTCAGCTGACCCTTGAGGCTCAACCCAAACAAAACAACTCAGCTGTGGGCATAAGCAGCTGATGAGCTGTGCAAGGCCATGGGGGCAAAGCAGCATGCCATGGATGAAGATGACTGAAGGTTAAGCCACCTTGGGACTCTTCTCACAGGTAATTAGGGACAGAACAAGAGGGAAAGGCCTCCAGCTGCCACTGGGGAGGTTTAGACTGGGAATTAGGGGAAGAAAAATTAACTACAAGGTTGGTCAGGGGTTGGAATGTGCTGCCCAGGGAGGTGGTGGAGTCCCCAAGCCTGGAGGTGTTTCAAGGTGGTTTGGATGTGGTGCTTGGGGCTGTGGCTTAGGGGTGACCCCTGTAGAGTAGGGTTAATGGTTGGACTTGGTGACCCTGAGAGTCTTTTCCAACCTGTCTGTTTCTGTTATTCTGTGATTCTTGACTGCCACCTCCAGCCACAGCAGGTCTTTCCTCCTCCAGCCTGTGCTGGGCACAAGCATTGCTGCTGCTGCAGCAGGTGCCAGGGCTTTGGTGTGGCTGGTGGAAGGAAGAGCAGAGCAGCCTTGGCAGCTTTTGCCCCAGCTCTGCTGGAGCATGATGTTCTCTGTCTATTTAGAGAGAGGGTGAGGTTGGGAGGGGCTGGAAGCAAAGCTGTTGTTGGGAGTGTTGTCTAGAGAGGAGGTGTCCAGAGCCATCAGGAGGGAAGTGCCTGTGAGCGTTGACAGTGAGAGACAGGCGGAGAGGAGCAGCTGGGAGTCCAGCGCAGGACCTCTCTGGTCCTCTTCCCTGACCTACCAGGGGCTGGCCCTGGCACCTTGGGTGAGTTGCATTTTCTTCTCATGACTCTTCTAAAAGCTTTGTCCTGCCACAGGGACGTGGGAGCAGTGAACCCACATGCTTGGAGCCATAGCACAGGCTGCCACCAGCAGTGGTGCCAAGGAGGGGTGTGAAGGGAGGACAAGAGGACCTTCAGGGGTCCCTTCCAACCCCAATGCATTCCATGCTTCTGTAATCCATAAGTGGCAGTGCTGGGCTGTGAGATGCCTTCATGCTGTGCTGTTCCTTTAGGTTTGGCTTCTCCTAGATTTGAGCTTTTCTGCAAGAGAAGGGCCAGATACAAGGTACTGAAAGATAGATTAGCTAGACATGATGCAGTAGCCACACACGGGTGGAAGAAGTTTGCACCCCTGGTTAGAAGTGTCTGGACAGTCCTGTCTCTACCACTGACACCTTCCAAGATGCAAAAGGCTCTCATCAGCCCTTCAGCTGCTGCTGGAGGGCTCAACTTTCATCAAGGGAGGTTCTCCACCCCCTCTCCTCTGCCGTGGTGAGACCTCATCTGGAATATTGCATCCAGTGCTGGGCTGCCCAGTTCAGGAGGGACAGGGATCTGCTGGAGAGAGTCCAAGGGAGGGCTCCAAGGCTGCTGAAGGGACTGCAGCACTGCCTGGGGAGGAGAGGCTGAGAGCCCTGGGGCTGTTTAGTCTGGAGAGGAGAAGACTGAGAGGGATCTGATCAATGTCTATCAATATCAGAGAGCTGGGGGTCAGGAGGCAGGGGCCAGGCTCTGCTCAGCTGCACCCTGGGATAGGCCAAGGGGCAATGGATATAAACTACAGCCCAGGAGGTTCCACCTCAACAGGAGGAGGAACTTCTTCCCTGTGAGGGTCCCAGAGCCCTGGAGCAGGCTGCCCAGAGAGGTTGTGGAGTCTCCTTCTCTGGAGCCTTTCCAGCCCTGTCTGGATGTGTTCTGTGTGACCTGTGCTGGATTCTATGGCCCTGCTCTGGCAGGGGGGTTGGACCCAATGATCTCTGGAGGTCCTATCCAACACCTAACATCCTGTGACCCTGTGAACTTCTGCAGCTTCTGCTGTACTCCAAGATGAAATAGCCATGCTCAGGGTGTGAGCTAAAACGTGTAAGTTTGGCACATCACAGAATGTTTTCAGTCTTTGCCTGTTTTGGGTTTGCCAATATGAGAAGCTGATGTTCAGCTCCCATCACTTGGTTGGGTTGTGAATCTCTGTCTGAGGGGGGGAGGTGGGGGGTGGGAAACTGCAGCATCTTCCTGCTGATGTTTCACCTTGAATTGGAGCTTCTTCCTTTGCAAGTCAAAGCAAAAGCAGAAGAGCCACCTCCATCCCATTGTGACAGTGAAGTCCGTATGAGAGTTGCTGTGGGTGGCTGTGGGACCAGCTTTCCCAGCTCTTGGTGTGGCCCACAGCAGTCTTTGTGCTGGGCTGGCCTGGGTGAATGTTGCCAGACAGGCAGAGGAGCTCTGCTGTGCTGCAGACACAGTTATGTGGGCTCCTGAGATACTCTTTCCTAGTGCCTAGGTTATTGCTGGAGTGGCTGAGCTTGTGGGAGGACCTCTCCATTTGTGATGGTGTGAAGGATCAGGGTCTGTAGCCCTGAGAGACACATGCTGCAGCACATATTAGAACCATAGCATCACAGAATTGTCAGGGTTGGAAGGGACCTCAAGGATCAGCCAGTTCCAACCCCCCTGCCATGGGCAGGGACGCCAGAGTAGATCTCTTGTGTCCTCAGCAGGCAGCCCTGATCTTCAAAGCCATTGCAGTTCTACCATGGTCTAGGAGTGGAGAACATCACACAGATGAAGCAAAGGTTGTGTCTGACCCCAACAGAGTGAAGCTGCATATGTACAGGACTGAACATCTATCTCCAGGAGGTGAATGCCTGCACACTGTGCCTGGCTGCTTCCAACCTGACAGGGCAGCTGGATATTCATTGTCACAGCAGGGTGGAGGTGGCTCCTCTGCTTTTGCTTCCACTTGCAAAGACAACTTTCCCTCCCCTGCTTTCATAGTGAAACATCACCAGGAAGCTGCTCTCCATGCTGGACAGTACCTTCATGTCCCCAGGTGCCATGGCCACACACTTCTTAAACACCTCCAGGGCTGGGGACTCCACCACCTCCCTGGGCAGCCTCTGCCAATCCCTGACCACTCCTGCAGCAAAGACATTTTTCTTCATCTCCAACCTAACCCTCCCCTGGCACAATTTCAGGACACTTCCTTTCATTCTATCACCTGGTGACAGGGGAGAAGAGCCCAGTCCCCACCTCACTGCAACCTCCTTGCAGGGAGCTGTAGAGAGCAATGAGGTCTCCCCACAGCCTCATTTTCTCCACACTAAACAACCTCAGATCCCTCAGCTGCTCCTCCTAAGACTTGTCCTGTAGACCCTTCACCAGATGAGTGAACTTTCAAGTCCCTTCCACCCCTGACAATTCTATGGTTCTGTTCTATTATTCAGAGTTCCAGTACCTGCAGGGGGGTACAAGAAAGCTGGAGAGGGACTTTGGAGGGTGTCAGGGAGTGATAGGATTGGGGGGGATGGAACAAAACTAGAAGTGGGGAGATTGAGACTGGATGTTAGGAAGAAGTTCTTCCCCATGAGGGTGGTGAGAGCCTGGCACAGGTTGCCCAGAGAGGTGGTAGAAGCCTCCTGCCTGGAGGTGTTTGCAGCCAGGCTGGATGTGGCTGTGAGCAACCTGCTGCAGTGTGAGGTGTCCCTGGGCATGGCAGGGGGTTGGAACTGGCTGAGCCTTGAGGTCCCTTCCAACCCTGACAAATCTATGTTTCTATGATTCTCAGTTCAATCCTTTAGCAGCAGCTGAATCAGGACCTTGTTGCACGTTGAGAGCTGTGAACAGTGCAGAGAGGCCTGGCCAGGCCAATTCTAAGCAGGCTTCAAACTTCTTGCCTTTGGGATGTTCCTGTGAGCTGGTCCAGGCTGGATGCCCTTTCGAGGGTGAGCTCCATGTGTTAGAATATGGAATAGAATACAGAATTAACCAGGTTGGAAAAGACCTCTGAGATCATCCAGTCCAACCTATCACCCAACACCATCTGATCAACTAAGCCATGGCACTGAGTGCCTCAGCCAGGCTCTTCCTAAACACCTCCAGTGATGGTGACTCCACCACCTCCCTGGGCAGCACATTCCAAGGGCCAATCTCCCTGTCTGGGAAGAATTTCTTCCTAACATCCAACCTAAACCTCCCCTGGCACAGCTCCAGACTGTGTCCTCTTGTTCTGGTGCTGGAGAAGAGACCAACCCCCACCAGGCTACAACCTCCCTTCAGATGTAGGCAGCAAGAAGGTCTCCCCTGAGCCTCCTCTCCTCCAGGCTAAGCAACCCCAGCTCCCTCAGCCTCTCCTCACAGGGCTGTGCTCCAGACCCCTCCCCAGCTTTCTTGCCCTTCTCTGGACACCTTCCAGCAGCTCAACATCTTTCCTAACCTGAGGAGCCCAGAACTGGACACAGGACTCAAGGTGTGGCCTAACCAGTGCTGAGCACAGGGCACAATGACTTCCCTGCTCCTGCTGGCCACACTGTCCCTGATGCAGGCCAGGATGCCCTTGGCCTTCTTGGCCCCCTAGGCACACTGCTGGCTCATGCTCAGCTGCTGTCAACCAGTCCCCCCAGGCTGTTGTTATGGGAGTGAGAAACCCTTCCAGCTGGGAGGTATCTGAAAGCTCCACGTTTCAAAGGTGTTTTCTCTCCCCACCTCTAATGTTAACAGCCACACTTGGGATCAGCCCTTTGAAGCCTTAATTGCAATTATGAATCTTCCTCTGTTCCCAGCTCTGCCTTAATTGGCTTCCTGTGAGAATTCACAAAGCTGATAAAAACACAACTGCTGCTTTTTGGGTTTCTTTTCTCTTTTTTCCCCTCTCTTTTATTCCACCCCCTCCCCCCCCCGAGGGAGTTGCTGGTGTGAGATTCCTGAGCCCAAACAAAACTCAGCTCAGCCCAGCCTTCTCTTGTGCTGCTGTGACCAGCCCATGGCCAGGGTCTCACAAGGGTGGCATTATACAAACCTAAGCTGATTTACATCCTTGCATTTGGAAAGTGCTAATCTAGTTTCTTTCTTTTCCTTTCCACCCCTCCTTTCTCCTTTCTTTTCTCTTTTTTTTTAAGGTTTTCCTCCCCTTTTCAGCCCCTCTCTAATCTCCTGAGATCTCTGCCAGGTTCCCAGCTCCTTTGGCTTGGAGCAGGCTCCAGCAAAATCCTTTATCTGTCTGTTTGGCAGCCCTGGGTGAAGTAGTTAGCAAACCAATGACATTTCCCCCCCACACCCCCCCAGCTCATTAATTAGATTTTACTGAGCTGAGTGGTTGCTGCTGCTGCTGCTGCCACAAGAGGCTGGGCAAGGCAGGTCTGCAGCATGTTGTTTGAGAGGAATGTGGGGTTTTCAGCACTCTGACACAGCTCCGAGGCAGGGCTGCTAGCAACAGGCGAGTCTGCTGCTGCCCTGCAGGAAACCCACGGGGGGTTTGTCATACACAGCTTCATCTCTGCAGTTTGCTGCTGCATGAGCATCCCTTGTAGAGTCCCAGAATCTCAGCATGGCAGGGCTGGAAGGGACCTCTGGGGGTCAGCCAGTCCACCCTTCCCTGTTAAAGCAGTGGCACCCCTAGCAGCTTGCCCAGCAGCACAGTGCCCAGCTGGGCTTGGAAGCTCTCCACACCAGGAGACTCCACAACCTCTCTGGGCAGCCTGCTCCAGGCCTCCAGCACCCTCACAACAAACAACTTTCTCCTCCTGCTCAGATCCAACTTCCAGTTGGCTTCCAGTCTGTGCCCACTGCCCCTTGTGCTGTCCCTGGGCACCACTCAGCAGAGTCTGGCCCCAGCCTCTTGCCCCCCACAGCTCCTTTAGCTCTTGCTGAGCATTGCTCAGCTCCCCTCTGGGGCTGCTCTTCTGCAGGCTCTCAGCCCCAGGGCTCTCAGCCTTTGCTCCTCCCAGAGCTGCTCCCGGCCCCTCAGCAGCTTTGTAGCCTCCCCTGGACTCTCTCCAGCAGTTCCCTGTCTCTCCTGGTCTGGGGAGGGCAGAACTCTAACCAGGACTCCATATGTGGCCTCACTATGTCAGAGCAGAGGGGGAGGAGAAGAACTGGCTCTAATATTGCATCCCCCTGCTCCTAGAGCCACATTGCCCCTGCAGCTCTGGGGCCTCAGTGGATGGCTGCAGGCAAGCCAACCATGGATGCTACAGGATTCTCAGGCACAGAGAGGTGGTTGAATCCCCATCCCTGGAGGTGCTTAGAAGTTGCAGAGATGTGGTGCTGAGGGCCATGGCTTAGCAGCAGCAGTGGTAGAGTTAGAGAGTGGATGAATTTGATGATCTTAAAGGTCTCTTGCAGCCAAAACAGTTCTGACTGATACAAGGAGCAAAACCCTTTGGTGATCTGGGGCTGCCAGCACTTGTGCTTGTTAAAAGGGTTTAGAGAGGGAGAGCTGCACAGTTACTGGAAGGAGTTTTGTAGGCAAGAAGATGAGGGAGGAGAGCAGAAATAGCTGCCAAGTGTCAAAGCTGTGACCGAAGAGCAATTGGCACTTAACCCACTTGAGAGGTGTCCTCCCAGAAAGTGTTTCATAGAATCACAGAATGGGTTGGGTGGGAAGGGACCTTAAAGATCTTCCAGTTCCAACCCCCTGGGTCATGGGCAGGGACACCTCCCACCAGCCCAGGCTGCTCAAGGCCTCATCCAGCCTGGCCTTCAACACCTCCAGGGAGGGGACAGCCACAGCCTCCCTGGGCAGCCTGTGCCAGTGTCTCACCACCCTCACTGGAGAGAATTTCCTCCTCACCTCCAGTCTCAATCTGCCCTCTTCCAGATGCAGTCCATGCCCTCCCATCCTATCCCTCCAAGCCCTTGTCAGAAGCCCCTCCCCAGCTTTCTTTTAGACCCCTTTGTTTATGTCCCCAGGACCTACTGCTGTTGCAGACAAATTGCTGCTAATTGGCCTTTCTGCTCGGGGCAGAGGAGTCAGGTTGGCTAATTAGGTCTTTACACCTCCCCAGTTAATTTGGAGAGCATATTCCCTCAGGGAAGTGGACTTCCCAGGGAGGTGACCCCAGCAGTTCCCTGGGTCTTTTGTTAGCTCCTGGGCTGGCAGATGTGAGACACAAGCTGCATCCCTGTCTGTCAAAATCACCTCTCAGTTGTTTGGGGTTAACAGTTTGAAGGTAAAAGCAAAGAAACAACTCGAGATCTCCCTGGAGGAGAGAGAGAAGGGGAATAGGTTGCTGCCAGCCCAGGAACTCTGGAGTGGGGAGCCTCTAGGTGTGCTCACTGCATCACAGGATATTAGAGGCTGGAAGGGAGCTCCAGAGCTCATCAAGTCCAACTCCCGGGCCAGAGCAGCATCACCCAGGGCAGTCTGCACAGGAATGCATCCAGGTGGGGTTGGAAAGGCTCCAGAGAAGGAGACTCCACAACCCCCCTGGGCAGCCTGCTCCAGGGCTCTGGCACCCTCACTGTAAGGAAGTTTCTCCTCATGTTGAGCTGAAACCTTCTCTGTTCCAGTTTGTATCCATTGGTCCTTGGCTTATTGCTGTGCTGAAAAGAGCTTGGCCCCCTCCCCTTGACACCTACCCCTCAGATACTGATAGACATTGATCAGATCCCTCTCAGCCTTCTCTTCTCCAGACTAAACAGCCCCAGGGCTCTCAGTCTCTCTCCACAGGGGAGATGCTCAAGTCCCCTAATCACCCTCCTGGCTCTCCCTTGGAATCTCTCCAGCAGGTCTCTGTCTTTCTAGAGCTGGGGAGCCCAAAACTGTCTCCCACCACTGTGTGCTGGCAGAGCAGTGTGGCTTTGCTGTGCTATTGCTTTTAAAACCAGAGTGTTTTCCCCAGAAGCCCAGCTTGACACCTCTCAGAAACAAGAACCAGTCCCTGAGCAGCTGAGCTGGGCTGTGAGTGCTGCAGATCACAGAGGGAGGGTGGAAATAGGTGATAGGAGGAGAGGGAATGGTTTGAAGCTAGAAGAAGAGACACTGAGACTGGAGATTAGGTAGAAATTCTTTAGAGGAGGCTCCAGGGAGACCTTAGGGCAGCCTCAGAGCCCTTGACAAGAGCTGGGAGTGCCAGGATGAGGGGCAATGGCTCTAAGCTGGAAGAGGGCAGATTGAGACTGGGGATGAGGAAGAAATTCTTTGCAGTGAGGGTGGGGAGACACTGGCACAGGCTGCCCAGGGAGGTTGTGGATGTCCCCTCCCTGGAGGTGTTCAAAGCTGGGCTGGATGAGGCCTTGAGCAAGCTGGGCTGGTGGGAGGTGTCCCTGCCCGTGGCCCTGGATGATCTTGAAGGTCCCTTCCCAGCCAAACCATTCCATGAATCTATGAAAAGCTGAGAAAAGCACAAAATAAACATCAGGAGTGGAATTTGCAGCAGCTCTGAGGGTGGAGTGCTCTGGGTTTAAGGTGCTAGCAGAATGTTGCTGTGGTTCTTGTCCCTCCATAACCTTCCTGGGCGAGCTGGACAAAGTCACTTTGCCTTTTCCCGTCAGCCTGGGTTCCCCATCGCTGTGTTTCTCATCTCTGGGGGAGTGATTTGAGGATAAGGAGGTTAAATAACACCCAGGCCTGGTGCTGAGGGAATGGAATGAGGAGGTGAATAATTCCCAATTCATTTGGGGGGCAGCTGGTGCTAATCTGGGCTTTGGGAATCAAACCTTTCAGCCTTCGAGCTGGGACATGTGATTTGTTCAGCACAGCCTGGAAACAACATTGTTGGACCTCCTAAAGCTGTGCAAGTGTTGGAGCTGCAGCTCTCTAATAAAGCAGGATGTGGCCAAGGGCCCACTGGAGAGGCTCTGCCCCAACCCAGGTCCCACCCTGCATCACCCTGACCTGAGGCTGCTCCAGGAGGTGACTGAGGAGCAGGGCTGTGCAGACCACTGGGCATGGAGTTGGGGAATGGAGGGGAAAGTGATGGGAATGGAGGGAAAGTGATGGGAATGGAGGAAAAGTGATGGGAATGGAGTGAAAGTGATGGGAATGGAGGGAAAAGTGATGGGAAAGGAGGGAAAAGTGATGGGAATGGAGGGAAAAGTGATGGGAAAGGAGGGAAAAGTGATGGGAATGGAGGGAAAGTGATGGGAATGGAGGGAAAAGTAATGGGAAAGGAGGGAAAAGTGATGGGAATGGAGGGAAAGTGATGGGAAAGGAGGGAAAGTGATGGGAATGAAGGGGAAAGTGATGGGAAAGGAGGGAAAAGTGATGGGAATGGAGGGAAAGTGATGGGAATGGAGGGAAAGTGATGGGAATGAAGGGGAAAGTGATGGGAAAGGAGGGAAAAGTGATGGGAATGGAGGGAAAGTGATGGGAATGGAGGAAAAGTGATGGGAATGGAGGGAAAGTAATGGGAATGAAGGGGAAAAGTGATGGGAATGAAGGGGAAAAGTAATGAGAATGGAGGAAAAGTGATGGAAATGGAGGGAAAGTGATGGGAAAGGAGGGAAAAGTGATGGGAATGGAGGGAAAGTGATGGGAATGGAGGGAAAAGTAATGGGAAAGGAGGGAAAAGTGATGGGAATGGAGGGAAAAGTAATGGGAATGGAGGAAAAGTGATGGGAATGGAGGGAAAGTAATGGGAATGAAGGGGAAAAGTGATGGGAATGAAGGGGAAAAGTAATGAGAATGGAGGAAAAGTGATGGAAATGGAGGGAAAGTGATGGGAAAGGAGGGAAAAGTGATGGGAATGGAGGGAAAAGTGATGGGAATGGAGGGAAAGTGATGGGAATGGAGGGGAAAATGATGGGAATGGAGGGAAAGTGATGGGAATGGAGGGAAAAGTAATGGGAATGGAGGGAAAGTAATGGGAATGGAGGGAAAAATGATGGGAATGGAGGGAAAGTGATGAGAATGGAGGGAAAGTGATGGGAATGGAGGGAAAGTGATGGGAATGGAGGGAAAAATGATGGGAATGGAGGGAAAGTGATGGGAATGGAGGGAAAAGTAATGGGAATGGAGGGAAAGTGATGGGAATGGAGGGGAAAGTGATGGGAATGGAGGGAAAAGTGATGGGAATGGAGGGAAAGTGATGGGAATGGAGGGAAAAATGATGGGAAAGGAGGGAAAAGTGATGGGAATGGAGGGAAAGTGATGGGAATGGAGGGAAAAGTAATGGGAATGGAGAAGTTTGAGGCTGGCACCCAGACTCTGAAGGTGCAGGATGGGAACCTGCAGGCTTGAAACCCGGGTCAGAGTCTTCAGAGCTGGGCAGGGACTTCATGAAAGGGGGGTTGTGGGGGATGTGGTTGGGTCACTCCTTATTTCAAAGCAACCCCATTCAGATCAGGCATCACCAGCAGGAGACAATTTTAGAACAACAGAAAAAGAGAGAGAGAACTCAAAACAGGAACCAGGAGATAAACAGTGCTCCAGTGCTGTGGAGCTGAGCTGAGCTCCTTCCTGCTCTCAACCATCTGGTGAGCCAGAGGTGGGGCTCTGGGAGCCCAACACTCCTGGTCAGCACTTCACAACAGGGAAAGGAGTTGGGAAACAAATATACAGAATCCCAGGAGCTGGAAGGGAGGCAGGGATGGCCACAGCAGCTTGTCCAGGAGCACAGTGCCCAGCTGGGCTTGGAAGCTCTCCACACCAGGAGACTCCACAACCTCTCTGGGCAGCCTGCTCCAGGCCTCCAGCACCCTCACAACAAACAACTTTCTCCTCCTGCTCACATGGAACCTCCTGGCTTCCAGTCTGTGCCCACTGCCCCTTGTGCTGTCCCTGGGCACCACTCAGCAGAGTCTGGCCCCAGCCTCTTGCCCCCCACAGCTCCTTTAGCTCTTGCTGAGCATTGCTCAGCTGCCCTCTGAGGCTGCTCTTCTGCAGGCTCTCAGCCCCAGGGCTCTCAGCCTTTGCTCCTCCCAGAGCTGCTCCAGGCCCCTCAGCAGCTCTGCAGCCTCCCCTGGACTCTCTCCAGCAGTTCTCTGTCTCTCCTGAACTGGGGAGCACAGAACTGGCCCCAGGACTCCAGATGTGGTCTCACTATGGCAGAGTAGAGTAAGAGAACCTCCCTTGCCCTGCTGCCCACTCTCTCTTGAATGCACTTCAGAAGACCATTGGCTTCCTGGCCACCTGCTGGCTCATGGGGAGCTTGCTGTCCACCAAAACTCCCAGGTCCTTCTCTGCAGAGCTGTTTTCCAGCAGGCCACTCCTCACCTGTGCTGGTCAAAAGCTTTTCCATTCACAGAAGAATTTTTCAGAGTGGGAGCTGAGCACTTAGCTCTCCTCCAAGCTTGCTCAGCCCAAGCTCATCACTCTGACAGGGCAAGATGTATCACCTGCCCAAGCCTTGCCCCAGCTCTGAGGAATAGCTGAGGGCTGGGGGTCAGGAGGCAGGGGCCAGGCTCTGCTCAGCTGCACCCTGGGATAGCACAAGGGGCAATGGATGGAAACTCCAGCACAGGAGGTTCCACCTCAAGATGAGGAGGAACTTCTTCCCTGTGATGGTCCCAGAGCCCTGGAGCAGGCTGCCCAGAGAGGTTGTGGAGTCTCCTCTGGAGCCTTTCCAGCCCTGTCTGGATGTGCTCCTGTGTGACCTGTGCTGGATTCTATGCTCCTGCTCTGGCAGGGGGCTTGAACTGGAAGATCTCTGCAGGTCCCTTCCAACCCCTAACACCCTGTGATCTGTGATCCTCTGATCCTGTGAAGCCACAAGTGTTCCCATAGGAACTGAGTGGCCATGGGTGGTGAGCTCTTGAGGTTCAGGAGCACAGTCAGTGCTTGGGGTTACAGCTGCCTCAGGAGTGCTGGAAAGCACAGCACAGAAAGCCCCTTGGTGGCAGCCTGCCTGCTGGTTTCCCTAGGCAGTGCCATGCACACCAGCTGAAAACTGGCAGTGGGGGCTTGCTCATTGCAATCAGAACCTAAATATTGCTGTGTGGAGGAGATTCAGAGACTCATTGAATGGTTTGGCTTGGAAAGGACCTCAAAGATCATGCAGGACATGGGCAGGGACAGCTCCCTGCAGACCAGGTTGCTCAAGGCCCTCTCATAGAATCACAGAACTGTCAGGGCTGGAAGGGACCTCAAGGCTCAGCCAGCTCCAACCCCCCTGCCATGGGCAGGGACACCTCACACTGCAGCAGGTTGCTCACAGCCACATCCAGCCTGGCTGCAAACACCTCCAGGCAGGAGGCTTCCACCACCTCCCTGGGCAGCCTGTGCCAGGCTCTCACCACCCTCCTGGGGAACAACTTCTTCCTCACATCCAATCTGAATCTCCCCACTTCTAGTTTTACTCCATCCCCCCCAGTCCTATCCCTCCCTGACACCCTCAAAAGTCCCTCCCCAGCTTTCTTGGAGCCCCCTTCAGATCCTGGAAGGCCACAATTAGGTCTCCTCAGAGCCTTCTCTGACCTGACGTGTCATCTGACCCAAAATGAGAAGCCTGATTGCTTTATTGTTTTTCTCTATTTTTTTTCTCTGTTTCTGCTTTGATTTTTACTTTCTGAAGCACAGCCAGTGGAGTGCAAGCACTCCTGAAATGATGGGTCGAGAGGTTTCCTTCTGAGTCCTCAAGACCCTCTTCCCTCCACTCTTCTGCTGAAGCCCAGTCCCATTCACTGAGGCTTTTCTTGTCTTGGAACAGCTACTCCAGGTATGTTCACAGAATCACAGAGTCAGCCAGGCTGGAAAAGACCTCAGAGGTCATCAAGTCCAGCCTATTCCCTAACACCTAACACCTCCTGACAACTAAACCATGGCTCCAAGTGCCACAGCCAAGCCTTTTTTGAACACCTCTAGGGATGGGAACTCCACCATCTCCCTGGACAGCACATCCCAATGGCCAATCTCTCTTTCTGGGAAGAGCTATCTCCTCACCTCCAGCCTAACCTTCCCCTGGCACAGTTGAGACTGTGACCTCTTGTTCTGCTGGTGGGTGCCTGGGAGAAGAGACCAACCCCCACCTGGCTACAACCTCCCTTCAGGGAGTTGTAGACAGCAATGAGATCTCCCCTGAGCCTCCTCCTCTCCAGTTAGTTTCCTGCAGCCCTGGGTTAGCTCCTGGTGTCATTTCATTTGTTGCTTTTGTTGCATGTGGTTCTAAATACTTGGTCCTAAAGCAGCATCTGCTAGGCTTGGAGCCTTGCTGGTCTGCAGGTGGGAGGTGGCAAAGCTGGCTCCTGGACAGCTGGTGCACATCTGTCATGATAAGCCTGGAGTATGCATGGACTTGCTTCTAGCTGTGGGTGATGTGAGACCTGCTCCTGATGCTCTCAAACTTGTTTCAGACTTCAGCAGCTCAAGAGTAGCAGATCCCAGAGCAGAAGGCAGCTAAGAAGGGCAATCACATCCTGGGCTGATCCCCAGCAGTGTGGGCAGCAGGGGCAGGGAGGGGATTCTGCCCCTCTGCTGTGCCTGCTCAGACCTCCCTGCAGTGCTGGGGCAGCTCTGGAGCCCTCAGCACAGCCAGGGAGCTGTTGGAGCAGGGCCAGAGGAGGCCACAGCAATGCTGGCAGGGCTGGAAGCCCTCTGCTGTGAGGCCAGGCTGAGAGAGTTGGCCTTGGGCAGCCTGGAGAGGAGAAGGCTCCAGGGAGACCTTCTGGTGGCCTTGCAGTGCTTCAAGGGCTGAGCAGAAAGCTGGGGACAGACTCTTGAGCAGGGCCTCTTGTGACAGGACAAGGGGGGATGGTTTGGAACTCAAAGAGGGAGATTGAGACTGGAGAGAAGGAAGAAATGTTTGACCCTGAGTATGCCCCAGGTTGTTCAGAGAGGTGTGAGCTGCCCCATGGCTGGAAGTGTTCAAAGCCAGGTTGGATGGGGTCTGAGCAACCTGATCTAGTAGCAGCTGGCCCTGTCCATGTCAGGAGGGTGGAACTAGAGGTTCCTTAAGGTCCTCTCCAGCCTCTGTGGCTCTGTATAAGATAGGCAGTGTTAGGACCCTGCTTCTGATCTACTCCATGTGTTTTACCCTTTCTGTGGAGCCTCTGCCTCCCAAGCTCTCTGAAGCCCAAAGCAGTTGCCAGCGTGGGGCTGGTGTTTGCTTGGCCCCTCTTTGGTTTATGTGTTTGGAGTTCATATCTCAGCTCACAAGCAGCAGCTCCAGGCTCTGGCTGCTAATGCAGGTCAGCTGGGGGTGGGATTTGCTAAATCCCATTAAACAAGTCCCATGTGCAGCAAGATGAAGGGCTTGGATGGAGCTTTTGGTGTGGAGCTGAGATGTCTTAGGCATTTCTCAGCTTCCTGTTGGCTTTGTCTTCTGATCCCCTGAGCTCTGTGTGTGTGTGTGTGACTGGTGCTTGGTGCCAGCTGAGCGTGGCAAAGCAGTAGCAGAGGGTGAGAAACCACCTGTGATTACCACTGAGAAGTGCTTGGTGCTGTGGTGCTCCAGCCCAAAGCCCAGCTGTGCCCTGCTTCACCAAAGGAACAAAATATTTATTCCCTGGCCTGCTGCTGCAGCTCTGCCACACCACCAACACCTCCCTGCAGAGCTGCTTTGGCAGGGGCTGGGGGGGGGTTGAAATTCCTCCCCACTTCCCCCAGCATTCACTTTGCCAGAGCAGCTCAGGTGGAGGCGAATGGAGCTGTATGAGCAGGCAGAACTACTGTCTGCAGTGGGATGCAATGAACAAGTACAAAACACCCAGGAGTTACAAGAGTTCCAGGGATTTGCAATAAGCAAACAGCACAGGAACCCCTTGGCCAAAGAGCAGGGGAAGCTACCAGCTTCTCCTTCCCTGCCTGCCCCTGACCCCCTGTGCAAAACAAGGAGCAGAGGAATGTGAATACCAGCAGCAGCAGGGAGGTCATTGTGCCCTGTGCTCAGCACTGCTTAGGCCACTCCTGGAGTCCTGGGTCCAGTTCTGGGCTCCTCAGTTTAGGGAAGATGTTGAGATGCTGGAACCTGTCCAGAGAAGGGCAACAAAGCTGTGGAGGGGTCTGGAGCACAGCCCTGTGAGGAGAGGCTGAGGGAGCTGGGGTTGCTTAGCCTGGAGAAGAGGAGGCTCAGGGGAGACCTTCTTGCTCTCTCCAACTCCCTGAAGGGAGGTTGGAGCCAGGTGGGGGTCAGTTTGTTCCCTCAGGCACCCAGCAGCAGAACAAGAGGACACAGCCTCAAGCTGTGCCAGGGGAGGTTCAGGCTGGATGTTAGGAAGAAATTCTTCCCAGCAAGAGAGCTTGGCCATTGGGATGTGCTGCCCAGGGAGGTGGTGGAGTCCCCATCCCTGGAGGTGTTTAGGAAGAGCCTAGATGAGGCACTTGGAGCCATGGTTTAGTTGATGAGATGGTGTTGGGTGGTAGGTTGGACTTGATGATTTCAAAGGTATTTTCCAACCTGGTCTATTCTATTCTATTCTATTCTATTCTATTCTATTCTATTCTATTCTATTCTATTCTATTCTATTCTATTCTATTCTATTCTATTCTATTCTATTCTATTCTATTCTATTCTGTCCTGTCCTGTCCTGTCCTGTCCTGTCCTATCCTATCCTATCCTATCCTATCCTATCACAATGCAGCCAAGGTCAAGCAGGAGCAAGTTAGGATCCCTCCAGAGCAAAGAAGAGAGAAGAGAGGAAGAAGTTGTTTTAGGAACAAGATCTTTTGGTAGATATCTCTCCAATGGGATTGTTTAGAATGCTCTTTCTTTGCCCTTTTACCCCCAGTGGTGCTTTGTTTACATTTTACTCCTTTTCTGTCCAAGATCTGTGAACAATTTTAAAGGCACAGCCATAGACCACAGGGAGATTGGTCTTGATGATTTCCAGAAGTCCTTTCCAACCCCCACCATGCTATGGTTGCCCAGGGAGGTGGTGGAAGCCTCCTGCCTGGAGGTGTTTGCAGCCAGGCTGGATGTGGCTGTGAGCAACCTGCTGCAGTGTGAGGTGTCCCTGCCCATGGCAGGGGGTTGGAACTGACTGAGCCTTGAGGTCCCTTCCAACCCTCACAATTCTACGAGTCCATGTCCTGGCAGGAAGCAGGTGGCCATCTGAGGTGCCCCTTGGCCCAAGCTGAGCAGCCCCCAGTAAGTGCTTCACCAGGAGAAGGCTGAGCTGAGCTGTTGGCAGTTTGCTGAGATGAATCACATCTCACGTTTCGATTCCTTGGGCTGGGCTGAGCTCCCCCTTCCTGCACTGCTCTGGAGAACACCCCCCTACCCCCCAGCTCTGCTGTGCCTGCTGTGGGACTGCCCACCTGGCACCCAGAGGCACCCAAACCAGGACATACAACCTGGGTGCTGCTTTGGCCCTTTTGTGTTACCCTCTGGAGGGGTTGGTTGCTGCTCAGAGGCCTCTGAAACCAGGCTTGCACGTTAGGTGCTTTCCCTGCTCTTGGTGAGAGTCTCTCATTCAGCCCAGTTCTCAGGCACAGTGAGAACCAGGAGTGATCTCTCTGTGGTGGTCAGCTTGCCAGGTCCCATTCAGGTCTAAATGAAGCTCTGCACTTCAGCAAGGCAGCAACATTGCCCTGCTGCTAGAGGAGGACTCCAGCCCCATCCTGCTGCTATGCACTGAAGATCTTTATGTCAAGGGACCTGCCAGGCTGGTACCTCTCTGCTTCCCAAAATATCAGCTGCCACTGATAAATCAGATCTGCATTCCCTGCTTGGCAGCTAGGGATGACCTGCATCATTCCTGTAGTGACATGGAATTGTTTGGGTTGGAAAAGCCCTCTAGGATCATCCAATCCAACCATCAACCCAACCCCACCATGGCCGCTAAACCATGGCCCAATGTGCCATGGCCACAGGGTTCTGGAACACCTCCAGGGATGGGGACTCCACCTGGGCAGCCTCTGCCAATCCCTGATCACTCTTGCAGCAAAGAAATGTCTCCTGGTCTCCAAGCTGATCCTCCCCTGGCACAATTCCAGGCCATTTCCTCTTTTTCTATCACCTGAGACTGGGGAGAAGGACAAGGTGCAAATGGTGCAAATGGCTCTCAGCCATACCTGGGTGTCAGGACACTGATGGACAGCCCTGAGCAGCCTCACCTGGGTTCCTGTTTGGGCTCAGCCCAAGTGCTGCACTCAAAGTGCAGTGTCCCAAAGTGCCATGGCCACACATTTCTGAATAGAATAGAATAGAATAGAATAGAATAGAATAGAATAGAATAGAATAGAATAGAATAGAATAGAATAGAATAGAATAGAATAGAATAGAATTAACCAGGTTGGAAAAGACCTCAGAGACCATCAAGTCCAACCTATCACCCAACCCCATCTGATCAACTAAACCATGGCACCAAGGGCCTCAGCCAGGCTCTTCCTAAACACCTCCAGGGATGGGGACTCCACCACCTCCCTGGGCAGCACATTCCAATGGCCAATCTCTCTTGCTGGGAAGAATTTCTTCCTAACATCCAGCCTGAACCTCCCCTGGCACAGCTTGAGACTCTGTCCTCTTGTTCCCTTCCTCATAAGGGAGAGGTTCCAGAGCCCTCACTATCTTTGTAGCCCTTTGCTGTTCTTCCCAGTGGCTGCTGGCATCTCCCAGTGCACAGTCCCATCCTTCCCAGCAGAGATTCAGCCTCCAGCTGGACACCTGGAACGTGAAGTTTGGCAGTGATGAGCAGGCTGGCTCACTCCTGGCTGCAGCTTTGCATGCTGATGTCACAGCTGAACCTTCGCCCCAGACACTCTGTGGGTCCAGGAGACCAAATGCTTTCCTGTGGTGCTTGTTCAAACCAATGCTCAAGTGACCTTCCTGTGGCTTGTTGTGGTCTTCTGAAAACCCACACTCATCTTGATGTCTCTATCAGGAGTGTGCTGCTCTGTGCCTTGCACAGAATTGTTTAGGCTGGAAAGGCCTTCAAAGATCACCAGCTCCAACTGTTAACCTAAGACAGCCAAGTCCATTGCTAAGTCCACCAGACTTTCTATCTGGGTGACTTCTCCTTGAGGTCTTTCTTCCTGCACACTTGCACTGTGGATCCTCAGCACCAAACCCAAGTGATGATGAACAGCAATGTGCCCTTGTGGCCAAGAGAGCCAATGGGATCCTGGGGTGCAGCAAGCAAAGTGTGGCCAGCAGGGCTAGGGAGGTTCTGCTCCCCCTCTGCTCTGCCCTGCTGAGACCACACCTGGAATACTGTGTCCAGTTTGGGGCTCCCCAGTTCAATACAGACAGACACCTGCTGGAGAGAGTCCAACAGAGAGCCTTGAGGGTGATAAGGGGACTTGAGCATCTCCCCTGTGAAGAGAGACTGAGAGCCCTGGGGCTGTTTAGTCTGGAGAAGAGAAGGCTGAGAGGGATCTGATCAATGTCTATCAATATCTGAGGGGTGGGGGTCAAGGGGAGGGGGCCAAGCTCTTTTGGGTGGTGCACAGCAGCAAGACAAGGAACAACAGGTTCAAACTTGAACAGAGAAGGTTTCAGCTCAACATGAGGAGAAACATCTTTGCAGTTTGGAGAGTGAGGGTGAGGTTTTGTAACCCAAAGAGCAAAGGCTGCCCAGGGAGATGCTGGAGTCACCATCCCTGGGAGCGTTGAACAGTTGTGTGGCCATGGCACTTTGGGACGTGGTTAAAGGGCTATGGTGGCCTTAGGTTGAGGGTTTGACTTGATGATCTTAGAAGGCTTTTCCAACCAAAACAACTCTAGGCTTCTATGGTCTCTGCCAAGGGTACAGAACACACAATTAACCAGGTTGGAAAAGACCTTTGAGATCATCCAGTCCAACCTATCACCCAGCACCATCTGATCAACTAAGCCATGGCACCAAGGGCCTCAGCCAGGCTCTTCCTAAACACCTCCGGGGATGGGGAATCCAACACCTCCCTGGGCAGCACATCCCCATGGCCAATCTCTCTCTCTGGGAAGAACTTCTTCTCATCTCCAGCCTCAACATCCCCTGACACAGCTTGAGACTGTGTCCTCTTGTTCTGGTGCTGCTTGCCTGGGAGAAGAGACCTACTCCCACCTGGCTACAACCTCCCTTCAGGGAGTTGAAGCGAGCAAGAAGGTCTCCCCTGAGCCTCCTCTTCTCCAGGCTAAACACCCCCAGCTCCCTCAGCCTCTCCTCACAGGACTTGTGTACTCCTTGAGGTAAGAGCAGCTTCCATCCCTGCTCAGTGGGACAGAAGCCCAAGAGCCTGTAAGGCAGCGGCAGGCTGCAGGGTGTCTGGCTGGGGAAGGCTGCTCTGCCAGCACCCCAGAAGGATGTTTGTCAAACCAGTTGTCTCCTGGATCTTTTGACAGGCTGCCTTTGTGTGGTTTGAACGAACATCTTATCACCTTCATCTCCCTGCTCTCGGCAGAGCACTAACTTGAGCAGTAAACACACAGAGGCTGAAGTTCTGAGTCTTAAAACATTGCAGCTTCCTCCCCTCGCTGCCCCAGTTTTCTGCTGAGGCTCCCCCCAGCTGCTCCCTGTCTTGGCTCTGACCTTCTGGTTTGGGCTTTCATAAGGGGAAAATGAAAACCTTGCAAGCTAAGGATAGTTAACCCCCAAGATTTCTTCAGTGACCTGAGCAAAACAGACACTTGCCTTGGAGGAGCAGGTGGCACACGTGCCCTTGCACAGCCACCTCTCCAGCTGCTCTGCTGCAAAGAGTTTGCACCTCCCAAAGCTCCTGTGCTGCCCATTCTGAGGATCAAATGGAGGAGGCAGAGCACTGTAGTGTAGCTCAAGGGAGATCACAGGATCAGAGGATGTCAGGGGTTGGAAGGGACCTCCAAAGATCATCAAGTCCTCTCCTATGAGGACAGACTGAAGGAGTTGGGGCTGTTCAGTCTGCAGAAGAGAAGGCTCTGAGGTGACCTCATTGTGGCCTTCCAGTATCTGAAGGGGGCTACAGGAAGGCTGGGGAGGGACTGCTCAGGATCTCAGGGAGTGATAGGACTAGGGGGAATGGAATGAAGCTGGAGGTGGGGAGATTCAGGCTGGATGTGAGGAGGAAGTTCTTCCCCATGAGAGTGGTGATGCCCTGGACTGGGTTGTCCAGGGAGGTGGTTGGGGCCCCAGCCCTGGAGGTGTTTAAGCCCAGGCTGGATGAGGTTCTGGCCAGGCTGATGTAGTGTGGGGTGTCCCTGCCCATGGCAGGGGGGTTGGAACTGGATGATCCTTGTGGTCCCTTCCAACCCTGACTGATGCTATGATTCTATGAAGTCCAACCCCCCTGCCAGAGCAGGAGCATAGAATCTAGCACAGGTCACACAGGAACACAGGATGACCTTGGTGGGCTGCTGCAGTGAGGATCTCAGAGAATGATAGAGTTGTTTTGGTTGGAAATGACCTCTGAGATGGTTTGAGTCCAGCTGTCAAAGCTGTGGTTCCAATCCATTTGCTTTAATTCCCTGGTAGTGGTTGTCTTTCTGCTGCAGCATGGAACCATAGAACTGCTGAGGTTGGGAGAGACCTTTGAGACCATCACATCCCTTAGCTTCATATTCACATGGCTTTTAAACACCCCCAGGGATGGAGACTCCACTACCTGCCTGAATCCTGGAATGCACTGGGTTGGAAAGGGCCTCTGCAGGTCATCCAGTCCAAGCCCTTTGCAGTAAGCAGGGACATCTTCAACTAAATCAGCATCAGCCCAAATTCCTTTTGTCTTCAGCCTCATCAGGCCTCCTGCCCTTACCTCCCCAGTGCCCTAAGCCCTTCCCTGAGCCAAGTGCTGAGCCATCTCCTCTTTCTAACCCATGAGCTGGCTTCTCTGTGAGGTAGCCTCTGTCCCCCCAGCTGCTGTGGCTGTCAGCAGACCTGGGCAGTGTCTTCAGAAGCTGGTCCCATGGGCCAAGGGGTTTGTTTTCCTCTCCTGCTTCCTGCCTGGCATGCTTGGCCAGCAGCCTCAGAACAATTGGGGCAGGAAAGGGTTTTACCCTGCTGTGAAGGTACCTGGGGGCTTTCTCTGAGGCTAGTGGAGCAATGTTGGCCTTCCCTGCTGCAGGGTCCCCTCTGGGATGGTAGAGGACTTTCTGCCAGGTCCTTTCCTGCCCATGGGCTTCTTGAGGAGATGCTTGTGGGGTTTGCTAACATGAAAAGGGAAGTCTTAGCTTATTAGGTGGCTGCCTGAGTTTCTTCTCCTGGAAGGGTTGGAGTTGAGCAGGGCAGGGTGTTGGCTGGGGTGGCTCCTTCCCAAGGCATCATGGTGGAGCTGCTGTGGGGATTTTTGTCCTGCTGGTTGGATTGGAGGTGCTCAGTGTCCCAGGATGGAATTCTGGTCTAATTCCCTTCACAACAACTTTGAACTTGATCTTTGAGCTGTTCCCCTCTATTGCCATCTGATGCTGCTTGTCCTGGGCTGTGTTGAGGAGATCAGAGAAATCCTTTGGTTGTCAAAGATGAGACTCTTGTGGACTTCAACACAAGAAAAGTGCTTCTCCTTGCAGAAAAGCCATGTGAGTCCTGATTGAGCTTCCTCTGTGCCCTCTCCTCACCATGTGGGGGACTACAAATGGCCTTGGCCATCTCCTTGAGTTGGCTGCTGTGTAGGGGAGAATCTTCTGCTTCTGGGGCGGGTACCAAGAAGAGCATGAAGGAGCTGAGAGTGTTCTCCTTTGCTCTGATGTTGAGCAGGAGATAAGAGAGAAGAGAAGAGGAGAGAGGTTCGGAGAGGAGAGGAGAGGTTCGGAGAGAGAAGAGAAGAGAAGAGAAGAGAAGAGAAGAGAAGAGAAGAGAAAGAGAAGAGAAGAGAAGAGAAGAGAAGAGAAGAGAAGAGAAGAGAAGAGAAGAGAAGAGAAGAGAAGAGAAGAGAAGAGAAGAGAAGAGAAGAGAAGAGAAGAGAAGAGAAGAGGAGAGGAGAGAAGAGAAGAGAAGAGAAGAGAAGAGAAGAGAAGAGAAGAGAAGAGAAGAGAAGAGAAGAGAAGAGAAGAGAAGAGAAGAGAAGAGAAGAGAAGAGAAGAGAAGAGAAGAGAAGAGAAGAGAAGAGAAGAGAAGAGAAGAGAGAAGAGAGAAAGAGAGAAGAGAGAAGAGAGAAGAGAGAAGAGAGAAAGAGAGAGAGAGAAGAGAGAAGAGAGAAGAGAGGAGAATTAAGCAGGTTGCGAAAGATCGAAAGATCTTTGAGATCATCAAGTCCAACCTATCACCCAACACCATCTGATCAACTAAACCATGGCACCAAGTGCCTCAGCCAGGCTCTGCCTAAACACCTCCAGGGATGGGGACTCCACCACCTCCCTGGGCAGCACATCCCAATGGCCAATCTCTCTTGCTGGGAAGAACTTCTTCCTAACATCCAGCCTGAACCTCCCCTGGCACAGCTTGAGACTGTGTCCTCTTGTTCTGGTGCTGGCTGCCTGGGAGAAGAGACCAACCCCCACCTGGCTACAACCTCCCTTCAGGGAGTTGGAGAGAGCAAGAAGGTCTCCCCTGAGCCTCCTCTTCTCCAGGCTAAGCAACCCCAGCTCCCTCAGCCTCTCCTCACAGGGCTGTGCTCCAGACCCCTGCCCAGCTTTGTTGCCCTTCTCTGGACACCTTCCAGCATCTCAACATCTTTCCTAACCTGAGGAGCCCAGAACTGGACACAGGACTCAAGGTGTGGCCTAAGCAGTGCTGAAAGGGTGATGTGAAAGGGAAAGGTTCCAAGGTGGTGAAGGCAAGTCCCATTTCTGTGGAAAGCCTCTGCCATGGATCTGTGACACCCCTGAGGGCTCCCTGTGGCCTCAAACTTCACAAGCCAGCAAGAAAATTGCCTCTTTTTAGTGGTGGTGGCAGCATTTTTTTATGATGTTCTTTAAAAACTTTGGGATTTTTGCCAACTTTGTGCCTCCAAGCAGGACAGGTGAAAAGCTGAGAACAATGATCAGCAGATTCCTCCTTTCCACTGAGAGGTAGATGTTAGGAGCACTGTGATGTCTCTGCCCACCAGCAGAGACTGACCTGGGCCACCTGGAGAGCTGACCTCATGCAGTTGAGCTAGGGCAAGTGTAGGGTCCTGGACCAGGGGAGGAACAACCCCCTGCACCAGCACAGCTGAGGGGGGCACCAGCTAGGAAGCAGCTCCATGGAGAAGGAGCTGGGAGTGCTGGACCACAAGTTCCTCATGAGCCAGCAATGTGCCCTCATGGCCAAGGCAGCCAATGGTGTCCTGGGGTATGTTCAGAAGAATGTGGGCAGCAGGTCTAGGGAGGTTCTTCTGCCCCTCTATTCGGACCTAGGGAAGCCACATTTGGAATTCTGGGGCCAGTTCTGGGCTCCCCAGTTCAAGAGAGACAGGGAACTACTGGAGAGAGTCCAGGGCAGGCTATAAAGCTGCTGAGGGGCCTGGAGCAGCTCTGGGAGGAGCAAAGGCTGAGAGCCCTGGGGCTGAGAGCCTGCAGAAGAGCAGCCCCAGAGGGGAGCTGAGCAATGCTCAGCAAGAGCTAAAGGAGCTGTGGGGGGCAAGAGGCTGGGGCCAGACTCTACTGAGTGGTGCCCAGGGACAGCACAAGGGGCAGTGGGCACAGACTGGAAGCCAGGAGGTTCCATCTGAGCAGGAGGAGAAAGTTGTTTGTTGTGAGGGTGCTGGAGGCCTGGAGCAGGCTGCCCAGAGAGGTTGTGGAGTCTCCTGGTGTGGAGAACTTCCAAGCCCAGCTGGGCTTCTGGGCAAGCTGCTGTCACTCTTGTGGCTGAATGTGCACAGCATCATCAACAAGCCTGACTCTCCTCCTGCCTCATCCTGGAGCTGTGTGTGAGCTGGGCACCCCTTGCCCCCTGATCCGGTGTGGTTCCAGGATTCCTGGTTCCTCTCTCAGTCTCAGTTCCTCTTGGCAGCTCCATCAGGGCCATCTGCAGATGCACCATGCTGGTGGTGGGTGGTTGTCCTGCATGGGAGGGACAGAGAGGAAGGTGTTCCTTGGTTGTTCAGCTTCGTGTGTGGAGCAGAGCTGGGTGATGTGCTAGGGACTCTATCTAGCTGAGCTCTAGAGGTCTCCATGCAAGAAGTCTCCTTTCTGGTACCTGCAGCACTGCATCCAGTTCCTGCACAAGAGGGACATCAAAATGTTGGAGCAAGTCCAGAGGAGGCCAAAAGATGATCAGAGATGGTTGGAGAACCACTCCTATGGAGACAAGCTATGACAGCTGGGGTTGTTCAGCCTGGAGAAGCTCCATGGAGACCTTAGAGAAGCCTTCCAGTACCTGAAGGGGCTCCAGGAGAGCTGGGGAGGGGCTTTTGACAAGGGCTGGGAGTGATAGGATGAGAGGGGATGGACTGAAGCTTGAGGAAGGCAGATTTAGACTGGAGATGAGGAAGAAATTCTCTCCAGTGAGGGTGGTGAGACGCTGGAACAGGCTGCCCAGGGAGGTTGTGGCTGTCCCCTCCTTGGAGGTGTTCACAGCCAGGTTGGATGAATCCTTGAGCAACCTGGGCTGGTGGGAGGTGTCCCTGCCCATGGCAGGGGGGTTGGAACTGGCTGATCTTTGAGGTCCCTTCCAACCCAACCCATTCCATGAGTTGATGAATCTATGAACCTGTGGTGGGTGCCCTGCTTTAGCCGGGGGCATCGGGCTGGGTGATCTCCAGAGGTCCCTTCCAACCCTCACCATGCTGGGATTCTGTGAGGCCAGCTGGAAGGAGATGATGGAAGGAGAGATTAACCTTTTTCTCACAGAGTTACTCATCCCCCTCAGAAACCCTTGCAAAGTGCTGATTAAAATCCCTGACCCTTAACTCTTGGTTGTTTTGGGTTGGTGTTGGGTTTTATTTGAAGTGTTCTTGAGCTGCTTACCAGGGCTCCCTGGAAAGCCTGATGACGTCCTCCAGCACTGCCCCTTGCTTTGTCATCTCACTCAGGGTGGGTAGGAAGGAAGGGAGAGTTTGGGGAACAAACAAGAGAAGAGGTTGAAAAGTTTCAGCTTGCTTGTGGTGGCCAAGGGAAGTCCTCTCCCATGAGAACTGCTCCCATAAGCACTGCCCTGGGAGAAGAGGTTTACAGCCCTGTGTGGTCTGCAGCACAGCAGGAAAAGAAAACCCCAAAGGCTGCCTGATGTGGTTTGGAAGCTGTGGTCTTGTCTTTAGCTTATTTTATCCTTAACTTCCCTGCCTGATCCCTGCTGAGATACAAGAGGCCTCAGGAGGGACTGGCTGATGGTTGGGGTTGGTGCAGGGCTTGCTCCAAGCACGGTTCTCCTGGGGGGGGACTGAGGCAAGGCAACACTTGGGGAGGTGGATTTTTGTGTGAGCTGGGTGTTGTAAAGGGTGCTTGTGAGTCATGCTAAGCTCTTAGTCACTGCTTTCCTCTTGCCACAAGTCATGACTAAGGTGCTGATGTGCAGCTACCCTGCTCATTCAGCCCTCGGCAGGCTGGCAGAGGGTTCCTGGGGCGTTCCTCAGGAGTTCCTTGGGGGCACGGTGTGGGTGCATAAAACTTCTGGTGAAGAACAAAAGCTTCTGGCAGCAAGACAACAGGGGACAGAATCCCATGAGCTGCTTTGGGGCAAAGGAGAAAGTCTGCATTTGGCAGGTCAGTGGTTCCTCACTGTGTTTGGTGGAGCTGTTGGTGGCTTCTCTCCGGCGTGGGAAGAACTGGGGCTGGAGATGGCTTTGCCATCCCTTGGATCTTAGGGAGTTCCAGCAGCTGGGCATGGCTTTACTGAGGCCTTTTGGAGGAGCTGGGGACTTTTGGGGACTTTTGGGGACCTTTGGGGACTAAGTGTGAGTGAAGCTGGCCATGTTACGTGTGGCAAGCAGCAGGGACAGGGTGGAGCCTCTGCTGAGGTCACAGCAGCTTGTGCTGCTGCTGCTGGAGATGGGCAGCTGTGGTGGGCACAGCCACTGCTGAGCACTGAGTGTCAAGCACTGGCAAGACAAACAGCTGAGCATTTTGGGGTGGCTTTGGGGGTGAGTCCAAAGGAGGCCACAGCAATGCTGGCAGGGCTGGAAGCCCTCTGCTGTGAGGCCAGGCTGAGAGAGTTGGCCTTGGGCAGCCTGGAGAAGAGAAGGCTCCAGGGAGACCTTCTGGTGGCCTTGCAATGCTGAAAGGGCTGAGCAGAAAGCTGGGGACAGACCTTTGAGCAGGGCCTGTTGTGACAGGACAAGGGGGGATGATTTGGAACTCAAAGAGGGAGATTGAGACTGGAGAGAAGGAAGAAATGTTTGCCCCTGAGGGTGGTGAGAGCCTGTCCCAGGCTGCCCAGAGAGGTGTGAGCTGCAATCTCCCTGGAAGTGTCCAAAGGCAGGTTGGATGAGGTCTGATCACCCTGCTCTGGTTGCAGATATCCCTGCTGGCTGCAAAGGGTTGGTCTAGATAAGCTTTAAAGGTCCTTTCCAACCCACCTCATTCTATGGGGTGGTGGAAGCCTCCTGCCTGGAGGTGTTTGCAGCCAGGCTGGATGTGGCTGTGAGCAACCTGCTGTGGTGTGAGGTGTCCCTGCCCATGGCAGGGGGGTTGGAACTGGCTGAGTCTTGAGGTCCCTTCCAGCCCTGACAATTCTGTGAATCAGTGAATTAGCTGTGGGTGGAGGTGGCCAGGCTGGGGGCACTTAGCAGGGGGCACTGGGTGGAGCCTCTGCCAAGATCATAGCAGCTTTTGCTCCCGGCAGGGTGGAGGTGGGGAACTGTGATGGGTGCAGCCACCACTGAACCCTGAGTGTCAAATGTTGGCTAAAGAAGCAGAAAATGGAGCAATTTGGGGTAGCTTGGGGAGCTGTGTGAGTGTGTAGCCTAGGTAGAGGAAGGTGCTGAGCAGGGTGAGAGCAGAGGCCTCCTTGGCACGTGGCTTTTGTGGCCTTGGCAGATTTTCTCTCTCCCTTCCTGGCTGATACAAGGTTGGCATTTGGGAGTGGGATGGTGACCATCCCCAGGGCTGTGGAGGCCAATCCATGCGGAGCACAAGGAGCTTGGGCTCTGCTGTGATCTAATTGGAGATGTCCCTGATGACTGCAGTGAGGTTGGGCAAGATGATCTTGGAGGGTACCTTCCAACCTGATGCAATCCTTGGCTCTCTTCTGTGATTCTTGCTGGATTTTATCATTCTTTTATCTTTCTGCCTTTGTGTTGCCTCTAAGCAAGAGGCAAAGAGTCTGTAGGACAGACCCAGCCCTGTGCTTTGGGACAAGAGACATACACCTGCTCCAGGGTGGCTCCAGATGCCAGGGCTGGCACTGCAGGGGAGAAGGAGGAAATTTCTGCCTGGGCACCTCTTTGATGGCTCACAGGTGGTGTAGGTCTCAGAAGTAAACCTTCTGGGCATATCTGTTCTGATATTCATGGTGTCCCAGACAGATAGATAGCATGGAATCACAGAATGGGTTGGGTTGGAAGGGACCTTCAAGATCATCCAGCCCCAGCCCCCTGCCATGGGCAGGGACACCTCCCACCAGCCCAGGCTGCTCAAGGCCTCCTCCTGCCTGGCCTTGAACCCCTCCAGGGAGGGAGCATCACAGCCTTCCTGGGCAGCCTGTTCCAGTGTCTCACCACTCTCACTGTAGAGAATTTGTTCCTCCTCTCCAGTCTCCATCTGCCCTCTCCCAGCTCAAAGCCATTGCCCCTCTCACTCCAAGCCCTTGTCAAAAATCCCTCTGCAGCCTTCTTGTTGACCCCTTCAGGTGCTGGAAGGCCACTCTAAGGTCTCCCTCAAGCCTTCTCTTCTCCAGTGAACTGGGTGGGATGAAATCTTCCTCCTCTGAGCCTGGTCTCTGTTAGGTCAAGGTTTAGGTTTGCACCCTGAGCCCTGGAGCTGGGGGTGGGGGGTGCCCAGAGCAGTGCTGTGAGGAGGTTGCAGCCACACATGCAATCCCCAGTTTCACAATGTCCTCAGACGTTGGGGCTGAGGTCTCCTCTGTATTTTCCTGCCTTGCCACAAGGGCACATGGACCTTTTCTTCATGTTGGCTGGCTTGGCAGCAAGGGGACAGTGCCAGAGGCTTTCCTGGCTGCTACAAGCTTGGCACTTGGGAGTGGGTTGGTGACCATCACAAGTGGATCTGTCAAGGGCAAGGAGCAGGAGCTGGGGCTCTGCTGTCCCTTTTCCCAGGTTGGAGCAGATGGTCTTGTGAGACCCCTCCCAGCCTGGACTGCTCTAGCACTGCCAGCCCAGGCCATTGCAAGGTGCTGCAGCTGCAGTCTCTGGCAGTGCTGTCTTCGATGGAGGCTAACCCAAGATCACCTCTGTGCCACAGACACCTCAGTGAGGCTTGATCTGTCCCACAGGTGGAAGTCAAGAGAGGGCAGATGTGGCTGCAGCAGCAGGTCATGGGGAGGGTTCCTTGGCCCCACTGCCTCTCATGATTGTGGATGTGTGCAGCTCATTTCCCTGGCCAAGGCTGGGGGCACTGGGGAAGCAGAGGGGAAGATGAGAGCAGAGCAGGGCACGTGGTTGGCTTTGGGACTGGCAAGGGTGGCAGGAGGGAGGCAGGACTGAGGAGGTGTTGCACCAGGAGCATCTCACCTGCTCTGCAGCAGAGATGTGGCAGTGCTCTCTTCCTCCCACTTAACTGGGCTGCATCAAGAGAAGCTGGGCTGCATCAAGAGAAGTGTGGCCAGCAGGGCAAGGGAGGTGATCCTCCCCCTCTGCTCAGCTCTGGGGAGACCCCACCTGGAGTACTGCCTCCAGTTCTGGAGCCCCTATTGCAAGAGGGATCTGGAGGTGCTGGAAGGTGTCCAGAGAAGGGCCACAAGGATGAGCAGAGGGCTGGAGCTGCTCTGCTGTGAGGACAGACTGAAGGAGTTGGGGCTGTTCAGTCTGGAGAGGAGAAGGCTCCGAGGTGACCTCATTGTGGCCTTCCAGGATCTGAAGGGGGCTACAGGAAGGCTGGGGAGGGACTGCTCAGGATCTCAGGGAGTGACAGGACTAGGGGGAATGGAATGAAGCTGGAGGTGGGGAGATTGAGGCTGGAGGTGAGGAGGAAGTTCTTCCCCATGAGAGTGGTGAAGCCCTGGAATGGGTTGTCCAGGGAGGTGGTTGAGGCCCTGTCCCTGGAGGTGTTTAAGCCCAGGCTGGATGAGGCTCTGGCCAGGCTGATGTAGTGTGGGGTGTCCCTGCCCATGGCAGGGGGGTTGGAACTAGATGATCCTTGTGGTCCCTTCCAACCCTGACTGATACTAACTAAGGGCCTGGTGCACAAACTCTCTTCCTTCTTTCCCTTTAGGAGATGAATTAAAATGCAGCACACCACGTGCACGGAGGACAGGATCTACCACGCGCTGGAGAGATGCCTGCATGGCCTTAGCAGAGATGCTGTCTCCAGCAGATGGGCTGGTAGGTGACCTCTTACCAATGACCTACTCCTTCTGTCTCTGCATGAGCTGCCTGGGCACTTGGGTGAGAGAGAACTACTGCTGCTACTGGAAGCCTGGAGGATCTCAGTTGTGGGTTTGGATTGCACCCCCCTAACAAATTTGGAAATTCACCCCAAGGAGTACATTTCCCAGGCTCACAGGAAGTTAGGGGCTGGAAGGGACCTCCAGAGAGCATCAAGTCCAACTCCACTGCCAGAGCAGGACCAGAGAATCCAGCACAGGTCACACAGGAATGCATCCAGACAGGCTCCAGAGAAGGAGACTCCACAACCTCTCTGGCCAGCCTGCTCCAGTTCTCTGGGACCCTCAAAGGGAAGAAGTTCCTCCTCATGCTGAGGTGGAACCTCCTGTGCTGCAGTTTCCATCCATTGCCCCTTGGCCTATCCCAGGGTGCAGCTGAGCAGAGCCTGGCCCCTGCCTCCTGACCCCCAGCCCTCAGCTATTGAGAGACATTGATCAGATCCCTCTCAGCCTTCTCCTCTCCAGACCAAACAGCCCCAGGGCTCTCAGCCTCTCCTCCCCAGGCAGTGCTGCAGTCCCTTCAGCATCCTTGGAGCCCTCCCTTGGACTCTCTCCAGCAGATCCCTGTCCCTCCTGAACTGGGCAGCCCAGCACTGGATGCAATATTCCAGGTGAGGTCTCAGCAGGGCAGAGGAGAGGGGGAGGAGAACCTCCCTGGCTCTGCTGGCCACACTCTTCATGCCCCCCAGGACCCCATTGGCCTTCTTGGCCCCCAGGGCACATTGCTGTCCCATGCTGAGCTCACCAGAAGTTGTCTCCAGCACAGCTAAAGATTGGATCAGGTCTTAATATATTCCCTGCTTAAGACTTAAGACACCTTCCAGCTCCCTCAGCCTCTCTTCACAGGGCTGTGCTCCAGACCCCTCCCCAGCTTTGTTGCCCTTCTCTGGACACCTTCCAGCAGCTCAACATCTTTCCTAAACCAAGGGGCCCAGAACTGGACACAGGACTCAAGGTGTGGCCTAAGCAGTGCTGAGCACAGGGCACAATGACCTCCCTGCTCCTGCTGGCCACACTGTTCCTGATGCAGGCCAGGATGCCATTGGCCTTCTTGGCCCCCTGGGCACACTGCTGGCTCCTGTTCAGCTGCTGTCAATCAGTACCCCCAGGTCCTTTTCTGCCTGGCTGCTCTCAGCCACTTTGACCCCAGCCTGTAGCATTGCCTGGGGTTGCTGTGGCCAATGTGTAGAACCCAGCACTTATAGTCAGCCTTCCTGAGCCTCTTGTTGCAGCAGGAAGATGGACCAAGGTGCTGAACAAGCCACATGAGGTCTTTACACAGCCATAAAGACTCAGCAGAGAAGTTGTGTGTCTTGCTGGTTGCCCATGAGAGCTGGAGAGAGGAGGAGGAGGAGGCTTTGTTCACCACGAGCAAAGGCTCCTTTGTGCAATCAGGCAGCCTTGCCTTGCTTTGATGCACAAAGCCCTCCCTGCTGCATTGTCAGAAGCAAGGGTGGAGATATTGATATCAGCTTCATTTAAATCCACATCAGATACCATGGTGGCCATAAAGATGTGGCCATGTCCAGAGGGATTTGGGATGGTAGAGCAGGAATGAGCAGAGGTCATTGTTGAAGGCCATTTAGAGCTCTCTCCTTCATGCTCACACTTGTGGGCTGCAGTTGGATCTCTCCCAAATCCTCTTGCAGATGAAAGGGATGAAAGCAATTATGGGGGGTTGTCAGATTCTGATTTCCCTTTGTTCTTTCAGCCCTCTCTGCTTTGTTGTTATCACAGAATCATAGAATGGGTTTGGGTTGGAAGGGACCTTAAAGATCATCCAGTTCCAACCCCCCTGCCATGGGCAGGGACACCTCCCACCAGCCCAGGCTGCGCAAGGCCTCATCCAGCCTGGTCTTAAACACTTTCAGGGAGGAGGTCAGCCACAACTTCTCTGGGCAACCTGTGCCAGTGTCTTGCCACCCTCACTGTGCAGAACTTCATTCTAATGTCCAATCTAAATCTGCTCTGCTGTAGTTTCACAGAATCATAGAATCAATAAGGTTGAAAAAGACCTCAGAGATCATCAAGTCCAACCTGTCACCCAACACCTCATGACTAACTAAACCATGACTCCAAGTGCCACATCCAATCCCCTCTTGAACACCTCCAGGGACTGAAGATGCATTGCCTCTTGCCCTCTCCCCACAGGCCACTGTACAAAGTCCCTCCCCAGCTCTCTTGCAGGTCCCTTCAGGAGGGCTGCTGTGACATCTCCCTGGAGCTTTGTTTTCTCCAGGCTGAGCAGCCTCAGCCTCTCAGGCTGTCCCCATGGCAGAGGTACTCCAGTCCTCTGATTATCTTTGTGGCCTCCTCTGGACCCTTGTAGGAGAGGTGCTCCAGCCCTCTGCAAGGTGCATAAACAGCATCCTCCCTGCTGCCAAACACTGGAGTGATCCCTTTCACCTTGCCCATTCCTCACACCCATTGGGAGTGACTCCAGCACACTATGCTCTAGCATCACCTTGGGCCTGCATCAGGAACAGTGTGGCCAGCAGGAGCAGGGAGCTCATCCTGCCCTGTGCTCAGCACTGGTTAGGCCACACCTTGGATCCTGTGTCCAATTCTGGGCTCCTCAGTTTAGGAAAGATGTTGAGCTGCTGGAAGGTGTCCAGAGAAGGGCAACAAAGCTGGGGAGGGGTCTGGAGCACAGCCCTGTGAGGAGAGGCTGAGGGAGCTGGGGTTGCTTAGCCTGGAGAAGAGGAGGCTCAGGGGAGACCTTCTTGCTCTCTCCAACTCCCTGAAGGGAAGTTGCAGGCAGGTGGGGGTTGGTCTCTTCTGCCAGGCAACCAGAAGTAGCAGGTTTGACCAGAATTAACCAGGTTGGAAATGACCTTCAAGATCATCGAGCCCAACCTCTCACCCAGCACCATCTGATCAACTCAAGCATGGCACCAAGTGATTCATCCAGGCTCTTTTTAAACACTTCCAGGGATGGTGACTCCACCACCTCCCTGGGCAGCACATCCCAATGGGCAATCTCTCTGGGAATAATTTCTTCCTAACACCCAGTCTGTACCTCTCCTGGCAGGTACAGGGGACTGTGTCCTCTCCCTCTGTCACAGGTTGTCTGGGGAAGAGACTGACCCACCAGAACAAGAGGACACTGTCTCCAGCTGTGCAGGGGGTAGTTTAGGCTTGATCTTAGGAAAAAGTTCTGCCCAGAGAGATTGCCCATTGGGATGTGCTGCCCAGGGAGGTGGTGGGGCTGCCATCCCTGGAGGTATTTAAGCAAAGCCTGGATGAGGCACTCAGTGCCATGGTCTGGTTGATTAGTTAGGGTTGGGTGACAGGTTGGACTTGATGATCTCGGAGGTCTCTTCCAACCTGGCTGATTCTGTGCATCTGTGGGGGTCTGTCTTGCTTCATGCAGCTATGACCAGAATTCCTGGGTCCTTTTTGGGCTCCCCACATGCTGGGAAAGAGGCCCTGAGGTGTGACCTACATTGCCGGCTCCTGTGCTTGGCAGCGCTGCAGTGAGTGGCCGAAGGAGTCCACCCCTCCAAGGCCTCCATTGTGCAGCCACATAACTCACCTCTTCCTCTCATTACAATCAATCAGTGCCTGTGTCACTCACAGGGCTCTGCCCTCCCCTGATCCCAGCCCCTCAGCGCTGCTGTTTGTCTTTGGGTCGCCTTTGAGCAGGGACTTTGTAGTTTTTGTGGCTCAGTGGCGCAGAGCAGGCTGGGCAGGGCAGGGCTCGGGGGGCTGTGGGCTCTGCTGAAAGCAGCTCTGCTGCCTGCTGCTTCCTTATTCCCAAGGATTCCATTTTTTCCCCCCACTCCTCCCCTCTCTCTACCCTGCTGCTTTTCATGTGGGGTTTGTGGGGCTTGGCAGAGCGACCTGGCATTCCTGGGAGATCTCAGAGGCCTTTCATGCATCAGAAAGTTCTCTTTCATCCCAGCTGTTGGTGCTCTTGCCAAGAGGCTCCAGTGTGACCAGTGAAGCCCAGTTCCACTCACCACTCACTGCTGGATGTGATGTTAATGGCTGTGTTGTGCCCCAGCCCCAGGGTACCCCTCCAGGACAGCCCCCGGGGCGGTGCTGCTTGGGCAGTGCTGTGGCTGCTTCTCCCTGTGGGCTGTCACCTGCTGACTTCTGTTGGGTCTGCATTGCTGAGCTGCTGTTTGACCTCCTGCCTCCTTGCAGGTGGAGTAGGAAGTATGTGTGTGCCAGGACAGGTGAGGGGGGACCTGCTGGAAAGCAGCTCCATGGAGAAGGAGCTGGGAGTGCTGGGGGGCAACAAGTTTCTCATGAGCCAGCAATGTGCCCTCAAGGCCAAGAAGACCAGTGGTCTCCTGGGGTACATGCAGAATGTGGGCAGCAGGTCGAGGGAGGTTCTCCTCCCCCTCTACTCTGACCTAGGGAGGTCACATTTGGAGTCCTGGGGCCAGTTCTGGGCTCTCCAGCTCAAGAGATATAGAGAACTGCTGGAGAGAGTCCAGTGGAAGCTCCAAAGCTGCTGAGGGGCCTGGAGCAGCTCTGGGAGGGGCAAAGGCTGAGAGCCTTAGGGCTGTTGAGC
Organism: Melanerpes formicivorus; assembly: GCF_026170545.1. Classification (NCBI taxonomy): domain Eukaryota; kingdom Metazoa; phylum Chordata; class Aves; order Piciformes; family Picidae; genus Melanerpes; species Melanerpes formicivorus. Next base: position 11,673,762 of record NW_027142373.1, read on the forward strand.
CTGGAGAAGGGCAGCCCGAGAGGGGGGCTGAGCAATGCTCAGCAAGAGCTAAAGGAGCTGTGGGGGGCAAGAGGCTGGGGCCAGACTCTGCTGAGTGGTGCCCAGGGACAGCACAAGGGGCAGTGGGCACAGACTGGAAGCCAGGAGGTTCCATCTGAGCAGGAGGAGAAAGTTGTTTGTTGTGAGGGTGCTGGAGGCCTGGAGCAGGCTGCCCAGAGAGGTTGTGGAGTGTCCTGGTGTGGAGAGCTTCCAAGGCCAGCTGGGCACTGTGCTCCTGGGCAAGCTGCTGTGGGTGCTGGTCTGGGAGCCTGTGTTTTGTTGCTCAGTTGTATGCACAGTTTAGGGAAGATGCAGCAGCATGCCCAGGTGCACCTGCAGCCCTTAGCTCTGTGTCCTGTTGCTTTTCAGAAGCAGAGCAGAAGTATTTTCTTATTCTTCTTCCTTCCTCAAGTTTCCAGCCACCATTTAGTTATGGCTGCCCTGTGATAGGTTCAGGCTGTTCCTCATGGCAGGGCTCTGTTCCTCATGCAGTCAATGCCTCCCTCCATCATCTTCTTCCCTGTGCTGGGTCCTCCTCCTTTCTCATTTTAAACTTCTTGTGTCACTTCAGTTCCCCATTTATCTGCTCCCCCTGTCTCTTCAGCAGTTCCATCCATTAGAGCAGCACACACCACACCACAGCTTTTGGGGCTGAGACCTTGCTAGAATTCTGTTCATTTTCCAGTGATTTAATGCTTCATTTTTAAGTGATGGTTTCACAGGAGGTTGCTTTTTAGTGTGCAGAAGAGAAGACTGAGAGAGGCTCTGATCAATGTCTATCAATAGCTGAGGGCTGGGGGGCAGGAGGCAGGGGCCAGGCTCTGCTCAGTTGCACCCTGGGATAGGACAAGGGGCAATGGATATAAACTCCAGCCCAGGAGGCTCCACCTCAACATGAGGAGGAACTTCTTCCCTGTGAGGGTCCCAGAGCCCTGGAGCAGGCTGCCCAGAGAGGTTGTGGAGTCTCCTTCTCTGGAGCCTTCCCAGCCCTGTCTGGATGTGTTCCTGTGTGACCTGTGCTGGATTCTATGCTCCTGCTCTGGCAGGGAGCTTGGACTCGAAGATCTGCTGAGGTCCCTTCCAACCCCTAACATCCTGGGATCCTGAGCTTCGGAGCTGCTGAGTAGCTGCTTCTGATGCATCCTTTCCCCCCACATAAGTGACTGAATAGCTGAGCTCTGAAGTCAGCAAAGAGAAGTGTGACTGCTCTGACCATCAGATGGGGACAGCCTGGGAGAGTTGGGGCTGTTCAGCCTGGAGAAGAGGCTCCAGGGAGACCTTAGAGCCTGAAGGGGGCTGCAGGAGAGCTGGGGAGGGACTTTGGACAAGGGCTTGTGGTGATGGGATGAAGGACAATGGCATTAAGCTGGAAGAGGGGAGATTGAAGCTGGAGATTGGGAAGAAATTATTTACAGAGAGGATGGTGAGACACTGGCACAGGCTGCCCAGGGAGGCTGTGGATGTCCCCTCCCTGAAGGTGTTCAAGGCCAGGTTGGATGAGGCCTTGAGCTACCTGGGCTGGTGGGAGGTGTCCCTGCTTATGGCAGGGGGTTGGAACTGGATGGTCTTCAAGGTCCCTTCCAGGCTGCTGGAGAGAGATGCTAATGAAATCAGTGAGCTAAAGGAGGAAAACCACTTTGTGTCTTCCCAGTGGGAGGTGAAATGAGTCTGGCTTGGGTCTGCCTTCTGGTGATGCTGAGGATGCTGTACGGTGGAGTTGGAGATGTGAGAGGGGCAGGGAGATGGTGGTGGATGGGGCAGTGTGACAGGGACTGGAGGCTGGCAGTGGATGGAGAGAGGCTGTGGGACAGCCTCAAAGGTGTGAGGGATGGGAAGCAGCTGTCTATACCATGGGGCTGCGTGTGAGTCAGAGAGGATGAAGGATGGTGGTGAGGGAGGAGGGATGGAGGATGGTGGTGAGGGATGAAGGATGGTGGTGAGGGAGGAAGGATGGTGGTGAGGGATGATGGATGGTGGTGAGGGATGAAGGATGGTGGTGAGGGAGGAGATATGGAGAATGGTGGTGAGGGAGGATGGATGGAGGATGGTGGTGAGGGAGGATGGATGAAGCATGGTGGTGAGGGAGGATGGATGGAGGATGGTGGTGAGGGAGGAGGGATGAAGCATGGTGGTGAGGGAGAAGGGATGGAGGATGGTGGTGAGGGAGGAGGGATGAAGGATGGTGGTGAGGGAGGATGGGTGGAGGATGGTGGTGAGGGAGGAGGGATGAAGGTCAATGGTGAGCTGGAGAAGGAGAGGAATGTTCAATGATACCTCTCATGTGGTGTCCAGAGAGGTTCAGCTCCAATGAAAAGGAGCTCAAGGTCCTGCTCATTTGCAGTCAGCTAAATGCCCTCTGGGGAACAACCAGCAGTCTGCTTGGTCACCAAGTAGTGAAATGCAGTGTCTGAAATACTCCAGCTCCAGGTGCAGAGTTGAGGTGTGCTGCTTACTGAACCCTGCCAGTTCTAACCTTTGAACTGCTTTTCTCCAGGCTTGTGCTGGCTTTGTTCCTTGAAATCACTGCCCAGGCTGGGTGGAAGTGCTTGAGATGGCTCCAGCCCTGGGGGGTGCTGCTGTGTCCTGCTCAGAGGGCTTGGGTGTGGACTTGTGGCAGTGTGGGATGCCCCAAGGGGATGCTGTGACCACAGGGCTTTTGCTATCCTGTGTGCATTGCACACCTCCAACTCCCCTAACTCACAAACTGCTGTGAGTTGGGCAGTCCCTTGGAGAATCATAGAATCAACCAGCTTGGAAAAGACCTCAGAGATCATCAAGTCCAAGCTATCACCCAATACCTCCTGACAACTAAACCATGGCACCAAGTGCCACATCCAATCCCCTCTTGAACACCTCCAGGGATGGGGACTCCACCACCTCCCTGGGCAGCACATCCCAATGGCCAGTTACTCTTGCTGGGAAGAACTTTCTCCTCACCTCCAGCCTAAACCTCCCCTGGCACAGCTTGAGACTGTGTCCTCTTGTTCTGGTGCTGCTTGCCTGGCAGAAGAGACCAACCCCCACCTGGCTACAACCTCCCTTCAGGGAGTTGGAGAGAGCAAGAAGGTCTCCCCTGAGCCTCCTCTTCTGCAGGCTAAGCAACCCCAGCTCCCTCAGCCTCTCCTCCCAGGGCTGTGCTCCAGACCCCTCCCCAGCTTTGTTGCCCTTCTCTGGACACCTTCAAGTCTCTCAATGTCCTTCTTAAACTGAGGAGCCCAGAACTGGACACAGGACTCAAGGTGTGGCCTGAGCAGTGCTGAGCACAGGGCAGGATGAGCTCCCTGCTCCTGCTGGCCACACTGTCCCTGATGCAGGCCAGGAGGCCATTGGCCTTCTTGGCCACCTTCTTGTGAAAAAAAAAAAGCAAAGCACCTTCTTGTGGTGAGGAGGAAATGGTGGGGGCAGGAGTGGGGGTGGGCAGGGCGGAAGCAGAGGTATCTGGTTTTCACCCCTGCCGCTGTGGCTGTGCTGAGGGCAGCAGCAGCCGGTGCCCGGCCGGGGGCGGCTGGGGCGTGCGGGGGCTCCGCCGCCTCTCTCCTTTTTCCGACCTGACCCCGGAGGGGAAACCTCAGCCCCCGAGCTCAGGAAGGAGCTGCCTGGGGAGGAAGGCTCTTGGTGTACTTCTCAGAAAAGAAATGGCAAAGCCTCATCCTTCCGAGGCCGCCCACGGGGCTGCTGCTGCTGCCCTCTCCTCCGATAGCCATCGGAGCTGCGCCGCGCCGGGCTCCCTCCGCTCGGGGAGCTTGCTGTCAGCTCTGCCCTGTGCTGGGCACCTGCTCAGAGCTCTGCCACCGGCTTTGCCCTCCCAGAGGGAGGTTTCCCTTTGGGTCTGAGTCATGTTGGGCTCAGTGTAGGATGTGCATCGTGTAGGATGTGCATCGTGTAGGATGTGGCCAGGAGGACCAAGGAGGTGATTGTCCCTCTGGACTCTGCATTGGTGAGGCCACAACTCCAGTATTGTGTTCAGTTTTGGGGCCCTCACTCCAAGGAGGACATGGAGAGGCTGGAGTGTGTCCAGAGAAGGGCAACAAAGCTGGGGAAGGGTCAGGAGAACAGTGCTGGGGAGGAGAGGTAGGGAACTGGGCTTGTTCAGCCTGGAGAATAGGAGGCTGTGGAGAGACTGCATTGCTCTCTCCAGCTCCCTGAAAGGAGGTTGGAGCCAGGTGGGGGTTGGTCTCTTCTCCCAGGTAAGCAGTGAAAGAGCAAGAGGAGAAGGCCTCAAGCTGCATCAGGAGAGTTTTAGGTTGGAAAAATAAATTGACTGAAAGGGTTGTCAGGCATTGGATCAGGCTGCCCAGGGAGGTGGTGGAGTGCCCATCCCTGGAGGTGTTTAAAAGCTGTGTGGATGTGGTGCTTGGGAATATGGATTAGTGGTGGAGTAGGTAGAGCAGGGCTGATGGTTGGACTTGATGATCCTGAAGGTCTTTACCCACCTAAGTGATGCTGTGATTCTGTGCTGGGATGAGCACAGCTTACCCCTGCTTTTGCTGCATGCCAGCATGCCCTGGCCAGGGCTATGATGCGCTCTAGATGTTGCTGGCAGATAAATCTGACTCATTCCCCCTGTACAAACCAAACATAAATAGCAGTGGGTCACTGGTTTAGGAGCAGAACCGGATGGAGGAGTGTGGGAGCAGGCTGGATGTCAGCAGTTTTTCAGCTCTGGGGCTTCCCACTGCCCTGCTGGGAGGTCTCCAGTGCCTCTTGTGACCCACTGAGTAGATTCAGGGGCTGGAAGGTGAAGCCTTGGTTTGTGCCAGCTTCACAAGGTGAATCTTTAAAAGCTGATCTCCCCCTGCAGCTCCTGCATGGGACCTCTCTCCTTTAAGGTACTGAGCAGTTTGTGTGACTTGGCCTCCTGCTTCCCTCAGCCAGAAGGCACCTGCCTGAGCTCTGCAAACCCTTGCTGTGTGCTTAGATGAGTGAGGAGCAGTGCTTCCCCACCAGCACTTGCACAGCTCAATGGAGAGGGGATGACAGGGAGCACAGCTCCTGCTTGCAGTGCTGGCAGAGAGCATCCCTCTGCTTCCTGGGGGGCACATCTCAGGCTGTGTGCTCCCTGCAGATCTGAGGCCTCCCTTTGCATCTCATAGTCAGAATGGACCAAGTTCAAATTCCAGGAGAAAGCCTAGCTGAAGGTTTCTGTGCGGCCCTGGTGTAAATCCTACCCTTGTCCACCCCAGGACAGGGATGGTGGCCAGAGCTGTCTGGTGCTGTTGGCTTTCAGCATACCTGGCGCAGTGCAATGAATCCAGGTTGGACCTCACCTGGAGTACTGTGTACAAGTCTGGAGCCCTCAGTATAGGAAGGACCTGGATCTGATGGAGGGGGTGCAGAGGAGGGCCACAAAAATAATCAGGGGGTTGAAGCAGCTCTGCTACAGGACATGCTGAGGGAGCTGGGGGTGTTCAGCCTGGAGAGGAGAAGGCTCCAGGGAGACCTAATAGCAGCCTGCCAGTACCTGAAAGGGGCTACAGGAAGGATGGAGACTGTGTGCAAAGGCCTGCAGGGACAGGACCAGGGGCAATGGCTTCAAACTAGAGCAGAGCAGACTTAGATTGGGTATCAGGAACAAGTTCTGCACCATGAGGGTGGTGGAACACTGGCACAGGTTGCCCAGGGAGGTGTTTGAGGCCTCATCCCTGGAGATATTCAAGGTGAGGCTCAGTGAGGCTCTGGGCAACCTGATCCAGCTGGGGATGACCCTGCTGACTTCAGGGGAGGTTGGACTGGATGAGCTTTGGAGGTCCCTTCCATCCTGGAGCATTCTATGATTCTGACTCATGCCTCATGCTGCTCTGTCCTGGTGTCCAGTGCTGCTCCTGTGGTATTTGGCCTGCCCTGGCATAGTGTCTCCATTCACCATCACACCAGACCCAGACCAGGTCTGCTGAGATGGAGCAACATCTGCAGGTTAAAACAATCTGTGACTGGTTTTTCACCTGGCTGCAGCCTTTCCCTGGGCTAGGAATAACAGAAGTGCTGCTCTGCAGGTCATAAAGAGTCCTGAGTGCTACCAGTTGTGCCCCAGGTGGGCACAGGACATCTGCAGAGGGATGAAGGGCGGGCAAATACAAGAGGGTAGCTCCTTTATGCTTTTCATATCACTTAGGGCTTTTGTTCCTGCCCTGTGCCCATGAGGAGCATGACCAGCACTGCCCAAATAATTTGTTTAGTCTGGACCCAGGGGATATGGCTGCAGGGATTAACTCTGCTCCCACTGCTTGGCAAGTCGAGGGGGAGGCAATTCCCACCCTGGGTCTGGATCCTCTCCCCTGGCAGATGCCTGGAGGTGCTGGACCTTCTGCTTTGCTGCCTGGCCTTTGTTTATTGTGTGCAGGATTTCCAAGCTGCATTTGTGTTCTTAACACTATTTTTAGGAAGGATGCAGCTGCCTTGGAGTGTCTTTGATTCATGCTTAGCCAAATTTAGGAGCTCAGACTCCAGCAGCTTGCTTCCTCCCAGCATCGTTTGGCTGATCCCCAAAGTGATTCCAGTGCCTTACTGTAACCATGAGCTGAACCTCTTCTGCTTACAGAGGTGTTATGCTGGGCCTGGTCTGCTTACAGAGATGTTATGAGGACAGACTGAAGGAGTTGGGGCTGTTCAGTCTGCAGAAGAGAAGGCTCTGAGGTGACCTCATTGTGGCCTTCCAGTATCTGAAGGGGGCTCCAAGAAAGCTGGGGAGGGACTGCTCAGGATCTCAGGCAGTGATAGGACTAGGGGGAATGGAATGAAGCTGGAGGTGGGGAGATTGAGGCTGGAGGTGAGGAGGAAGTTCTTCCCCATGAGAGTGGTGAAGCCCTGGAATGGGTTGTCCAGGGAGGTGGTTGGGGCCCCATCTCTGGAGGTGTTTAAGCCCAGGCTGGATGAGGCTCTGGCCAGGCTGATGTAGTGTGGGGTGTCCCTGCCCATGGCAGGGGGGTTGGAGCTAGATATCCTTGTGGTCCCTTCCAACCCTGACTGATACTATGATACTATGGAGGTGGACTTGATGATCTTGGAGGTCTCTCCTCACCTTAGTAATCCCATGATTCCAAACCTGGCTGCATCCTTGTGCTTCAGCACACACTTCCTAGAGAAGACCCCAAAACCAGGTCAGGGGACCTCAGATCTGAGTGGTATTTGTGAGACCCTTCCCCTGAGCCCTTGCCCCTGCTACCTGTTCAGCCCCAGCCTCTTCACAGCAGGTTTTGCCCCAGCTCCTTCCCAGGGAAGCAGCTCAGTGCCTCTGCCCTGCCCCGTTCAGCAGAGCCCAGCCCAGCCCAGCCCAGCCCAGCCAGCTGCTGCCGCCGCGATTTCCTCCTCCCTCGCTAGCAGGGAGAGGAAGGAAAGAGCCCACGGGGTGCTGGGTGTTTGCACTTGTGGTTACACTAGTGCAGGAAGTGGTGATCTCCTCACCTGCCCAGGGACCTCGATGGAGCTCAGCTCTCACAGGTCCTGCCCTGCACAGCCAGGCTGCCCCAGGGCAGCTGCAGTGGGGCCAGGCTCTCACACAATCCAGCATGGAAGGGCTAGAAGGGACCTCTGGGGATCAGCCAGTCCAACCCCTTCCTGCTCCAGCAGGGCACCCACAGCAGCTTGCCCAGCAGCACACTGCCCAGCTGGGCTTGGAAGCTCTCCACACCAGGAGACTCCACAACCTCTCTGGGCAGCCTGCTCCAGGCCTCCAGCACCCTCACAACAAACAACTTTCTCCTCCTGCTCAGGTGGAACCTCCTGGCTTCCAGTCTGTGCCCACTGCCCCTTGTGCTGTCCCTGGGCACCACTCAGCAGAGTCTGGCCCCAGCCTCTTGCCCCCCACAGCTCCTTTAGCTCTTGCTGAGCATTGCTCAGCTCCCCTCTGGGGCTGCTCTTCTGCAGGCTCTCAGCCCCAGGGCTCTCAGCCTTTGCTCCTCCCAGAGCTGCTCCAGGCCCCTCAGCATCTTTGCAGCCTCCCCTGGACTCTCTCCAGCAGTTCCCTGTCTCTCCTGAACTGGGGAGCCCAGAACTAGCACCAGGACTCCAAATATGGCCTCATCAAGATTAGAAGGGGAGGAGAACCTCCCTTGACCTGCTGCTGACACTCTTTTTCATGCAGCCCAGGACACCATTGGCCTTCCTGGCCACAAGAGCACATTGCTGGCTCATGGGGAACGTCTTGTCCATCAGCACTACCACTACCTAAGCTATGCTAAGCTGAGCCATGGCTTTGTGCTTTTGTGCTGGCTTATGGAAGAGGCTCAGAGGAAACCTGGAGCATCACTGAACTGCCAGCTCACCATGGCTGTGTCCTCACTGACAGGTTGTGGTTTGGGTATCAGCAAACCCAGCAAGATGCCAGGGGTACCAGAGGCCAATTAAGAGTTGCAGATGTAATTAGCATCAACTCAGGCTCTGCTGGGTGATGCCCAATGCCAGCACAAGGGGCAGTGGTGGAAGCTGAAGCAGAGGAAGTGCCATGGAAACAGGAGGAAGAATTATTTCCCTGTGAGGGTGCCAGAGCCCTGGAGCAGGCTGCCCAGGGGGGTTGTGGAGTCTCCCTCTCTGGAGATATTCAAACCCCACCTGGATGTGTTCCTGTGGGACCTGCTCTAGGTGCTCCTGCTCTGGCAGGGGGGTTGGACTGGATGAGCTTTCGAGGTCCCTTCCAACCCCTAACATTCTCTGATTCTGTCCCTCTGAGAATCTTGGAAACTTCCCAGCAGGATCCTTCCCTGCTGGATGTTGATTCATTGGAAGTAAAAAGCTGTGTGGCAGCTGAGGGCTTTCTCTTGCCTTGTTAATCAACTGCAAGTGAGGCATAAAGCCACAGGGGCAGTGTCTGTCCTGGAGAGCAAATCATAGAATCACAGAATTGTCAGGGCTGGAAGGGACCTCAAGGCTCAGCCAGTTCCAAGCCCCCTGCCATGGGCAGGGACACCTCACACCACAGCAGGTTGCTCACAGCCACCTCCAGCCTGGCTGCAAACACCTCCAGGCAGGAGGCTTCCACCACCTCCCTGGGCAACCTGTGCCAGGCTCTCACCACCCTCCTGGGGAAGAACTTCTTCCTCACATCCAATCTGCATCTCCCATTTCTAGTTTTGCTCCATCCCCCCCAGTCCTATCACTCCCTGACACCACATCCTGTTTAGCCTGGAGAAGAGGAAGGCTCAGGGGAGACCTTCTTGCTCTCTCCAACTCCCTGAAGGGAGGCTGTAGCCAGGAGGGGGTTGGTCTCTTCTCCCAGGCACCCCAGCACCAGAATGAGAGAACACAGTCTCTGGCTGTGCCAGGGGAGGTTTAGGCTGGAGGTGAGGAGAAAGTTCTTCACAGAGCGAGTTCTTCACAGAGCGAGCCACTGGGATGTGCTGGCCAGGGAGGTGGTGGAGTCCCATCCCTGGAGGTGTTCAAGAGGGGATTGGATGTGGCACTTGGAGCCATGGTTTAGTAGTCAGGAGGTGTTGGGTGACAGGTTGGGCTTGATGATCTTTGAGGTCTCTTCCAACCTTATTGATTCTATGATTCTATGAATGCCCACCCTGGAGGTGTTTAAAAGCTGCAGAGATGTGGTGCTGAGCCCCAGCCCTTGGTGCTGAGCCCCAGCCTTGGGGGAGCTGAAGTAAGGCTGGCCTGGGTGATCTGAAAGGGCTTTGCCCTCCGAAGCGGTTCTGTGATTCTGTGCCAAGAGCTCTGGCTGGCAGGGTGCTGATGTCAGGCTCCATCTTCAGGCTGTGGGGGCACCTCAGGTGTGGGGCAGCTGGAGGGGGTTGGATGTGTGCCTGATGGGGAGCTGCAGTTTGCAGTGTTCCACTGAGTTATGGTTGGGTTGGTGCAGCTGGGGCATTGGAGTTCCTCCCAGAAAGAGAGGTGGTGGAGTTGTTTAGGAAGAGCCTGGATGAGGCACTTGGTGCCATGGTTTAGTTGCATCAGATGGTGTTGGGTGATAGGGTGGACTGGATGATCTCAAAGGTCTTTTCCAACCTGGTTAATTCTCTTCTCTTCTCTTCTCTTCTCTTCTCTTCTCTTCTCTCTCTTCTCTTCTCTTCTCTTCTCTTCTCTTCTCTTCTCTTCTCTCTTTCTCTTCTCTTCCTCTTCTCTTCTCTTCTCTTCTCTTCTCTTCTCTTCTCTTCTCTTCTCTTCCTCTTCTCTTCTTTCTTCCCTTCCTTCCCTTCCCTTCCCTTCCCTTCCCTTCCCTTCCCTTCCCTTCCCTTCCTTCCCTTCCCTTCCCTTCCCTTCCCTTCCCTTCCCTTCCCTTCCCTTCCCTTCCCTTCCCTTCCCTTCCCTTCCTTCCCTTCCCTTCCCTTCCCTTCCCTTCCCTTCCCTTCCCTTCCCTTCCCTCCCTTCCCTTCCCTTCCCTTCCCTTCCCTTCCCTTCCCTTCCCTTCCCTTCCCTTCCCTTCCCTTTCCCTTCCCTTCCCTTCCCTTCCCTTCCTTCCCTTCCCTTCCCTTCCCTTCCCTTCCCTTTCCCTTCCCTTCCCTTCCCTTCCCTTCCCTTCCCTTCCTTCCCTTCCCTTCCCTTCCCTTCCCTTCCCTTCCCTTCCCTTCCCTTCCCTTCCCTTCCCTTCCCTTCCCTTCCCTTCCCTTCCCTTCCCTTCCCTTCCCTTCCCTTCCCTTCCCTTCCCTTCCCTTCCCTTCCCTTCCCTTCCCTTCCCCTTCCCTTCCCTTCCCCTTCCCTCTTCCCTTCCCTTCCCTTCCCTTCCCTTCCCTTCCCTTCCCTTCCCTTCCCTTCCCTTCCCTTCCCTTCCCTTCTTTGCTTTTGGACTTCACCCATGAGCTTGGAAGGGACTCCATGGCAGCCCCCCCTGAACTGTGCCATGGGCTGCAGCCAAACTGGGCGATGTTTGTGCTACCTCAGCTCCTGGTGCAACAATCCATGGCAGTGCAGGAAAGGGGAGATGCCTAGCTGGACCCTCCTCAGCTACTTGCTGCTTGAAAACATCCCCACAGCTTTTCCCCACAGGGCTGTGTGCCCAGGTCCCTGGGAGGAGAGGGAAGGGGAGCAGGATGCTGCTGCTGCTGCTGCTGCTCCCCTCCTTGGTCTGTAGATCCTGGTCCTGCAGAGCCAAGCACCTCCTCCTCCTCCCCTGGGAGGCAAAGCTGGGATGAATGGAACCTTAGCACAGATCATTTCCTCTATGACCATCTGGGAGGTGGCTCTGACAGCCAAGAAAAGCAGCAGCCTCGGGAAACACCTTGGGCCATTGTCACCGCTCTGGTCCCAGCAGTGAGAGGCAGATGCCTGGGCATGGAGGACAGGGGGGTTTCAGCCAGCTGGGGTGAAGGACCCTTCCTCCCTCAACCTGCCCAATCTCCTCCTGGGGTTTTAATACATGTAATGAACATGTAATGATGCTAAGAGATGGGGAAAGAAAAGGAGGTCAGGCCTACAGTGATGATGGAGGGCACCAAGCTGGGGAAGGGTCTGGAGAAGAGGGCTGGTGAGCAGCAGCTGAGAGAGCTGGGGGTGTTCCAGCCTGGAGAAGAGGAGGCTGAGAGGAGACCTCATTGCTCTCTGCAGCTGCCAGAGAGGAGGTTGGAGCCAGGTGGAGGTTGTTCTCTTCTCCCTGGCAAAAAGTGATAGAAAATAGCCTCAAGTTGTACCAGGGGGAGGCTTAGGTTGGACATTAGAAGAAACTTCTTCCCTGAAAGGGCTCTCAAAAGCTGGCACAGGCTGCCCAGGGAGGTGGATGAATGGGCCCTCTCAAGTTAAGAAGGATATTGAGCATGTCCAGAGAAGGGCAACAAAGCTGGGAGGGGTCTGGAGCACAGCCCTGTGAGGAGAGGCTGAGGGAGCTGGGGTTGCTGAGCCTGCAGAAGAGGAGGCTCAGGGGAGACCTTCTTGCTCTCTCCAGCTCCCTGAAGGGAGGCTGTAGCCAGGTGGGGATTGTTGCCAGGGCATGAAGCCACTTTGTCTCAAGGCTCCACACTATCTGCACTAACACAACCAAATACTCATTCATTGCCATCTCATCTTTAACTTGCTCAGCTTCCACACTTCACCAGATCTGTTATAAGGTCCTAAACCAGGCTCTCTGTCTGTCACACTGCAGTCTGAACGTGACCAATCTTTCAATTGATATTGAAAGGGATGGGGGGAAGGATGGAGGTAAAAGAGCTGCCCTGGAGCACTGCAGGCAGGAGAATGCAAGCAGCATGCACACACTGTGACATCATTTGTGCCTTGCATTTCTATGGGCTCTGTAAATGAACAGCTGCAACAGTAGCTGCAGCAAGAGAAGTAAAGTTTAGGCTGGAGGTGAGGAGAAAGGAGAGAGTTGTTAGCCACTGGGATGTGCTGCCCAAGGAGGTGGTGGAGTCCCCATCCCTGGAGGTGTTTCAAGAGGGGATTGGATGTGGCACTTGGAGCCATGGTTTGGTTGTCAGGAGGTGTTGGGTGACAGGTTGGACTTGATGATCTCTGAGGTCTTTTCCAACCTGGTTAATCCTATCATTCTATGAATGCCCACCCCTGGAGGTGTTAAAATGATGCAGAGACATGGTGCTGAGCCCCAGCCCTGGTGCTGAGCCCCAGCCTTGAGGGAGCTGGAGTAAGGCTGGCCTGGGTGATCTGAAAGGGCTTTGGACTCCACGGCGGTTCTGTGATTCTGTGCCATGAGCTCTGGCTGGCAGGGTGCTGATGTCAGGCTCCATCTTCAGGCTGTGGGGGACACCTCAGGTGTGGGGCAGCTGGAGGGGGTTGGATGTGTGCCTGATGGGGAGCTGCAGTTTGCAGTGTTCCACTGAGTTATGGTTGGGTTGGTGCAGCTGGGGCATTGGAGCCCGGGGGCAGCAGGGCAAGGGGTGGATCTCCTGTGCTTGGGCAGAGTTAAGGTGGACATCCATCTATGCCAAGTGCATTCTGGAGTGCATTAAGAGTGTGGCCAGCAGATCCAGGGAGGTTCTCCTCCCCCTCTCCTCTGCCCTGGTGAGACCTCACCTGGAATATCCTGTTCTGGGCTCCCCAGTTCAGGAGGGACAGGGATCTGCTGGAGAGAGTCCAAGGGAGAGCTCCAAGGCTGCTGAAGGGACTGCAGCACTGCCTGGGGAGGAGAGGCTGAGAGCCCTGGGGCTGTTTAGTCTAGAGAGAAGAAGACTGAGAGGGATCTGATCAATGTCTATCAATAGCTGAGGGCTGGGGTCAGGAGGCAGGGGCCAGCTCTGCTCAGCTGCACCCTGGGAGAGGACAAGGGGCAATGGATGGAAACTCCAGCCCAGGAGGTTCCACCTCAAGATGAGGAGGAACTTCTTCCCTGTGAGGGTCCCAGAGGCCTGGAGCAGGCTGCCCAGAGAGGTTGTGGAGTCTCCTTCTCTGGAGCCTTCCCAGCCCTGTCTGGATGTGTTCCTGTGTGACCTGTGCTGGATTCTATGCTCCTGCTCTGGCAGAGGGGTTGGATTTGAAGATCTCTGGAGGTCCCTTCCAACACCCATAACATCTTGTGATCCTTCCTGCCTCTGCAGCAGGCATGCAGCCATGCAGGCACCTCAGCAACTCTGTCTCCATGGGGGAGAGGATGCAGCCTGAGAGCTCAGGGCTGCATGAGCAAGAGCACAAAGGTGCTCAGGTACAGAGTGATGCTGCTGAGATAAGGAACACTTGATGAGATAAGGAACACTTACCGAGATTAAATCTGCCCAGAACAAGAGTGGGAGGTTCTTCCTTCTGCTGTGGCCTGACACAGGTGGTGAACACCTTCTCCCTGACCCCTTCCCATTGTTCATCCCTCCTGTGAGCTTCTTGAAGGTGTGTGTGAGTGATGGTTTCTGTCTCCTCACAGCTGGGCTGTGCCTGAACTGCTGGAGCCTGCAGGAGCTGGTGAGCCGAGACGCCAGCAACTACCTCATCCTTGTGGAGAAGATCCTCAGCAAGGCCAAAGAGGTGAGTCAAGGGCTGCTGAGAGGAGGGCTGTGGGCTTTGAGATGGTGTCAGCCCCAGAACTTGCTCAAAGTGGAGTTTTGCAGAGCCTGATGGCTGATTTGGGGTTGTGGTAAGGTGTAGCTGGAGCACCAGAGCTCTGGCTTGGGCGATGCTGGGTCAGCAGCTGTGAATCTCATATCAGGGAATCACAGAATCATTCAGGATGGCAAAGACCCCTGGGACCATCAAATCCAACCATTAGAATAGAATAGAATTAACCAGGCTGGAAAAGACCTCAAGTCCAACCTATCACCCAGCACCATCTGATCAACTAAACCATGGCACCAAGAGCCTCAGCCAGGCTCTTCCTAAACACCTCCAGGGATGGGGACTCCACCACCTCCCTGGGCAGCACATCCCAATGGCCAATCTCTCTTGCTGGGAAGAACTTCTTCCTAACCTCCAGCCTAAACCTCCCCTGGCACACCTTCAGACTGTGTCCTCTTGTTCTGGTGCTGGCTGCCTGGGAGAAGAGACCAACCCCCACCTGGCTACAACCTCCCTTCAGGGAGTTGCAGAGAGCAAGAAGGTCTCCCCTGAGCCTCCTCTTCTCCAGGCTAAGCAACCCCAGCTCCCTCAGCCTCTCCTCACAGGGCTGTGCTCCAGACCCCTCCCCAGCCTCATTGCCCTTCTCTGGACACCTTCCAGCAACTCCTACTCTGCAAGGGTCACCCCTAAACCATAGCCCCAAGCACCACATCCAAGCCACCTTTAAACACATCCAGGGCTGGGGTCTCCAACACCTCTCTGGGCAGCTTGTGCCAGAGTCTGAGTACTCTTTTTGTGGATAAAAATATTTCCTAATGCCCAGTCTAAACCTCCTCTCCTGCAGTTGGAGGCAGGACTGCACTTCCATGGGGAAGGGCTTTGGTTTCCCAAGTGCTGCTTGGGGCCACGTGGGGCTGGTCCAGATGAAACTGCTGCTCAGATGAGAATGGCCTGCCCCAGACCTTCCTCCTGTGTGCACTGGGAGCTGCTAGGCCAAATCAGAGCAAATTGAAGGTTTCCTGTTGTTTTTGGATGGAAACTTTGCTGTGGCTGTGCCAAGCTTCCTGCTGAGCCAGGAGTGGAGCTCTGCAGCTCTCCTGTAACCTGCTTGAAGCACTGCAAGGCCACCAGAAGGTCTCCCTGGAGCCTTCTCCTCTCCAGGCTGCCCAAGGCCAACTCTCTCAGCCTGGCCTCACAGCAGAGGGCTTCCAGCCCTGCCAGCATTGCTGTGGCCTCCTCTGGCCCTGCTCCAACAGCTCCTTGGCTGTGCTGTGCTGAGGACTCCAGAGCTGCCCCAGCACTGCAGGGAGGTCTGAGCAGAGCTCAGCAGAGGGGCAGAATCCCCTCCCTGCCCCTGCTGCCTACACTGCTGGGGATCAGCCCAGGGGACAGGCTGGGGCTGGCAGCACTCAGTGCCAGCTCAGTGTTGAGCTTCTCATCAACCAGCACCCCCAAATCCTTCTCTTCTTTGCAAGTCTGGAAGGATCAGAGGGCTGGAAGCGTGGCCACATCTGGTGAGGGTGAAGGCAGAGCAGCAGCCTGCTGCCTTTCCCAGCAGCAGTGTCCCTGGGGCTTCAGGGGTTATTCTCCCATGGAGATGATGGAATCTGCTGGGGATGGTGGGGATTGGGTGCTTGGCTGCACTGCTGGGGACTCTTCTGCTACTTCCAATGCTGCTTTTGGGTAAGACTCATGGCAGGCAGCCCAGCTCACCCTTCTGCCCTCGGGCTGTCTCCTACAGGTGCAGGAGAAGTGTGACTACGCTCTGGTAACGCCCCTGGCTCTGCTCTTCTACTCTGCTGTCCTGTGTGTAAGTCCTGAGGCTGCTGCACTGAGCCTGCCCCCAGCCCCTGGGCAGGCACAGGGCTCTGGAGCCATGCAGAAGTCTCACTGAAGTAGGGGTGGCTTTCATCTGCAACCCCATGGTCTGCTTTGAGCAGCTCATCTCCACAAAGGATCCTCTGGAAGTCCTTAGGGTTTGAGACCAGAAATCACTGCACAAGCTGAGAGAGGAAAAGAAAGGATCCCAAGCTCACAGGATGTTAGGGGTTGGAAGACACCTCCAGAGATCATTTATTCCAAGCCCCCTGCCAGAGCAGGACCATAGAATCCAGCACAGGTCACACAGGAACACATCCAGACAGGGCTGGAAAGGCTCCAGAGAAGGAGACTCCACAACCTCTCTGGGCAGCCTGCTCCAGGCCTCTGGGACCCTCACAGGGAAGAAGTTCCTCCTCATGTTGAGGTGGAGCCTCCTGGGCTGGAGTTTCCATCCATTGCTCCTTGGCCTATCCCAGGGTGCAGCTGAGCAGAGCCTGGCCCCTGCCTCCTGACCCCCAGCCCTCAGCTATTGAGAGACATTGATCAGATCCCTCTCAGTCTTCTCTCCAGACTGAACAACCCCAGGGCTCTCAGCCTCTCCTCCCCAGGCAGTGCTGCAGTCCCTTCAGCATCCTTGGAGCCCTCCCCTGGACTCTCTCCAGCAGATCCCTGTCCCTCCTGAACTGGGGAGCCCAGCACTGGATGCAATATTCCAGGTGGGGCCTCAGCAGGGCAGGGGAGAGGGGGAGGAGAACCTCCCTGGATCAATCTGCTGGCCACACTCTTAATGCCCCCCAGGATGGAGCTTCAGTGGGTTTAAGCTTTTTCTTTCAAGGTGGGCTAATGAGGAAAGGAGATGGATAATGTCTCTGTGCAGAGGAGGCACTCTTTGGTCCTCACCCTGTGCACAATAGGTAGGCAGCAGTAATGCAAAGGAGCAGAGCCTTCACAGGAAGCACTTTTTATGTTTTCATTATTATTAGCACAATGCAGCATTATCCCCAGGAAATCATTGCTGCCAGCTCCTGCAAAGCACAGCCTGGGAGGCCTCTCATCCCTGTGCATCTGGACCTGGGGAAATGAAGTTCATAGAGAGGCTCTGGCATGTGAGTCACAGCCAGGAGCTGGGGAAGGTAGACCTTTGTCTGAGCTGTGCCCAGTGGAGAATCATAGAATTGTTTGAGTTTGAAAAGGCCTCCAAGATCATCCAGTTCAACCAGCAACCCAGCAGCACCATGGCCACTAAACCATGGCACTTGGGGCCACAGGTTTCTGGAACCCCTCCAGGGCTGGGGACTCCACCACCTCCCTGGGCAGCCTCTGCCAATCCCTGACCCCTCTTGCAGCAAAGACATTTTTCCTCATCTCTAATCTAACCCTCCCCTAGCACAATTTCAGGCAAGTTCCTCTCCTTCCATCACCTGAGACTAGGGAGGGGAGACCAACCCCCTCCTCACTCCAACCTCCCGTCAGGGAGCTGCAGAGATCCATGAGGTCTCCCCTCAGCCTCCTCTTCTTCACACTGAACACCCCCAGCTCCCTCAGCTGCTCCTCCCCAGCCCTGTTCTCCAGACCCTTCCCCAGCTTCATTGCTCTTCTCTGGACATGCTCCAGGCCCTCAATGTCCTTCTTGGAGTGAGGGGCCCAAGTGAGGGATCCCTTGACCCTTCCTTGTGAGAGGATGAGCTGCCATGGGGTGACCCTCTGCTCCAGTCCACTTGTCCTCCTCCCACTCCCAACCTAGACCCTCAGATATTCCATGGCACTTAGGGCCTGTGTCCTTGCTCCCTTTGTAACCATGTCTGCCCATCTCACACAGGCTCCCCACTTCCCACCAGACTCTGACCTGCTCCTGAAAGCTGCCAGTGTCTACCACAGCTTCCTGACCTGGCCTGTGCCCTACTGTGACATCTTCCGTGAGCTGCTCACCCTCATCAGCAACGAGCTGAAGGCCCCTGGTAAGTGCCCCTGCCCTGCCCTGCCCTGCCCTGCCCTGCCCTGCCCTGCCCTGGGCTCCTCTTGTGCACCCCCCCAAAATTACCTGCTGCTCCCAAGACTTTCCTGTGCCAGTCCCTGACCACTCTTGCAGCCAAGACATTTTTCCTCCTCTCCAACGTAACCCTCCCCTGGCTCAATGTCAGGCCAGCTCCTCTCCTTCCATCCCCTGAGACTAGGGAGAGGAAACCAACCCCCACCTCACTCCAACTTCCTCTCAGGGAGCTGTAGAGAGCAATGAGGTTCCCCTCAGCCCCTCTCCCCAAACCACCTGCTGCTCCCAAGACTTTGCTGGTGTTGCTACCTCATGCTCCATGCCATGGATCCCTCTAGCAGGGTGTCCACACTTACCTTGGGCATCCCAAGAGTGGATGTCAGGAAGAAATTCTTCATAGAGAGGGTGATTGGCCATTGGGATGTGCTGCCTGGGGAGGTGGTGGGGTCACCATCATTGGAGGTGTTCAGGAGGAGACTGGATGGGGTGCTTGGTGCCATGGTTTAGCTGATTAGATGGTGTTGGGTGACAGGTTGCACTTGATGATCTTGAAGGTCTCTTCCAACCTGGTTAATTCTATTCTATTCTATTCTATTCTATTCTATTCTATTCTATTCTATTCTATTCTATTCTATTCTATTCTATTCTATTCTATTCTATTCTATTCTATTCTATTCTATCCCATTCCATTCCATTCCATTCCATTCCATTCCATTCCATTCCATTCCATTCCATTCCATTCCATTCCTCAGCTTTGCCAGGAGGTGAGGACCTCTTGGCTGCAAAAGTTGGGGCTGGAGAAGAGAGGCTCCAAGGAGAGAGAAGGCTCCAAGGAGACCTCAGAGCAGCTTTCCAGTACCTGAAGGGAGCTGCAGGAGAGCTGGGGATAGACTTTGGACTAGGGCTAGGAGTGACAGGATGAGGAACAATGGCTTTGAGCTGGGAGAGGAGAGATTGAGACTGGAGGTGAGGAAGAAATTGTTTCCAGTGAGGGTGGTGAGACACTGGCACAGGCTGCCCAGGGAGGCTGTGGGTGCTCCCTCCCTGGAGGTGTTCAAGGCCAGGCTGGATGAGGCCTTGAGCAGCCTGGGCTGGTGGGAGGTGTCCCTGCCCATGGCAGGGGGTTGGAACTGGCTGATCTTTAAGGTCCCTTCCAAACCATTCCCTGATTCTATGACCTCTGCCCTCCCTCCTCTGAATGCTTTTCCTTGGTGGTCCAAGGTAGGATGAGACCAAACTCCCCCTGAGGAGCAGGGCTGCATTTCTGGTGGCTGCCTGGGGTGGAGGGTGGTGGCAGCATCCCAGGGGCCTTCCAGCTCTGCACCAGTGTGAATCACCAGAATGTGTAGCTACTCCCTGGCTGCCTTCCAGTCTGGTGGAGTCTTTTCCACGGCAGAGCACGTGCTGGCTGCTCCTGGCCAGCCCTGGCCTTTGTGTGAGGTGCTGAGTGTGAGCTGCTCAGTGGTGTGTCTGGGGGGATCACAGTGGCTCCATTCATCAGCATCCAGGTGGCTGGAGCTGCCGAGCGTGGAGGCTTCCCCAGGGCTGAGGGACTCCCTGGCTCTTTCTTTACAGCCCAGACACACTACCTTGTGACATGGCTTTGGGCACATCCAGCAGGAGCAGCAGTGCTCCTCTTAATTAAGGACTCTTCCCAGATGTCCTGTTGTTCCCACTGGAGCAGCTCTTCCAATTATTTCTGAGAGACTCTTGTTTGCTAACCTCCTCATCCCCCGGTGGCCTGCCCAGAGCTGGTAGCACACAGAGCAGATCTCAGCCCTTGCTTGATCCTCTGCAGGGCCATGGCAGCAGGACTGGCTCTGAGAGGCCTTGCATGGGTATGTAGGCTGGAGCTGAAGCTGGAGGTGCTTCCACACAGCCTCAGACCAGGCAACTGCTTTGGAAAGCCCCCAGGGGGGGGTGTGAAACACAGTCTGCATCATGGCAGCAATGCCCTGCTGAGAGCATAGAAAGGGTTGGGTTGGAAGGGACCTTAAAGTTCCAACTCCCCTGCCATGGGCAAGGACACTTCCCACCAGCCCAGGTGACTCAAGGCCTCATCCAACCAGGCCTTTACACTTCCAAGGAGAGGGCAGCCACAGCTTCCCTGGGCAACCTGTTCCAGTGTCTCCCCACCCCTGGAGGAAGCAGAGACATCCCTGACTAGATCAGCAGAGCTGAACCTCTCTTTCTGATGGGAGGTTGGAGATGCAGGTGGAATGAAAGAGGCTGTCAAAGGAATAAAGAAAGTATTAGCCTCCCCCAAACCCTCTGCACTTTTGGCACTGGACTTGCTGCTTTACCCTCAGCTCAAGTGGCAAGGTCTGGCTGGGCTGCATCCAGCCTCCAGCTCAGATCTGCAGGGCCAGCATGGACATGGAGGTGCTCATCACAGAATCACAGAACACTAGGGGCTGGAAGGGAGCTCCAGAGCTCATGCAGTCCAACCCCCCTGCCAGAGCAGCATCACCCAGGGCAGGCTGCACAGGAAGGCATCCAGGTGGGGTTGGAAAGGCTCCAGGGAAGGAGACTCCACAACCCCCCTGGGCAGCCTGCTCCAGGGCTCTGGCACCCTCACTGGAAAGTTTCTCCTCATGTTGAGCTGAAAACTCCTCTGTTCCAGTTTGTATCCATTGGTCCTCCTCTTGTTCCTGTGCACCACCCAAAAGAGCTTGGCCCCCTCCCCTTGCCCCCCACCCCTCAGCTATTGGTAGATATTGATCAGATCCCTCTCAGCCTTCTCCTCTCCAGACTCAACGGCCCCAGGGCTCTCAGTCTTTCTTCACAGGGGAGATGCTCAAGTCCCCTAAGCATCCTCATGGCTCTCTGTTGGACTCTCTCCAGCAGGTCTCTGTGCCTCTTGATCTGGGGAGCCCCAAACTGGACACAGTATTGCAGGTGTGGGCCTAGCAGGGCAGAGCAGAGGGGGAGCAGAACCTCCCCAGCCCTGCTGGCCACACTTTGCTTGCTGCACCCCAGGATCCCATTGGCTCTCTTGGCCACAAGGGCACATTGCTGTCCCATGGTGACCTTGCTGCCCCCCAGCACTCCAAGGTCTTTCTCCATGGAGCTGCTTTCCAGCAGGGCAGTCCCTAACCTGTACTGGGTCCTGAGTAACCTGATCTAATTGGTGTCCCTGCTTACTGCATGGACTCTCAGTCTCTCTTCACAGGGGAGATGCTCAAGTCCCCTACTCACCCTCATGGGTCTCCCTTGGACTCTCCAGCAGGTCCCTGTGCCTCTTGATCTGGGGAGCCCCAAACTGGACATCCCACACTGCTGCAGCCAGGGACTTCCCCAGCTGCTTCCTGGTCTTTTATTGCTCTGATACCAACCAGGGCTGTGCTTTACAGACTGCTGGGAAAGCCCCAATGCTGGGGGTGTGTGTGTGTGTGTTGCTCCATCCTGCTCTTGTGCCATTACCACCACCACTGTGCTGCTGAGGATCATGGCTTACTGGTAGTGGCTCAGCAGTGGTGGTGAGATTATGAGCTCTAGGTGAGTGGTTGGACTTGGTGACCCCAAGGGTCTCTTCCAACCTCGACAGTTCCATGATTCAATGACCAGCAGTGTCCAAAAGCTTGTGCAGGTGAGATCCCCCCACCCCTGGCAGGAGATGCTGTGTGGGAGCTGTTGGCTTGCTGGGGGCTGGAGAGCTCAGGGCTGCTCCTCGCTGTGGCCTCTCCCCACAGCTGGAGCCAAGAGCAGCGAGAGCAGCTCCTAAGCTGGCCAGCTGGCCAGGACCTTGCACAGCCTCTGGGACCTGCCACGAGGCTGGAGCAAAAGCTTTTTATGGGCATGAGGGTGAAGATTAACTGAGAGCAAGCTGCTGTCAGCAGCTGCCAGGAAGGGGACAGCTTTGATCTGCAGACTGGGGCTGGGGCCTCTGCAGGAGGGGGCAAGGCCACTGCAATCAGGAGAGGTCAACAGGAGCTGCAGGTGGGTGCTGGACCCTCACCACCAGTGCTGCTCCTGGGCTGCTGGGAGCCAGCTGGGCTGGCAGGTGGCTGCTGCAGGAGTCACAGAATCATAGAATCACAATCACAGAATCAGAATAGAATAGGATAGAATAGGATAGAATAGAATAGAATAGAATAGAATAGAATAGAATAGAATAGAATAGAATAGAATAGAATAGAATAGAATAGAATAGAACAGAACAGAACAGAACAGAACTGAACCAGGTTGGAAGAGACCTCAGAGATCAAGTCCAACCTATTCCCTAACACCTAGCACATCCTGACAACCAAACCATAGCTCCAAGTGCCACATCCAAGCCTTCTCTGAGCACCTCCAGGGATGGGGACTCCACCACCTCCCTGGGCAGCACATCCCAATGGCCAATCTCTCTTGCTGGGAAGAACTTTCTCCTCACCTCAAGCCTAAACCTCCCCTGGCACAGATTGAGACTGTGTCCTCTTGTTCTGATGCTGGGTGCCTGGGAGAAGAGCCCAACCCCCACCTGGCCACAACCTCCCTTCAGGGAGTTGCAGGGAGCATACAATCACAGAATCATAGAATCCTAGGCCAGGCCAGAAGGGACCTGCAAAGGTCATCCAGCCCAACCCCCTCTGCAGCCAGCAGGGAGATCCCCAGCTAGAGCAGGCTGCCCAGGACCTCCTCAAGCCTCACCTTGAATATCTCCAGGAATAAGGGTGCTGGATGTGGCTGATGCCAAAAGATCTTTCCCAGGATGTACCCCAGCTGTGCTGGCTGGGGGTGCCATGGGCTCTGCTGATGCCACCCAGGCCAAGTCCATCTGAGGTTGCCCAGATCATGATGGCACCCTGGGAGGAGTCCCAGAGAGACATGAAGGGATGTGGGCTGCCTGCTCCAGCCTCAGTTCTGCTGGGGCCAGTCTGGGCTCCAGCTCTGCAGGAGGGCAGGTGGCAGTGACCTGCTGTCACTAAGGGAGAGCCAGCAGGAGTCTAAAGCAAGTGGCAGCAGCTGCTGAATATCACCCACAGCATTCCCATCCCACACCAGCAGAGGGGCAGGAGGGACTGGGGATGGAGCAGCTCTCCCATTCCCATCACTCTGTGCTTTTATCATCTGTTGCTCCTGGGCTGGTCCCTGTAGGCAGTGGCTGTGCCTTGTCCCCACAAGGAGTTTTGGTGCTGCCATGCCAGCTCTGGGCATGACCTGGCTGAGATCAGCACCACCAGGAGACAAACTCAGCATGCTCCTGAGGCAGAGCAGTCTGTGCTGGCTCCATGTCTCATGTCCTCTTCTCTCTTTCCCAGGAATCTCTTTCCAGAGGCTGGTGAGGACTGAGCAGGGCCTTCCTGTGAAGAACTACCAGAACTCCACCGTGTAAGTGTGGCCATGGGTGCTGCTGGTGCCACAGGCTGCCCACAGGGAGGTGGTGGAGTCACTGTCCCTGGAGGTGTTCAAGATATGTGTGGCCATGGCACTTGGGGACTTGATTTCGAGGCCATGGTGGTGTTGGGCTTGATGATCTTAGAGCTCTTCTCCAACCAGAACCATTCTGTGACCCCCATGATCTCACACTGCTCCAGCAGCAGTGGGGCTGGGGTGAGCAGCCTCTCAAAGGTGCAGGGATGGGTGTCGGGGAGAAGAGCTGGAGACCAGGGCTGAGCTGTGGGAAAGGAGTGGAATTTGCTCAGCTGTGGGTCAGGATCTGGGGGGTCCCCATGCTGGTCATCCCAAAGCCCTGCTTACTGTAGGGCTGCAGCTCTGGGTGAAAAGAAGCAAGGGAGGCAAAGTCTGCTCCAGAGGGAGCTGCTGATCTCTCCACGTGTTGGAGCACAGCCAGGGGACACTTGGGTCTGCAACCTTCCAGTACCTGAAGGGGGCCTACAAAATAGCTGGGAAGGGATTTGTCACAAGGGCTTGTAAGGCACTATGGGATGAGAGGGAATGGACTGAAGCTGGAAGAGGGCAGATTGAGACTGGAGATTAGGCAGAAATGCTTTCCAGTGAGGATGATGAGGACACCAGAACAGGCTGCCCAGGGAGGCTGTGGCTGTCCCCTCCCTGGAGGTGTTCAAGGCCAGGCTGGATGAGACCTTGAGTACCCTGGGCTGGTGGGAGGTGTCCCTGCCCATGGCAGGGGGCTGGAACTGGCTGATCTTTAAGACCCCTTCCAACTCAAACCATTCTGTGAACCTACATTTGGGAGTCACCCCCCAGAAGAGGCTCAGAAGTGACTCCATCCCAGTGCAAGTTAATGACAGCCTTGCAGCTCTGGCTGCAGCCACACCTTGCAACTTCTTCAAGGGCTGAACCTTTCCCCCTGCCAGGGCACCTAATTTGTGGATAGGAAAATGAGCCTGGGCACCGTGTGCCCCTCCTGGCTGCAGTGCCAGCCCCAGGGCCACTCCTTTGTGCAGAGCCACCTCCTCTTACTGCAGGAGGGGTGTGCTGATCCTGTGGCTGGTCCACTCATGCCAGGCAGCTCTGGATCTGCACCTGCCTCCCCCCCAGCTGCTCTGCTGCTGCTGTGATGCTTTCCCAGTGAAGCTCTGTTGCTCTGCATGCTTCTCCGGGTGCAAACAGCACTTGGACTCGCTGATCTTCGAGTCTTTTCCAGCCTAAACGACCCTAACTGCAGCCAGGGGTGACTCACAGCGGGCTGGCTCTATTTGCATAGCAAAGCCCTGAGAGCCTGGCTCAAAGCTCTACACAAGCTGAACTTTGGGCTTGCTGAAAGCTTGTGTCCATTGCCTGAGCTTTCCAGCACCAAGCTCACCAGGGCCCATCCTTAATTCAGAGCCATTTTTGCTCAGTGAGCTGGACAAGTTGCCCCATAAGGTGGTTGAGGCCCCATCCCTGGAGCCAGTCAAGGTCAGTGGCCATTCATGGCCACCAGGTAAG
This sequence comes from Melanerpes formicivorus, assembly GCF_026170545.1. Taxonomy (NCBI): domain Eukaryota; kingdom Metazoa; phylum Chordata; class Aves; order Piciformes; family Picidae; genus Melanerpes; species Melanerpes formicivorus. The sequence continues at coordinate 11,698,315 of NW_027142373.1, forward strand.
GCCTGCCTGGGCTGCATCCAGCCTCCAGCTCAGATCTGCATGGACATGGAGGTGCTCATCACAGTATCACAGTTGATTAGAGGTTGGAAGGGAGCTCCAGAGCTCATCCAGTCCAACCCCCTGCCAGAGCAGCATCACCCAGGGGAGTCTGCACAGGAAGGCATCCAGGTGGGGTTGGAAAGGCTCCAGAGAAGGAGACTCCACAACCCCCCTGGGCAGCCTGCTCCAGGGCTCTGGCACCCTCACTGGAAAGAAGTTTCTCCTCATGTTGAGCTGAAACCTTCTCTGTTCAAGTTTGAACCTGTTGTTCCTTGTCTTACTGCTGTGCACCACCCAAAAGAGCTTGGCCCCCTCCCCTTGACACCCACCCCTCAGATACTGATAGACATTGATCAGATCCCTCTCAGCCTTCTCTTCTCCAGACTAAACAGCCCCAGGGCTCTCAGTCTCTCTTCACAGGGGAGATGCTCAAGTCCCCTAAGCATCCTCACGGCTCTCTGTTGGACTCTCTCCAGCAGGTCTCTGTCTGTATTGAACTGGGGAGCCCCAAACTGGGCACAGTATTGCAGCTGTGGTCTCAGCAGGGCAGAGCAGAGGGGGAGCAGAACCTCCCCAGCCCTGCTGGCCACACTTTGCTTGCTTGCACCCCAGGATCCCATTGGCTCTCTTGGCCACAAGGGCACATTGCTGTCCCATAGAGACCTTGCTGCCCCCCAGCACTCCAAGGTCTTTCTCCATGGAGCTGCTTTCCAGCAGGGCAGTCCCTAACCTGTACTGGGTCCTGAGTAACCTGATCTAATTGGTGTCACTGCTTACTGCATGGGGAGTTGGACAAGATGACCTTCAAGTCCCCTTCCAGCCTGATGCATCCTATGATTCTGTGTGCCTGCTCTCCTCCCTGCTCTCTGGGCTGCAGGTTTGGGAAGTCAAAGCCTGTGGAGATATCCATGTTGTGCTCCAGAGCAAAAGTGCAGCTGAAGGAGATGGCTCTCTTCCTGAAAGCCCAGAAGTGATGCTCTGACCTGCATATTGCAGGGGGAAGGCATTCTGGGGGTCACTCCTTTTTCACTCACCACTTCACTGCATGTCCTGGATGTGCATCAGGCATCTTATTAGTGTTTGTAAGCATCTGAGGGGTCTGTGGGGGGCAAGGAGAAGGGGCCAGGCTCTGCTGAGTGGTGCCCAGGGACAGCACAAGGGGCAGTGGGCACAGACTGGAAGCCAGGAGGTTCCATGTGAGCAGGAGGAGAAAGTTGTTTGTTGTGAGGGTGCTGGAGGCCTGGAGCAGGCTGCCCAGAGAGGTTGTGGAGTCTCCTGGTGTGGAGAGCTTCCAAGCCCAGCTGGGCACTGTGCTGCTGGGCAAGCTGCTGTGGGTGCCCTGCTGGAGCAGGGGGGTTGGCCTGGCTGATCTCCAGAGGTCCCTTCCAACCTTACCATTCTGTGAGTAGGACAGAGCCCTGGCCTGGTGATATTGCAGATGTGCCAAGGGCGGTGCTGAGGAGCAGGGTGGGGGATGCTCACCCATAACCTGCTCCCTGCCCGTGGCTGGCACTGCAGCGAGGGGCTGGCACTGCAGCGAGGGGCTGGCACTGCCCGATGTCCCCGAGCCCCTGTGGCTGTGAGCAGCATGAGAGCACACTGCCATCTAGTGAGGACTTGTCCCATTTCCCATCCCTGCAACCATTCAAAGCCCGCTCGGACCGGGCTCTGAGCAGCCCGCTCCAGCCGCAGATGGCCCTGCTGGCTGCAGGGGCTTTGGGCTTGGACTAGACGAGCTTTCCAACCCAAAGCAGTCTGTGGCTCTGTAGTTCCATGTGCCAGCAGTGGCCAGTGCTGGCTGCACGGCCTGCCCACTGTGCTGTCCTTGTCCCCAGGACTGTGCTGCTGCTGAACCGCTCCGAGGTGCAGAGCGAGTTCCTCTCCATCGCGGAGAAGCTGAGCTCCAGCGAGCAGCCCCAGCACACCACGCTGGTCATGCTCCTGGAGCACCTCTACCAGGCCAACTTTGGCACCCACTGTGACCTGGACAGCCTGCACCACCTCCTGAAGGTAAGCTCAGGGAGGTTCAGCATTGAGGATCTAGTCAGGGATGTCCCTGCTTCCTCCAGTGGAGAAGGCTCCAGGGAGACCTCAAAGCAGCCTTCCAGTACCTGAAGGGGCTGCAGGAGAGCTGGGGAGGGACTTGTGACAAGGGCTGGGAGTGACAGGATGAGAGGGAATGGACTGAAGCTTGGAAGAGGGGAGATTGAGAGTGGAGATGAGGAAGAAATTCTTTCCAGTGAGGGTGGTGAGACACTGGAACAGGCTGCCCAGGGAGGCTGTGGGTGCTCCCTCCCTGGAGGTGGAGGTCCTGCTAATGGCCACCCTCAGAGAAAAGGGAAGGCTTCAGTGTGGTCTCCCCACCCTGCCTCCATTGCTGTAAGCACCAAGAACAGGACAACCAATTCCTTGTGCAGGCCTGGACCAGAGCATGAAATGAACAGTGGACCCCTGCTCAAGAGGAAAGTAGTTCAGTGGGGTGAGCAGTGGGAGGGTGGAGAGGTGAGGGAAGCAAACTGCTTCATCTCCACATGAGACATCTCCACATGGTTGTGGCTGGCTCCTCCCTGGAGGTGTTCCAGGCCAGGCTGGATGAGGCCCTGAGCAGCCTGGGCTGGTGGGAGGTGTCCCTGCCCATGGCAGGGGCTTGGAACTGGATGGTCCATAAGGTCCCTTCTAGCCTCAGCCATTCTGTGAATCTGTGAATCCCTCTCCTTGGCTCTGCTCCCTGCAGTCCAAGACCCTGGAGGAGCTCTCAGAGATCTATGCCAGCGCTGCTGATGCACAGGAGGTGGCAGCCAGCACCAGCGACCCCGTCCTGGCCCGGCAGCAGCTGCAGTCCGTGCTGAGGGACATCGCCAGCGCCGCCTCCTTTCCTGCCATCACAGGTGAGGGCACCCCTGCCCCCTGCTCCTCTTTCCTCTGCTGGCCCAGCCCCTGCCACCCTGCTGGAATGTTCTGCACAGAGCTCCAGCCTCCCTGAAAAGTGCATTTGGGTTTTTTTTCCACAATGAGTCACCCAGTGGAATCATCTCCCCAGGGAAATGGGCGAGTCCCCAGCCTTGGAACCCTGGAAGAATCAGCTGGAGAGGGCCTGGGCTGGCTGACTGACAGAGAGTTTGGAAGGAAGGGGTGGGCTGGAGCACCTCCCCTCTGGGGACAAGCTGAGGGAGCTGGGGCTGTTCAGCCTGGAGAAGAGAAGGATCCAGGGAGACCTAAGAGCAGCCTTCCAGTACCTGAAGGGGGCTGGAGGAGAGCTGGGGAAGGGACTTGTGACAAGGGCTTGGAGCAACAGGACAAGGCACAATGGATTCAAACTAGAACAGCTTGGAGTTAGATTGGACATCAGGAAGAAGTGGTGAGACACTGGAACATGTTGCCCAGAGAAGTTGTGGACACCTCCTCTCTGGAGCTGTTTAAGCCCAAGCTGGAGGAGGCTTTGTGTAGCCTGGGCTAGTGGGAGGAGGCCCTGCCCATGGCTTGGGGGTTGGATCTAGGTGAACTTTAAGGTCCCTTCCAACTCAAGCCAGTCTATGTGACCAGGTGATCCTTGAGGTCCCTTCCAACCTGGCATTCTATCAACCTAACACAACAACTACAACAAAACCCCCACCAACTCAGCCCTATTTCATACCCCTGCGATGAGCCAGAAGGGCTTTGTCTTTCATCACAGCAGCACCAAGGGTAAAACTGCCCAGGCTCTGTGGGTGAGATGAAAACACACATAAAGAAGGAGATGGTGGCAGTGATGTGTGATGGCTCTTGGAGGTGTGAAACCTGGAAAGCCCTGAAACAGGCTGCCCAGGGCAGTGGTGGAGTCCCCATGAGTGGAGGGACTGAAAAGCCATAGACTGACTGAGAGAGTTGGGGTTGTGCAGTCTGGAGAGGAGAAGGCTCTGAGGAGACCTAATTGTGGCCTTCCAGGATCTGCAGGGGGCTCCAAGAAAGCTGGGGAGGGACTTTTGAGGGTGTCAGGGAGTGATAGGACTGGGGGGGATGGAGCAGAACTAGAAGTGGGTAGATTGAGATTGGATGTTAGGAAGAAGTTGTTCCCCAGGAGGGTGGTGAGAGCCTGGCACAGGCTGCCCAGGGAGGTGGTGGAAGCCTCCTGCCTGGAGGTGTTTGCAGCCAGGCTGGATGTGGCTGTGAGCAACCTGCTGCAGTGTGAGGTGTCCCTGCCCATGGCAGGGGGGTTGGAACTGGCTGAGCCTTGAGGTCCCTTCCAGCCTTGACAATTCTGTGATGCTATGATGTGGTGCTGAGGGCCATGGTTTAGTGGTGCCCTGGCAGTGCTGGGTTGATGGTTGGACTGGATGATAGCAAAGGTCTTTTGCAACCTAATTTCCATCCTGTGAAATTTCCATCCTCTTGTTCCAATTGCATGAGACTTCATGGGGGTGATGGCAGCAGCACTGGTGCTCTGCATGATGCTCCAAAGCTTGTTAATGGGGTGGATCACATTTCCCACCAACCAGCAGAGCTGTCAGGAGAGGCACAGGGGTTCCCTGCAAGCTAAGCTCCTCTCCCTCCTCTCTCCCCAGGTGAGGCTCAGCCATGCAAGCTCCACACCATCCCCATCCCCACTGCTCGCTGCTACACTTACAGCTGGGATCAGGATAACTTTGGTAAGTGCAGGGGGAGGTCTCTCATCCTCCTGCTGAGACCACAACCCTTTGCTTCTCCTCAGAGGGGTGGCTGAGCAGTGTGTCATTCTGCCCTATGCTCAGCACTGGTTAGGCCACACCTTGAGTCCTGTGTCCAGTTCTGGGCTCCTCAGGTTAAGAAGGACATTGAGACACTGGAAGGTGTCCAGAGAAGGGCAACAAAGCTGGGGAGGGGTCTGGAGCACAGCCCTGTGAGGAGAGGCTGAGGGAGCTGGGGTTGCTTAGCCTGGAGAAGAGGAGGCTCAGGGGAGACCTCATTGCTCTCTCCAACTCCCTGCAGGGAGGTTGTAGCCAGGTGGGGGTTAGTCTCTTCTGCCAGGCACCCAGCACCAGAACAAGAGGACACAGTCTCAAGCTGTGCCAGGGGAGGTTTAGGCTGGCGGTAAGGAGAAAGTTCTTCCCAGCAAGAGTAATTTGCCATTGGGATGTGCTGCCCAGGGAGGTGGTGGAGTCACCATCCCTGGAGGTGTTCAAGAAAGGCTTGGATGTGGCACTTGGAGCCATGGCTTACTTGTCAGGAGGTGTTAGGTAATAAGTTTGACTTCATGATCTCTGAGGTCTTTTCCAACCTGGCTGGTTCTATGTTTCTTGGCTGGGGCTGCCACATGCAGCTGAGTGTGACACCGACTGTGGCTGGAGCCTGAAAGAGCTGATAACAAATTTGTTGGTGTTGGAGGCCGAGGTAGGAGAGCGGATGGCAGCGTCCTCTGGGTGGGAGAGGATGTGGGTGCCAGCTTGGGTGTGATGTCTGCTGTGATCCCATGCAAAGCCCTGCTGTGAGTGGTGGGCACAAGACATTGGTGGCCTCAGAACTCATATTGACAGAGCCAAACCGTGTAGGACTTAGTCTTCTGGGCAAAGCTGTGCCTTATGTTAAGCTGGAAGAGGTTTGTCCATGGAGATGTTGGTGGGCAGAGACTTTGCTTGGTAGAAAGCTCCTCTGCAGTGAGCAAGCCTTGCATGTGCTCTGGAAACAATGGTAGCAAGGACAGCCTGACTGGGCTGAGATGTTAGGACTTCGTGGGGTTGAGACCCCTCTGATCTCACTGCTCTTCCCACCCCCCCAGCAGGGCTGGCCAAGGAGCAGGTGTCTTTGCTGTGCCCTCAGCCTGGCCACAGCAGTTCTGCAGGGGAAGCAGCAGCTTCCCATTCTGCTGAGTTGGTCTCCCCAGCTTCCCCATTCCTGGAGACTGTTTCTGTTCCCATGAAAGCTGAGTGTTCATTGCAAGCCAGACCAGAGCTCTGCTCTGAGCTTTGCAGTGAGTCCAGCCTTGCCAGGAGGCCACCTGCAGTGGGGTGGTTTGGTATTTCATTAGCCAAAGCCCTTGCTTTGCTCCTGCCCTCCAGTTAAACCTTGTTTGGACACAAGGGTGTTGTGAAATCTGTGGAGAAAGGAAGCAAAAACCCCACAGGTGTTTGGTTTTGAGAAGCCAGACAGAATGTGACCTCAGGGAGAGAAACATGGTTTGGTTTGCCTTGCATCTGAGCACCTTATGGAAGGCTGAACATGTTCACTGGAAGGTTTTCAGTTCCTTGTTTGAAACCATGCAGGGTCAAAGAGAGCATTGGCCATGCTCTAGAGGTGTAGTTGCCTGGGATCATCACAATTCCAGTGCTTGTGCCAGACAGGATCTCCCTCACCTGCAATATTGCATCCAGTGCTGGGCTGCCCAGTTCAGGAGGGACAGGGATCTGCTGGAGAGAGTCCAAGGGAGGGCTCCAAGGATGCTGAAGCACTGCCTGGGGAGGAGAGGCTGAGAGCCCTGGGGCTGTTCAGTCTGGAGAGGAGAAGACTGAGAGGGATCTGATCAATGTCTATCAATAGCTGAGGGCTGGGGGTCAGGAGGCAGGGGCCAGGCTCTGCTCAGCTGCACCCTGGGATAGGCCAAGGGGCAATGGATGAAAACTCCATCCCAGGAGGTTCCACCTCAAGATGAGGAGGAACTTCTTCCCTGTGAGGGTCCCAGAGCCCTGGAGCAGGCTGCCCAGAGAGGTTGTGAAGTCTCCTTCCCTGGAGCCTTTGCAGCTCTGTCTGGATGTGTTCCTGTGTGACCTGTGCTGGATTCTATGGTCCTGCTCTGGCAGGGAGCTTGGACTCTGGAGGTCCCCTCCAACCCCTAACATCCTCTGATCCTGTGGTTTCCTTTCAGACATCCTCAATGATGTCCTCAGCAAAGAGTGCAGCGTTGTGGAGCCCATGGTCTCAGAGAACGAGGAGGAGGAGGAAGAGGAGGAAGTGGAGAGCAACGGCTGCTCTCCTGAGCGAGACTCGCTGCTTTCCCCCATCTCTGCCATCTCCAAAGACTCCGTGTACTCGGCGCTGTCGGAGGAGGGCTCTAAGCCCTCGCGAGTGTCGCTCTTCACCGCCTCCAAGGACTCTCTCTCAGAGCTGACCGTGGCCTCTAGGAAGTCGCTGAAGTCCTTCGTCTCTAGCCTGAAGGACTGCATGGACAGCGGCTACGCCGAGGACAGCGACGAGAGCTCCTGGGACAGCTGGGGGCGGCCGGAGCTGAGGGTGGAGAAGACCTCCCCGAGGCACAGGCAGAGGCTGACCACCAGGCTCTACAAACTGTTGAAGAGCAAGAGCCAGCTGGTGCTGAGGAGGGAGCTGGGCGACTGCCCCGGCCCCGGCGCGCTGCCGCTGCGGCGCGCCGGCAGCCTCTGCGCGCCGCCGGCCAAGCCGCGCGTCCCGGCGCGCTCCCGCCGCGCGCACTCGCTGCCGCAGCACGCGCTGAGCCCGCGCCCGCCGGCCCCGGGGCTCGCCCCGCGCCGCCTCGGCCTCCGCCGCCGCCCCTTCCTCAGCTACGACGAGGACGCCAAGGTGGCCACCCTGCGCGTCGTGGTCTTCGGCTCCGACCGCATCTCGGGGAAGGTGGCCAGAGCCTACAGCGACCTGCGGTGAGCTGCCGGCGGGGCGGGACGGGACGGGGCCGCGCTGCGGGCGCCCGCCGCGGGGCTGCCGCCGCATCGCAGCACCCTACAGTCCTTAGGGTGGTGGAAGGGACCTCAAGGATCAGCCAGTTCCAATCCCCCTGCCGTGGGCAAGGACACCACAGAACCTTAGAGGTTGGAAGGCACCTCAAGGATCAGCCAGTTCCAATCCCCCTGCCGTGGGCAGGGACACCACAGAACCTTAGGGGTTGGAAGGGACCTCAAGGATCAGCCAGTTCCAATCCCCCTGCCATGGGCAGGGACACCACAGAACCTTAGGGGTTGGAAGGGACCTCAAGGATCAGCCAGTTCCAGCCTCCCTGCCTTGGTCAGGGACACCACAGAACCTTAGAGCCAGTTCCAATCCCCCTGCCGTGGGCAGGGACAGCACAGAACCTTAGAGGTTGGAAGGGACCTCAAGGATCAGCCAGTTCCAGCCCCCCTGCCATGGGCAGGGACACCACAGAACCTTAGGGGTTGGAAGGGACCTAAAAGCTCATCCAGTCCACACCCCCTGCCATGGGCAGGGACACCTAGGGCAGGTCACACATCGAGGTGGGGTTTGAACGTCTGCAGACCTTATTGCTGTATACAGCTACCTGAGTTGTAGGCACCTGCAGCATTCAAAGGGTGCTTAAGGGAGAACCAGCTTTTTTTTTCTTTTCCCTTTCTGGTCAAATCCAATTTCTCTGGGTTGCTGTGGCAGTCACTGTGGGGCTGGGTAAGGAGTTCAGAGGGTGACATGCAGCAGTGGTAGGAACTGCTGGGGTCTGGAACACAAGATCTGTGAGGAGAGGCTGAGGGAGCTGGGAGTGTTTAGCCTGGAGAAGAGGAGGCTCAGGGGTGACCTTCTTGCTCTCTACAGCTCCCTGAAGGGAGGTTGTAGCCAGGTGGGGGTTGGTCTCTTCTGCCAGGCAGCCAGCACCAGAACAAGAGGACACAGTCTCAAGCTGTGCCAGGGGAAGTTTAGGCTGGAGGTTAGGAAGAAGTTCTTCCCAGACAGAGAGATTGCCCATTGGGATGTGCTGCCCAGGGAGGTGGTGGGGATGGCATCCCTGGAGGTGCTTAAGAAAAGCCTGAATGAGGCTCTTAGTGCCATGGTCTGGTTGATTGGATAGGGTTGGGTGGTAGGTTGGACTTGATGATCCCTTCCAACCTGGTTGATTCTGTGATTCAGAGAAGGAGACTCCTCGACCTCTCTGGGCAGCCTGCTCCAGGGCTCTGTCAGCCTCACAGTGGAGAAGTTTATGTTCACCTGGAACCTCCTCTGCTCCAGCTTTGCTCACCCAGCCCTCTCCCCCCTTCTAGGCTCAAGGAGAGCACCTGCCCCTCGCTGACAAGGTACTTCAAGCTGCAGTTTTACTATGTGCCTGTGAAGAGAAGCTGCTTGGCTCCACCAGCCCCACTGACACACTCCTCCCCAGCCCTGGGGGACCCACAGCTCCGGGCCTCAGCGCCACTGGTAAGTGTCCTGCTCTCCAGGGGGCTTCTCGTGGTGCCACCAGTGCTCTGCTTGGCCCCAGGAGCCAGGAGGTGCAGGCTGAGGAGGGATTGGGTAGAGTTGAAATTTCCCTCCCACCCCAAAATTAACTTTGCCAGACCAGCTCAGCTGGGAGCAAAAGTTGGACCTGGACAAGGTGGAGAAATGAGACTGAGTGTGAACAGCATGAGGGTCAGCAAGGCCAAGTGCAAGGTCCTGCACAAGGGGCAGGGCAGGCCCCAGTATCAGAGCAGCCTGGGGGTGAAGGGCTGGAGAACAGCCCTGAGGAGAAGGACTTGGGGGTGCTGGGGGGTGCAAAGATGGAGCTGAGCTGGCACTGAGTGCTGCCAGCCCAGCCCCAGCCTGCCCTGGGCTGATCCCAAGCTGTGTGGGCAGCAGGGGCAGGGAGGGGATTCTGCCCCTCTGCTGTGCTCTGCTCAGACCTCCCCTGCAGTGCTGGGGCAGCTCTGGAGCCCTCAGCACAGCACAGCCAGGGACCTGTTGGAGCAGAGCCAGAGGAGGCCACAGCAATGCTGGCAGGGCTGGAAGCCCTCTGCTGTGAGGCCAGGCTGAGAGAATTTGGCTTGGGCACCCTGGAGAGAAGAAGGAGACCTTCTGGTGGCCTTGCAGTGCTTCAAGGGCTGAGCAGAAAGCTGGGGCATGGTGGGTTGAGATTTCTGTCCCAACATTACCTTTGCCACACCATCTCAGTTGGAAGCAAATGAAAGCTGTACTTACAAGCAGAACTACAATGGGATGCAATGAACAGGTACAAAACACCCAGGAGTTACAATAGTTACAGGGATTTACAATTACCAAAGAGTACAAGAACCCCCCTGATCAAAGACCAGGGGAAGCTACCAGCTTCTCCTTCCCTGCCTACCCCCTGTACAAAACAAGGGAAAAGGGAGCAGCCAGGGTCAAGCAGAAGCAAGTTAGGATCCCTCCCCAGAGCCAAGAAGCAAGAAGAGAAGAGTTGTTTAGGAGCAAGATCTTATGGTAGATATAGAATCACAGAATTGTCAGGGCTGGAAGGGACCTCAAGGCTCAGCCAGTTCCAACCCCCCTGCCATGGGCAGGGACACCTCACACTGCAGCAGGTTGCTCACAGCCACATCCAGCCTGGCTGCAAACACCTCCAGGCAGGAGGCTTCCACCACCTCCCTGGGCAACCTGTGCCAGGCTCTCACCACCCTCCTGGGGAACAACTTCTTCCTCACATCCAATCTCAATCTCCCCATTTCTAGTTTTGCTCCATCCCCCCCAGTCCTATCACTCCCTGACACCCTCTAAAGTCCCTCCCGAGCTTTCTTGGAGCCCCCTGCAGATCCTGGAAGGCCACAATTAGGTCTCCTTAGAGCCCTCTCCTCTCCAGACTGCACAACCCCAACTCCCTCAGTCTGTCCTCACAGCAGAGCAGCTCCAGCCCTCTGCTCCTCCTCGTGGCCCTTCTCTGGACACCTTCCAGCACCTCCAGACCCTTCCTGGCACAGAGGCTCCAGAACTGGCCCCAGAGCTCCAGCTGTGGTCTCAGCAGAGTGGAGCAGAGGGGCAGAATCCCCTTCCTGGCCCTGCTGGCCACACTTCTCTTGCTGCAGCCCAGGCTCTGCATGGCTCTCAGGGCTGCAAGTGCTCACTGCTGGCTCCTGTTGAGCTTCTCCTCCCCCAGCACCCCCAAGGCCTTTTCTTCAGGGCTGCTCTCAAGCCAGTCCCTGCCCAGTCTATATCAGTGCTTGCAATTGCCTTGCCCCAGCTGCAAGACCTTGCCCTTGGTCTTGTTGAACCTCATGAGGTTGTCATGGGCCCAGCTCTGCAGCCTGTGCAGGTCCCTCTGGATGGATCCCTTCCCTCCAGCCTGTCTGCTGCACCACACAGCTTGGTGTCTTCACAACCTACCATCTCTCTGCAGTGGGATGGTTTGGGATGGGCTCTGTTGTCCTTTTCACCCCCAGCAGGCATTTATTGACACTTTACTACTTTTCTGCTCCAGATCTGTGATCAATTTGAAAGGCCTAGCCTAAAACTCCCACAGTGGTGTCTCTTCCATCAAGGCTGAGGGTGGGTTGAGCAGCTCCAGCAGGGGCCCCTGCAGTGACCCCAGTGTGTCTGGTTTCAGGATGGCAGCTTGGCTGGGCTGGAGAGCAGCACCAATGACATCTCCCACTACATCGGCATGCTGGACCCCTGGTACGAGCGCAACGTCCTGGGGCTGATGAAGCTGCCCATGGATGTCCTCTGTCAGGTATGAGAGTGCTGCTGGGGCTTCCTCTCCTCCTTCCATGAGGTACAGGGGAGCTGAGAAGGAAGCTCCTGGGCCACCATGATCCTCAGAATAATCATAGAATCAATAAGGTTGGAAAAGACCTCAGAGATCATCGAGGCCAACCTGCCACCCAGCAACATCTGATCAACACAGTGGTGAGGAGATTCTGCCTGGACATGTTCCTGTGCAACCTCCTCTGGGTGACCCTGCTTCAGGCAGTGGGGTTGGACTGGTGATCCCCAGAGGTCCTGCCAACCCTCATCACATGAAATGAATCTCATGATGAGCCTAACAGCAAGGTCTGGGCGTTGCTTTGGACCACACAAAACACAGAATCATAGAAGCAATAAGGTTGGAAAAGACCTCAGAGATCATCAAGTCCAACTTGTCACCCAGCACTATGTAATCAACTCAACCATGGCACTGAGTGCCTCAGCCAGGCTCTTCCTAAACACCTCCAGGGATGGTGACTCCACCACCTCCCTGGGCAGCACATCCCAGTGGCCAATTCCTCTTGCTGGGAAGAATTTCTTCCTAACATCCAGCCTAAACCTCCCCTGGCACAGCTTGAGACTGTGTCCTCTTGTTCTGGTGCTGGGTGCCTGGGAGAAGAGACTAACCCCCACCTACAACCTCCCTGCAGGGAGTTGGAGAGAGCAATGAGGTCTCCCCTGAGCCTCCTCTTCTCCAGGCTAAGCAACCCCAGCTCCCTCAGCCTCTCCTCACAGGGCTGTGCCCCAGACCCCTCCCCAGCTTTCTTGCCCTTCTCTGGACACCTTCCAGCATCTCAACATCTTTCCTAACCTGAGGGGCCCAAAATGATAGAGCTTCTCTTATCCCAGACCTTCACCTCATGAATTTGTTTGGAGCCATCTTTTGTTTTCCTTTTCACACCCAACAGTGATTTATTTTGTGATTTATTTCCCTCCTACTTCTCTGCTCAAAATCTGCAGCTCAGTTCCAAAGGCATAGCCTAAAACTGCCACACAAGGTCAAACAGAAGCAGATCAGTCTGCCTTCAGAGCATGAAGAGCTCAGAAGAAGGGGGAAGGTTGCTTTGGGACAGAGATCTCTGCAGCTGTTTCTCCAGTGAAGCTGTTCAGAGTGGTCTTTGGTTTTCCTTTGCACTCCCTGTAGTGATTTGTTTGCATTCTTCTCCCTGTCTGTAACACAATTTTAAAGGCATGGCCTGAACCTGCCACGCTTGCTGTCTCACATCCAAGTGCCAGGTGCTGCACATTGGCCACAGCAACCCCAGGCAGTGCTACAGGCTGGGGTCAGAGTGGCTGAGAGCAGCCAGGCAGAGAGGGACCTGGGGGTGCTGGTTGATGGTAGGCTGAACATGAGCCAGCAGTGTGCCCAGGCGGCCAGGAGGGCCAAGGGCATCCTGGCCGGCATCAGGAGCAGTGTGGCCAGCAGGAGCAGGGAGGTCATTGTGCCCTGTACACTGCTCTGGTTAGGCCACACCTTGAGTCCTGTGTCCATTCTGGGCTCCTCAGTTTAGGAAGGAGGTTGACTTGCTGGAACGAGTCCAGAGAAGGGCAAGAAAGCTGGGGAGGGGTCTGGAGCACAGCCCTGTGAGGAGAGGCTGAGGGAGCTGGGGTTGCTTAGCCTGGAGAAGAGGAGGCTCAGGGGTGACCTTCTTGCTGTCTACAACTCCCTGAAGGGAGGTTGTAGCCAGGTGGGGGTTGGTCTCTTCTCCCAGGCAAGCAGCACCAGAACAAGAGGACACAGTCTGAAGGTGTGCCAGGGGAGGTTTAGGTTGAGATGTTAGGAAGAAGTTCTACACAGAGAGTGATTGGCCATTGGGATGTGCTGCCCGGGGAGGTGGTGGAGTCACCATCCCTGGAGGTGTTCAGGAGGAGACTTGATGGGGTGCTTGGTGCCATGGGTTAGTTGATTAGGTGGGGTGGATTGGTTGATGGGTTGGACATGATGATCTTGAAGGTCTCTTCCAACCTGGTTTGTTCTGTTCTATTCTATTCTATTCTATTCTATTCTATTCTATTCTATTCTATTCTATTCTATTCTATTCTATTCTATTCTATTCTATTCCATTCCATTCCACTCCACTCCACTCCACTCCACTCCACTCCACTCCACTCCACTCCACTCCACTCTACTCTACTCTACTTTATTCTCTTCCCCACAGTCAGCCAAGCCCGAGGCTGAGCCCCAGGAGGCCTGCCAGGAGCAGCTGCCCATCCTGGCGGACATGATCCTCTACTACTGCCGCTTCGCCACGCGCCCCGTCCTGCTCCAGCTCTACCAGGCAGAGGTAGGCAAAGGGGGGCTCAGCCTTTGCTTGGTAGGGGTGAAACTGGGGGACTTCTGCCTGTGCCACCAGCTCAGGACCTGCCTGTGAAGCCAGCACGAGCTGGTGAGGCAGTGCTTGGTCTCCTCCTCTTCCCTGGGTGCTCAAAGACTGAGATCGTGCAGGTCATGCCCAGACCTTCAGTCACACCAGCAGTTCTCCATCCAAATCCCTGCCTCTGTCACACAAAGTGGCTCCTGGCAGTGTTGACAGGTTGCTCACATCACTGGAAGTCCCTCCAGTGCCAAGCCCCTCCAGGAAGACTTTTTAATACCCCTAGCTGTATGCAGGAGGCAGAGCTGGTGGGAAGGTTGGATCCAGGGCTGCTGTGGCTGCTGCCATGCTGAGAGGTGGGACTGGCTCTAGTGGGGCTGTGGAGAGCAGAGTTGCTGCTGTCTGTTAGAGGCTAGGAGAGCTCTACAGAGGGACCTTACCAGGCTGGACAGATGGGCAGAGTCCAACAGGATGGTATTCAACAAGTCCAAGTGCCAGGGGCTGCACTTTGGCCACAACAACCCCAGGCAGAGCTACAGGCTGGGGTCAGAGTGGCTGAGAGCAGCCAGGCAGAGAGGGACCTGGGGGTGCTGGTGGACAGCAGCTGAACATGAGCCTGCATTGTGCCCAGGTGCATCAGGAATAGTGTGGCCAGCAGGACAAGAGGTTATTCTTCCTCTGTGCTCAGCATTGGTTAGGCCACACCTTGAGTCCTGTGTCCAGTTCTGGGCCCCTCAGGTTAAGAAGGACATTGAGAGACTTGAAGGTGTCCAGAGAAGGGCAATGAGGCTGGGGAGGGGTCTGGAGCACAGCCCTGTGAGGAGAGGCTGAGGGAGCTGGGGTTGCTTAGCCTGGAGAAGAGCAGGCTCAGGGGAGACCTTCTTGCTCTCTCCAACTCCCTGAAGGGAGGTTGTAGCCAGGTGGGGGTTGGTCTCTTCTCCCAGGCAGCCAGCACCAGGACAAGAGGACACAGTCTCAAGCTGCACCAGGGGAGGTTTAGGCTGGAGGTGAGGAGAAAGTTCTTCCCAGAAAGAGTCATTGGCCATTGGGATGTGCTGCCCAGGGAGGTGGTGGAGTCCCCATCCCTGGAGGTGTTCAAGAGGGGATTGGATGTGGCACTGGGAGCCATGGTTTAGTAGTCAGGAGGTGTTGGGTGACAGGTTGGACTGGATGATCTCTGAGGTCTTTTCCAACCTCATTGATTCTATGATTTGTGTTGTCCAAAGCAATGCCCAGACCTTGCTGTTGGGCTCATCATGAGATTCATTTCATGTGATGAGGGTTGGCAGGACCTCTGAGGATCATCCAGTCCAACCCCACTACCTAAAGCAGGGTCACCCAGAGCAGGCTGCACAGGAACATGTCCAGGCAGAGTCTCCTCACCACTGTCTTCACTCTTCTTCCCCTGGCAGCTCACCTTCATTGGGGGAGAAAAGATGACTGAAGTCTTCATCCATTCCCTGGAGCTGGGCCACTCTGCAGCCACTCGAGCCATCAAGGCATCAGGTCTGTAGCTGCTCCTGCACCCACAGCCTTGGGGGGTGTGTGGGAGGTCTGCAAACTGCTGGGCATGGAGATCATAGAATCACAGAATGGTTTGGTTGGAAGGCACCTTTAAAGGTCATCTAGTCCCAGGGAGGCTGTGGATGCCTCATCCCTGGAGGTGTTCAGAGCCAGGTTGGATGAGGCCTTTTAGCACCCTGGGCTGTTGGGAGGTGGCCAGGGCAGAGGGGTTGGAACTAGATCTTGAAGGTCTCTTCCAACCCAAAGCATTCCATGATTCTAAGATTTCAAGGCTGATTTAGTGTGGGTCTAAGTGTGGCTGGCAGAGCATGAGCTGTGTTGGCAGAGCAGCCTTTGGGTGCTCTGTGTGTCCCCTGGGGCACTGAGCCCTCTGCACCAGCACAGCCAGCACTGCTTTCAGTCCCTTAGGGCTGCTTCTTGGGCTTTGTGTTGGGATGTGGGATTCCTCAGCTGCACTGATCATGTTCAGGCAGCTTTTTCAAGTCACCTTTTTCTTTTCCCCCTCTCTATTTAGTGCTCCACCGCTGTGTTCCCCAAACCAGCTTTTCTCCTCCTCCCTCTCTGTAGGTGCTGAGCCTGCTGCAGGGTCAGGAGCCAGCAGGAGGAAGGGGATGAAAAGAGCTCTGAGTCACATTTGCTCCTTGTTTTATGCAGGTCCAGGCAGCAAGAGGCTGGGCATAGATGGGGACAGAGAAGCAATCCCACTCACACTACAGATTGCCTACAGCAAGGTGAGCACACAGGACTGGCACAAAGAGAAAGGGAGCAGAAAATCACTTCATCCTGGCCTGCATCAGGAACAGTGTGGCCAGCAGGAGCAGGGAGCTCATCCTGCCCTGTGCTCAGCACTGCTTAGGCCACACCTTGAGTCCTGTGTCCAGTTCTGGGCTCCTCAGCTTAGGAAGGAGGTTGAGCTGCTGGAAGGTGTCCAGAGAAGGGCAAGAAAGCTGGGGAGGGGTCTGGAGCACAGCCCTGTGAGGAGAGGCTGAGGGAGCTGGGGTTGCTTAGCCTGGAGAAGAGGAGGCTCAGGGGAGGCCTTCTTGCTCTCTCCAACTGCCTGAAGGGAGGCTGGAGCCAGGTGGGGGTTGGTCTCTTCTCCCAGGCAGCCAGCACCAGAACAAGAGGACACAGTCTCAAGCTGTGCCAGGGGAGGTTTAGGCTGGATGGTAGGAAGAAATTCTTCCCAGCAAGAGAGATTGGCCATTGGGATGTGCTGCCCAGGGAGGTGGTGGAGTCCCCATCCCTGGAGGTGCTTAGGAAGAGCCTGGATGAGGCACTTGGTGCCATGGTTTAGTTGATCAGATGGTGTTGGGTGATAGGTTGGACTTGATGATCTCTGAGGTCTCTTCCAACCTGGTTAATCCTATTCCTATTCCTATTCCTATTCCTATTCCTATTCCTATTCCTATTCCTATTCCTATTCCTATTCCTATTCCTATTCCCTTCTATTCAGTGCTGAGCAAACAAGGTCTTAACTGGGGGCTGAGAGGGGCAAATGCTGAGGAGCTGAGGAGCCCAAAGGCAGCCCAGAAAATCCAAATTCGTGGGAGGTTTGAATTGGAGAGGAGGAAAAATGTCTTTGCTGCAGGAGTGGTCAGGGACTGGCAGAGGCTGCCCAGGGAGGTGGTGGAGTCCCCAGCCCTGGAGCTGTTCAAGAACCCTGTGGCCATGGCACTTGGGGCCAGGGTTTAGTGGCCCTGGTGGTGTTGGGTTTAAGGTTTGACTCAATGATCTTAGAGGGCTTTTCCAACCCTAAAAACTTCTATGAATGCCCATCCCTGGAGGTGTTTAAAAGAGGCAGAGATGTGGTGCTGAGGAACAGGAACTAGCAGCAGGCTTGGTTGGACTCAATGATCTTCAAGGGCTTTTCCAGCCAACACATTGCTGTGGTGCTGAGCTCCAGCTAACCTTGGGTGGCTTTCCACTCCTCTTCAGCCCAGGCAACGTGCAGCCAGCTTCCACAGATGGCATGTGTACAGTCTTGACACTGGTGGACTTGCACCAGGGGAGGTGTAGGTTGGACATGAGGAACAATTACTTCCCCAGAATGGTTGTCACAGCCTGGCCCAGGCTGCCCAGGGCAGTGGTGGAGTCCCCATCCCTGGAGGGGTTTCAAAGCTGTGTCAATGTGGTGCTGAGGGCCATGGGCTGGTGGTGCCCTGGCAGTGCTGGGTTGCTGGATGGACTGGATGATTTGGTCTGCTCCTGCCTGAATGATTCTTTCATTTCCTTGTATTTTGGTTGGGCTTTGCAGACAGCTGTCAGTGGAAGAAGTCACTGGAATGATGTGGAGAAGGTCTGCACCTCTGTGAACCTGAGCAAGGCCTGCAAGAAGTATGAAGAGCTAGGTGGGTACAGCTGGTCCCTGGGGCTCTGCTCAGGGAGCAATGGGAGGCACTGGTGGAGTGAGAGGACAGTGTGGATCTTGTGCTCAATTTTGGGCACCTCAGTACCAGAGAGATGTGGAGGGGCTGGAGCCAGGGCAGAGCAGGGCAAGGAAGCTGGGAAGGGCCTGGAGAATAAATCTGATGAGGAGCAACTGAAGGAGCTGGGGATGGTTAGTGTGAAACAGAGGAGGCTGAGGGGAGACCTCCTGGCTGTCTACAGCTACCTGAAAGGAGGTTGTGGAGAGGTTGGTGCCGGTCTCTTCTCACAGGTGGTGATAGATCAAGAGGGAACAGCCTCAATCTGCCACTGGGGAGGTTTAGACTGGACAGTAGGAAACATTTTTCCCATCAAGAGTGGTCAGGGGTTGGAATGTGCTGCCCAGGGAGGTGGTGTAGTCCCCAAGCCTGGAGGTGTTTCAAGGTGTTTTGGATGTGGTGCTTGGGGCTGTGGTTTAGGGGTGACCCTTGCAGAGCAGGGCTCTGGGTTGGACTTGGTGACCCTGAGGGGCTTTTCCAACCTGAATGTTTCTGTGATGCTGTGATCTTCTAGCTGGAGCACAGGGTGGATGTGTAAGTGTAGGAGATACATGGAAGGTGTCTGCTGCCCCCTGGGGCTTACTGAGGCCCTTAGCTGTCCTTAGCACCATATCAGGGACAAAGGGTGTTGGATGTCCCTCTCTCTTGAAGCTTCCAGCCAGGAAAATGGGATGTCCATTAGGGATGGGGCTGGGATGGATTCAAGCAGCAGGATGACCACTGGAGACTGGTTCTTTCCAGAGCAGTTGTTGAATAAGGGGAAGGAGAGGCAGGTAAAGCTGGTGGTAAACAAAGCAGGAGCAGAGGAGAAGGGGGTGCTTGTCCTGCTGTCCACAGCAGCTGTGCCTTGCAGCCAGCTTTCAGCAGCCTCTCACTTCAGCCTGGTGGCTTCCTTCCTGCAGCTCCAGGATCACAGAATTGTCAGGGTTGGAAGGGACCTCAAGGCTCAGCCAGTCCCAACCCCCCTGCCATGGGCAGGGACACCTCACACTGCAGCAGGTTGCTCACAGTCACATCCAGCCTGGCTGCAAACACCTCCAGGCAGGAGGCTTCCACCACCTTCCTGGGCAACCTGTGCCAGGCTCTCACCACCCTCCTGGGGAACAACTTCTTCCTCACAGCCAATCTCAATCTCCCCATTTCTAGTTTTGCTCCATCCCCCCCAGTCCTATCACTCTCTGACACCCTCAAAAGTCCCTCCCCAGCTTTCTTGGAGCCCCCTTCAGCTAAGCTAGTTTCAGGATCCCCACTTGTGCTGCCAGCACTGTGGATGTGCTTCAGGGGTGTCCTCAGCTCCACAATGGAGAGAAACTTCTTCAAGGATGTCCTTCCTTCCCAGCCCAGCCCTCCCTTGATTGACTCCTCTGGGTTCCACGTTCAGCAGTGTGACCACAGGATGTCACTGTGGTTCCAGGCACGGAACAACACCTCGAGGGGGACTGCAGGAAAGGCCATGCTGGAAGGGCTGGAATTTCCTCATGATGATAGAGCAAAGTTCTTTTGCTCCTGTTTAGGTCCTAAAAACACTGAAATGTCCTTTGCTGCTGCCTCTCCTCTGTGTCTCTGCTTTCTTTCCACGTGAGGGAAGGGCAGCTGGAACTGCTCTGCATTTCCCCCAGCAGTGGGATCCTGCTGAGAGCCACTGGCTTTGGGATGTTTTGAGGGCTGGAGAGGACCACTTGGGTTCCCAGCAAGTGGTGCAGAAGCCTCCCAGAATGGGTGGGGGTTGGAAGGGACCTCTGGAGATGATCTGGGGGTAGCTGTGAGCCCAGGTGCTAACAGTTTTCTTCTGTTACAGCCTCCAAGACAGAATGTCTCAACCTGACCATGACAGAGGTGGTCAAGAGGCAGAACTCCAAATCCAAGAAAAGTTTCAATCAGGTAACTCAGCTCCTGGGGCTTTGCCATTTGGTGGCAGGAGGTCAGCCCAGCTCAGCTGGGCAGGAAGCAGAGCAGGAGAGGATAACTCCTTGGGGATCTCTTTGCTGTTGGGCCCCCAGGCCTGCCTGGGGAGCGCTCAGCTCTCCTGCTCCCCTTCTCCCCCAGGGAAAGGCAGTGAGCCCAGCAGCTCCCTCACTCAGGCTCTTCTCTATCAGCAGATCAGTGTGTCCCAGATAAAAGTAGACAAGGTGCAGATCATTGGTGTCCAGTCCTCCTTCGCCGTGTGCCTGGACCAGGACGAGCAGAAGATCCTGCAGAGTGTCACCAGGTAGGAGCTGCAGTGGGGAGAGCCTGAGGCAGCTGAGGGCTCTGCAGCTTGGAGAGGAGCAGCCTGAGAGGTGGCCTCATTCATGCTGATGAAGATGTGCAGTGCCCAGAGGCTGGAGCCAGGCTCTGCTGGGGGATGCCCAATGCCAGCACAAGGGGCAGTGGTGGAAGCTGAGGCAGAGGAAGTGCCATGGAAACAGGAAGAAGAATGATTTCCCTGTGAGGGTGCCAGAGCCCTGGAGCAGGCTGCCCAGGGGGGTTGTGGAGTCTCCTTCCCTGGAGATATTCAAACCCCACCTGGATGTGTTCCTGTGAGACCTGCTCTAGGTGCTCCTGCTCTGGCAGGGGGTTGGACTGGATGAGCTTTTGAGGTCTCTTCCAGCCCCTAACATCCTGTGATTCTGTGTGACTCCTGTGCTCTGGGTCCCAGTTTGAGCCAGCTTCAAGACCTGAGCCCTCAGCTCTCATACTCCAGTCCTGTTAAAGCCAGCACTGATTCCTGCCTGGCTGCACCTGAGGACCAGGATTCCCAGCCCCACCCCTGCTTATATCAGTTTCTTTTTGTTCCCCTGCAGGTGTGAGGTCTCTGTGTGCTGCAGACCCCAGGACAGCGATCTCTTGGAACCGAGAGGGTCCTCTTTGCCTCCCCAGGACCCCTCTGAGTTTGATTCTCTCCAGTGTTTGCCCATTGCTACCTTCAGTGGAGCACTGCCATAGAAGAGCCCTGTGTCCTTTCAGACCAGGCTCATCCAACAGCAGCCCAGGCTCAGGCAGAGGAGCCTGGCTCTCCTCCTTTGGCCTGGAGTCCAAGACCTCCTGCAGCCAAAGCCTTAGCCTGGTGACCAAGCTGCTCCTGGTCTGGGCTTAGCCCATGCTTGGGGGATAGGGACATCTGTGTCGTGCTCTGGTGTCTCTCAGGGTGTCCTTCCTCAGAAATGGGAGGGAAGTGGTTTCCTTGAGATCTCCACCTGGCTGAGCAGACTGCCAACAGCTGGATGGAGAAGGCAAGGTGAGGGCAGTGCTGCTTCCCTGCCAGCAGTGGTGGTGCTGTGGCTGTGTCTGACAGTCGTGGCACGGCCAGTGGGACCTGGGGGGAGTTGGTGGGGGGCACTTTGGCCTTGGCTGAGTGGTGGTAGGTGGCCTTCAGTGCCTGTGGATTTGCAGATCACCCCAGCAATGTCCTGGTGGTATTTCACCCATCATGGGGCAAGGATGCTCAGGGCAGTTCTCAGGGGATGGGGACAGGCTTTTTGGAGGGCTCCTTTGGGTTGGGTGTCTTGCAGAGCAGCAGTGCAGAGCAGAGCAGCCCAGCTGAGGCCCAGAAAGACCTCAGCAGGGGTTGTAGACTGCTGCTTGTCTTCCAGAGAACTGAGTGCAATAGGCCAGGGCATGGGCAGCTTGGCATGGGCAGCTTGGCATGGACAGCTTGGCATGCCCACCTGTGTTCCTGCAGGGGGTGAGCTTCCAGTGTCTGCAGCATTCCAGGGCCCACACAAGAGATTCACTCTTGTTCAGCCCAATGTTCTCATGGCCTGCTCCCCAGCACTCTATGCTAGAGACATCCCAGGGGCTGAATCTTCACTAGAGGCTTGAAATGTGGCAGGAACCACTCTCCCAGGAGGAAGGGAAGCACCATGGAAACCACTAGACTCGCCATAAGCTCACCTGAAGAGGCAGCTTTGCTAGAGAAGGACCCAGCACCAGAAACACTACTGACACTTGGGAGCAAAGACAGGATTTCAGACCTTCCCTCCCCTGCTAAGAGCCTTTCCACCCTGCTCTTCTGTGCCAGGCTGTAGGTACAGAAAAGTGCAATATCTGGGGGGCTTTAGAGCTACTCTGCCCCCATGGTCAAAAAGAAGTGAGGCTGGCAAAGCCTTGGCTGGTTTCACAGCCCTCAAACTGTCCCTCAGTAGGTTGCACTAATGATAACAGGCAGAAGAACACGCTGCAGGCCACAAGGATCTTGATGCTGAGGACCTGGGATCCCTAGAAACACCTGGAAGGGATCCCACATACTGCTGGGGGGGCTGCAGGGGTCAGCCACAGTGTGGTCAGTTCAGTGTGGGTCCCTTGATCCTCCAGCCAACAAGGCCTGCTCCCCTCTCAGCATGAGCTGGAAGAAGGTTGGGCTGTGTTCCCAAGGGCTGGTGGCACAGGGGCAGTGTCACCTGAGGTGAAACCTGCCAGGAAAGGGCCAGGGCTCCTGGGGACTTCAGTTGTGGCTTAGGTTTATCTGCTGGGTTCCTCCACATCCCTCCTGGAAGTCTTTGAGGGATCCCCTCCTGTGCCACCAACTCTGATCCTAGCCCTGCTTTCTGCTCCTGCTGCCTCTGTTGTTTGAGGACAGCACTGTCTGGGCCCAGTGGTGAACATCTTGGGGTTAAGCAGGTGCTGTTGGCTCTTTGGTGTCCTCAGCAGCAATGGAGGCCTCTTCTGCCAGTGGCTTGAGAGGAGCCAGACTGAGATGTGAGCCTGCTTCTGAGGCCTCTGTGCTTCACTCTACTTGAATAAACCATCCCAAGGATGGTGTTGCCTTGTGGACTCCAACAAAGACCCTCCTGGGGTGAGGAGCATCACTTGGACACTGCCAGGTGCCCTGGATGCAAAGCCAGCTTGGACTCCCAGCAAGAGCCCACCTTGCCCAGCCATGCACCAGCTCCAGGAGCATCCATCTCTTCCCCTGCATGCATGGAACAGCTCCCAGGACTCTGCCAGCCCGTGGTGGGGCTCTGCCACTCTCACAGGGTGCCTGTGGGGCAGGGTGGGAGCCTTGCTGCTCTGCCCTTCTGCACTCCAGCCTTTCAAGTCCAGTGGATTTTAAAGCCCAGTGGGTCAGAAGCTGATTTGGATTGCTCCTTCTGTGACTCTGTGTGCATGAGAGGTTTGTGTGCCCCTGCTCAAGTTGAGCAGCTGGGTCGTTGGTTCAGTGCTTTCAGAGGGTCCCTTCTCCCCTCAAAACCTTGCTCTTTGTGCTCTTGATCTCCCATCACGTCCCTGCCACTGTTCACAAAGACCTCTTTGCTTTCAGCTGGCCTCACAGAGATGCTAGAGAAGAGGACTTCCAGCTGAGAGAGGAAGAACAAGCACAACCTCTAGGGGACTTGTAGTCCTGGTGCAAATGTTGACCTCTGCTTCTCTCTGGAAGTGAAAGAAGTCTGAGGTTCTTTTAGGTCATCTGTGTACATATGTACAGCCTCACCAAGTCTGTTCCCATGCCTCTGCTGAGCTGTAAAATGCTGTTCAAAGGACTTCTGAAGTCACTGTAAAATAGTAAATGTTGATTTATTTCAAGCACAGAGCTTCTGAGTGCAGTAAATCCTTTTGCAGGCAGAAGACACAGGAGGAGCCTCCACATCTCCGTGAGGAGAGCAGAACAGTGTGGCCAGCAGGAGCAGGGAGCTCATCCTGCCCTGTGCTCAGCACTGGTTAGGCCACACCTTGAGTCCTGTGTCCAGTTCTGGGCCCCTCAGGTTAGGAAAGATGTTGAGATGCTGGAAGGTGTCCAGAGAAGGGCAACAAGGCTGGGGAGGGGTCTGGAGCACAGCCCTGTGAGGAGAGGCTGAGGGAGCTGGGGTTGCTTAGCCTGGCAAAGAGGAGGCTCAGGGGAGACCTTCTTGCTCTCTCCAACTCCCTGAAGGGAGGTTGTAGCCAGGTATGTGCTGCCCAGGGAGGTGGTGGAGTCCCCATCCCTGGAGGTGTTTAGGAAGAGCCTGGATGAGGCACTTGGTGCCATGGTTTAGTTGATCAGATGCTGTTGGGTGATAGGTTGCACTTGATGATCTCTGAGGTCTCTTCCGACCTGGTTATTCCTATTCCTATTCCTATTCCTATTCCTCTTCCTATTCCTCTTCCTCTTCTTATTCCTATTCCTATTCTCTTCTATTCAGTGCTGGGTAAACAAGGTCTTAACTGGGGCCTGAGAGGGGCAAATGCTGAGGAGCTGAGGAGCCCAAAGGCAAGCCCAGAAAATCCAAATTTGTGGTTGGTTTGAATTGGAGAGAAGGGAAAATGTCTCTGCTGCAAGAGTGGTCAAGGATTGGCAGAGGCTGCCCAGGGAGGTGGTGGAGTCCCCAGCCCTGGAGGTGTTCAAGAACCCTGTGGCCATGGCACTTGGGGCCAGGGTTTAGTGGCCATGGTGGGGTTGGCTTTTCCTATTCCTATTCCTATTCCTATTCCTATTCCTATTCCTATTCCTATTCCTATTCCTATTCCTATTCCTATTCCTATTCCTATTCCTATTCCTATCCTATTCAGGGGATTGAGAAGAGAAACTGGCAGGACCTGGGTGTGCAAGGTGAGACCTGTGCGTGCCCTTCCCTTCCAGGAGGCCAATACAATCATTAAGGGTGGAAAAGGCTTTGAAGATCATCAAATCCAACCATAACCAAACCACCATCTCCACCAAACCATGTCCTGAAGCACCACATCTGCAGCTTGCTGAACACCTCAAAGGATGGCAACTCCACCACCTCCCTGGGCAGCCTGTCCCAACCTCTCAGCCCTCTCTCAGGAAAGACATTTTTCCTAATGTCCAGTCTAAACCTCCCCTGGCACAACCTCAGCCTATTTATTCTTGGCCTCCAGCTAGTTACTTCACCCTCCTCACTGCAGCCTCCTTTCAGGTAGCTCTAGAGAGCAGTAAGCTCTCCCCTTAGCCTCCTCTTCTCCCCTTAGCCTTTTCTTCTCCCTTCATCCTTCTCCCCTTAGCCTTCTCCCTTTATCCTTCTCCCCTTAGCCTTCTCTTCTCCTTTTATCCTTCTCTTCTCCCCTTAGCCTTTTCTTCTCCCTTTATCCTTCTGTTCTCCTCTTAGCCTTCTCTTCTCCTTTTATCCTTCTCCCCTTAGCCTTCTCTTCTCCCCTTAGCCTTCTCTTCTCTTAGCCTTCTCATCTCCCCTTAGCCTTCTCATCTCCCTTTATCCTTCTCCCCTTAGCCTTCTCTTCTCCCCTTAGCCTTCTCTTCTCCCCTTAGCCTTCTCTTCTCTTAGCCTTCTCTTCTCCCCTTAGCCTTCTCTTCTCTTAGCCTTCTCTTCTCCCCTTAGCCTTCTCTTCTCCCCTTAGCCTTCTCTTCTCTTAGCCTTCTCTTCTCCCCTTAGCCTTCTCTTCTCTTAGCCTTCTCTTCTCCCCTTAGCCTTCTCTTCTCTTAGCCTTCTCTTCTCCCCTTAGCCTTCTCTTCTCCCCTTAGCCTTCTCTTCTCTTAGCCTTCTCTTCTCCCCTTAGCCTTCTCTTCTCTTAGCCTTCTCTTCTCCCCTTAGCCTTCTCTTCTCTTAGCCTTCTCTTCTCCCCTTAGCCTTCTCTTCTCCCCTTAGCCTTCTCTTCTCTTAGCCTTCTCTTCTCCCCTTAGCCTTCTCTTCTCTTAGCCTTCTCATCTCCCTTTATCCTTCTCCCCTTAGCCTTCTCTTCTCCCCTTAGCCTTCTCTTTTCCCCTTAGTCTTCTCTTCTCCTCCCAGCCTTTTCTTCTTCCTTTATCCTTCTCCCTTTATTCTTCTCTTCTCCCATTAGCCTTCTCTTCTCCCCTTGTATGAAGCCCTCCAAACCCCTCACCATCCTCGTTGCTCTTCTCTGGACACCCTCCAGCCCCTCAGTGTCTTTCCTATCCTGTGGCACCCAGAACTGAACACAGTACCCAAGCTGTGGCCTCACCAGTGACCAGTAGCAGGGCACCATGCCTCCCCTAGTGCTGCTGGCCACACTGGTTTAGATCCAGACCAGGATGCCTTTGGCCTTTTTGGCCACCTGGGTGCACTGCTGGTTCACGTTCAGCCATCCATCCACCAGCACCCCCAGATCCATTTCCACTGGGCTGCTTTCCAGCCTCTCTACCCAGAGCCTGCAGAGTTGCTTGGGGTTGTTGTGACTTGGCCTTGTTAAACTTCATTCCACTGACCTCAGCCCATGGATTTTACCTGTCCAGATCTCTCTGCACAGCCTTACTACCCTCGAGCAGATCAGCACTGCCACCCAGTTTGGAGTCATCTGCAAGCTTGCTGATGGTTCCCTTGATCCTCTCATCCGAGCAGCTTCCAAAGACACTAAACAGATCCCTTGCTCTTTGCTGTGTTCCTTTGCAGAGCAATTGGAGTGAGGATGAGAGCTGCATCCCTAGCAGCACCTGGGCCACAGGCAAGGTCCATGAAAGGTGGGATGAAGGATGACTCCTTGAGGTCAGCAGGTTTCTGCTCAGCAGCTGGCTCCTTGGAGTCATTGCTGACTTGGAAACCTCTTCTGCCTCTTTGGGGCTGCAGGCTTTGCAGATGGAGCTGTCAAAAGTACTCTGGGATAGCAAAAGGCACTTGGGAATGTTTCAGTGTCTGAGGGTTGGGGCTATTCACTCTGGAGGAGAGAAGGCTCCCAGGAGACCTTCTTGTGGCCTTCCAGTATCTGAAGTGGGCTACAAGAAAGCTGGGGAGGGACTTTAGAGGGTGTCAGGGAGTGATAGGACTGGGGGGGATGGAGCAAAACTAGAAATGGGGAGATCGAGATTGGATGTGAGGAAGAAGTTGTTCCCCAGGAGGGTGGTGAGAGCCTGGCACAGGTTGCCCAGGGAGGTGGTGGCAGCCTCCTGCCTGGAGGTGTTTGCAGCCAGGCTGGATGTGGCTGTGAGCAACCTGCTGTGGTGTGAGGTGTCCCTGCCCATGGCAGGGGGTTGGAACTGGCTGAGCCTTGAGGTCCCTTCCAACCCTGACTGTTCTATGATTCTATGACTGAGTATGGGAAGAGCTTCAGCCCCAGTTTGGAGCAGTTCAGAGTGCTCCAGCAGGACCACATCTGCCCTCTGTGGCCATGCTGGATGGAGATGCTGCCTGCCCTCCCTCATGGCAGACCATGAGGAATGAAGCCTGGCACAAAGGGTGCCTTGGGCACCACCCAGGAGCCACTTGTCACTGCAGGGACACACCAACCATGTGCAGCTGCAGTGACACACTCAGAGATGCTGATTTGGGTGAAACTCCTTTCATCAGAGTGTGGAGCTGCAGGGACACCATGGAGACCCCAGGGCTGGTGTCAGAGCAGTAGGAGATGTCACCCACTGGCACCTGGAGGGGGTAGCAGGATCCCTGTCACTGCATCAGGCTGTTTCTTGACCTGTTGAGACAGGAGCAGTCCCTGACACACACCCTGTGCCCCTCTGCCTGCCAGGCTGCTCCCAAGAAAGCTGGGGAGGGACTTTGAGGGTGTCAGGGAGTGATAGGTCTGGGGGGGATGGAGCAAAACCAGAAGTGGGGAGATTGAGATTGGATGTGAGGACGAAGTTGTTCCCCAGGAGGGTGGTGAGAGCCTGGCACAGGTTGCCCAGGGAGGTGGTGGAAGCCTCCTGCCTGGAGGTGTTTGCAGCCAGGCTGGATGTGGCTGTGAGCAACCTGCTGCAGTGTGAGGTGTCCCTGCCCATGGCAGGGGGCTTGGAACTGGCTGAGCCTTGAGGTCCCTTCCAGCCCTGACAACTCTGTGGCTCTCTGGGTCACCTTCTCTTCCTGTGGATATTCAAAGGAAGAGGTTTGGCTGGAAGGTGTGAGGGCCAATGAGCCCTGATCCAATGAGCAACGTGGGAAAAGCCTTTTCAGCTCAGAGAAGCCAAATCCCAGCTGTGGATAGCTTCTGTTTAGCAACACTTTGCTATGTATTAAGTGTCACCTTTTTGGTTTCCTCCCCTCACTGATTAGAGAACAACAAAAGGTGGTTAGGAAATTCAAAGAAAAGGCTCTCTAGCAAAGGCAAATAAAGCAAATGCTTCCTTTTCCCAGCTGGAAGGGCAATCTGCCTTGGTTTCTTCTCAGCAACAACAACAGCAGGAAAAAAAAGGTCCCCCAAAAGACTAAAGCACAAACTCTGCCTTCCCTCTCCTTTTCTGCTTCAAATGAAAAGTGAAGAGAAGAAAAGAGGTTGTGGAGCCTCCTTCTCTGGAGGCACTCAAACCCCACCTGGGCCTGCTCCTGTGTGACCTCCCCCAGGTGAGCACAGGCTCTCAGGGGTTGGAAGGGACCCAAAGAGATCATGGAGTCCAAGCCCCCTGCCAGAGCAGGAGCACAGAATCCAGCACAGGTCACACAGAACACATCCAGACAGGGCTGGGAAGGCTCCAGAGAAGGAGACTCCACAACCTCTCTGGGCAGCCTGTTCCAGGGCTCTGGGACCCTCACAGGGAAGAAGTTCCTCCTCCTGTTGAGCACCTCCTGGGCTGGAGTTTCCATCCATTGCCCCTTGGCCTCTCCCAGGGTGCAGCTGAGCAGAGCCTGGCCCCTGCCTCCTGAACCCCAGCCCTCAAATATTTACAAACATTGATTAAATCCCCTCTCAGGCTTCTCCTCTCCAGACTGAACAGCCCCAGGGCTCTCAGCCTCTCCTCCCCAGGCAGTGCTGCAGTCCCTTCAGCATCCCTGCAGCTCTCTGCTGGACCCTCTCCAGGAGATCCCTGTCCCACCTGAACTGGGCAGCCCAGAACTGAACACAACACTCAAGATGAGTTCTCACCAGGGGGAGGAGAACCTCCCTGGATCTGCTGGACACACTCTTAATGCCCCCCAGGATCCCATTGGCCTTCTTGGCCACTGGCTTAAAAGATGAGCGGCTGGTGAGCAGGGGCAGCCATGGTGTGGCTGGGACCAGGCTGAGTGTGCCAACAGCATTGCCAGTGGTGATGAGGTGTGGAAGGGCTCAGCCCAGCTTGCTGTGCATTGACCATAGAATCCCAGACTGGGTTGAGTGGGAAGGGAGCTTCAGAGCTCATCCAGTCCAACCCCT
This sequence comes from Melanerpes formicivorus, assembly GCF_026170545.1. Lineage (NCBI taxonomy): Eukaryota > Metazoa > Chordata > Aves > Piciformes > Picidae > Melanerpes > Melanerpes formicivorus. The sequence goes on from NW_027142373.1 coordinate 11,726,894, forward strand.
GCAGCCAGCAGGGACATCCCCAACCACAGCAGGCTGCTCACAGCCCCAACCAACCTGACCTGCAATGCTTCCAGCCATGGGGCAGCTCACACCTCTCTGGCCAGCCTGGGACAGGCTCTCACCACCCTCAAGGTCAAATATTTCTTCCTTCTCTCCAGTCTGAAACTCTCTCTTTGAGTTTCAAACCATCCCCCCTTGTCCTGTCGCCACAGGCCCTGCTCCAAACTCCCCAGCTTTCTGCTCAGCCCTTGAAGCACTGCAAGGCCACCAGAAGGTCTCCCTGGAGCCTTCTCCTCTCCAGGCTGCCCAAGCCCAGCTCTCTCAGCCTGGCCTCAGCAGGGAGCTGTGTTTGTGGCCCCCTCTGGCCCTCTCCAACAGCAGTGATGTTCTAGGGGAACATGCAGGCTGAGCTGTTGCCCCTCTAAGCAGAAACCTGGGGGTGATCTGCCAGCAATGCCAGGACCTGGGTCCTCCATACTGTGGTCTGCTGGGAGAGCTTCACTGACAGTGTGCTCTGGCACACCTCCCAGGGGCAGGTCACACAGTGGTGCCTCCCTGTGCTGTCTGTGAGCCCAGCTGGGTGCTGACTGGCAGGGGGAAAGGAGACCTTGACTCATCAGTACTTCCCCAGAGCATCAGTGCATGTTTCTACCAACAGCTGCTCTCTGTTGACTTACCACCAGCTGTGGACAAAGCTGAACTGCTTGAGGACAGGATGCTCTTGTGAGAGGTTCCTAGAAGAGGGTTCAGCCCCTTGAGGGTTTTCCTGCCCAGATACTCTTCTGAAGCCTAAAGCTGTGGATGACATCTTTTTGTTGCTGCTGTTTTAATGGCCTGGGGAACACTGGGGTAGCTCCAGCTGGGGTGTGAAGGCAGCACTCTTCAGCCAGTCCCTGGAAGGTGGACTGCAGACCACCATCTGAACCCCTTCCTGCCATAGACTGGGTGACTGAGGGGTGTGTGGCTCCTCTGAGATGTGACATGCTGGAACCAGCATGAGCCTTCTGGGCAGGGCTGAGATGGAGCAATAGCTGAGATTCCTCCTCCCTTGAGGAAATGGCCTCAAGTTGCCCCAGGGGAGGCTCAGGGTGGACATGAGGAATAATTTCTTCCCCATAAGGGTTGTCACAGCCTGGCCCAGGCTGCCCAGGGCAGTGGTGGAGTCCCCATCCCTGGAGGGGTTTCAGAGCTGTGTGGATGTGGTGCTGAGGGCCATGGGCTGGTGGTGCCCTGGCAGTGCTGGGCTCAGGGTTGGACTATCTCTCAAGCAGAACAATTGTGTGACTGTGCTGGAGGCAGGTGGCTGCGCAGGGTCTGTCCCACTGCTGAGGCTTCCCAGTCTGTTCCTGGGGTGGGAGGTGGAGGAGGCTGCTGGTCCAGCCCAGGATGCTGGTGGCCTTCATTGCCTCATGGGCACACACTGGCTCAGGTTCCTACATCTTTTGCTGCCTTGCACAGCAGGCTGGGAGCTGAAGCAGCATTTGGGAAGCCTCTGCTCTTCCATCCTGACAACCAAGTGCACAAACAGCTTCTGCTCTAGCTTATCAGCCCGGCCCAGGCAGCCCAGTGCCTGTGATTCAAGAGGGCTGCTTCCTGCTGCACCCTGGCACTGCCAGCACTGATAAGCAAGAGGGGTTGAGCTTGTTCCAGAACTGTCACCTTGGCACCCACAAGAGAGCAATAAACCCTGGAGTGAGGATCCTGTGAGTGTGAGCAGCGGAAAACCATCGCCCCTGGGGCACATGGATGCAGCACTTAAGGGTTTGACAAAACTCAACCAGGGCAGTCCCAGGCACTGATCCAGGCTGGGCAGGGACTGGCTTGAGAGCAGCCCTGAAGAAAAGGCCTTGGAGGTGCTGGGGGAGGAGAAGCTCAGCAGGAGCCAGCAGGGAGCACTTGCAGCCCAGAGAGCCAAGCAGAGCCTGGGCTGCAGCAAGAGAAGTGTGGCCAGCAGGGCCAGGGAGGGGATTCTGCCCCTCTGCTCCACTCTGCTGAGACCACAGCTGGAGCTCTGGGGCCAGTTCTGGAGCCTCTGTGCCAGGAAGGATCTGGAGGTGCTGGAAGGTGTCCAGAGAAGGGCCAAGAGGAGGAGCAGAGGGCTGGAGCTGCTCTGCTGTGAGCACAGACTGAGAGAGTTGGGGTTGTGCAGTCTGGAGAGGAGAAGGCTCTGAGGAGACCTAGTTGTGGCCTTCCAGGATCTGCAGGGGGCTGCAAGAAAGCTGGGGAGGGACTTTTGAGGGTGTCAGGGAGGGATAGGACTTGGGGGGATGGAGCAGAACTAGAAATGGGGAGATTGAGATTGGATGTGAGGAAGAAGTTCTTCCCCAGGAGGGTGGTGAGAGCCTGGCACAGGTTGCCCAGGGAGGTGGTGGAAGCCTCCTGCCTGGAGGTGTTTGCAGCCAGGCTGGAGGTGGCTGTGAGCAACCTGCTGCAGTGTGAGGTGTCCCTGCCCATGGCAGGGGGCTTGGAACTGGCTGAGCCTTGAGGTCCCTTCCAGCCCTGACAATTCTCTGATTCTGTGACCACCACAAAACTCAATCTCTCACCAGCTCAAGCAGCTGATCTCCTCCTCAGCACTGGCAGGTCACTGGCAGCCCTCACAGCATGCTCAAGCCCAACTGAGCAGTGCCAGCTGGCTGCAGCACCCAACAGCAGACCTCAGCTGTTTCCTAAAGGGGCTTCAAAGGTTCCTGGTCACAAGTGGGCAACCTGAGCTTGGCAGCAAGTTGTCCCTCACCTGCACTGCTGGGAGGCTGTGTTGCTATCAGGTGGGGAATTGTAGCCCTGAGGATGCTGGCAGCTGGTCTATGGATAGGGTGAAAAGACAAAGCTGGCTGGGTTCTTATCTGCTGTTTGCTCTCCCTTATCATGGTAATTTGGTTTGGATATTGCTGGCCTGGTTCCCTTGTGAGTGTCTGCTGGTGCTGATGCCTGACCAGTCCTTATCAAATGACACCAAGCTGAGTGGTGCAGGTGACATGCCAGGGGGTGGGATGTGATCCAGAGGCACCTGGACAAGGTGGAGAAATGAGGCTGAGTGTGTGAACAGCATGAGGTTCAACAGAGCCAAGTGCAAGGTCCTGAACATGGGGCAGGGCAATCCCCAGCATCAGTCCAGGCTGGGGGTGAAGGGCTGGAGAGCAGCCCTGAGGAGAAGGACTTGGGGGTGCTGGGGGGTGCAAAGCTGGAGCTGAGCTGGCACTGAGTGCTGCCAGCCCAGCCCCAGCCTGTCCTGGGCTGATCCCCAGCAGTGTGGGCAGCAGGGGCAGGGAGGGGATTCTGCCCCTCTGCTGTGCTCTGCTCAGACCTCCCCTGCAGTGCTGGGGCAGCTCTGGAGCCCTCAGCACAGCACAGCCAGGGAGCTGTTGGAGCAGGACCAGAGGAGGCCACAGCAATGCTGGCAGGGCTGGAAGCCCTCTGCTGTGAGGCCAGGCTGAGAGAGTTGTCCTTGGGCAGCCTGGAGAGGAGAAGGCTCCAGGGAGACCTTCTGGTGGCCTTGCAGTGCTTCAAGGGCTGAGCAGAAAGCTGGGGACAGAGTTTTGAGCAGGGCCTGTGGTGACAGGACAAGGGGGGATGGTTTGGAACTCAAAGAGGGAGATTGAGACTGGAGAGAAAGAGGAAATGTTTGACCCTGAGGGTGGTGAGAGCCTGTCCCAGGCTGCCCAGAGAGGTGTGAGCTGCCCCATGGCTGGAAGCATTGCAGGTCAGGTTGGTTGGGGCTGTGAGCAACCTGCTGTGGTTGGGGATGTCCCTGCTGGCTGCAGGGGTTGGACTGGATGAGCTTTGAAGCTCCCTTCCCATTCAACCCAGTCTGGGAGCTGTGACATAAGGTGACATTTTCTGCCCTTGCAGGACATTCTGAGGTACTGCTCAGGCTTGGAAAGTCCATGCTCATTTAGCAGCAGGAGCAGCAGCAGCATTGTCTCCTGCTTACTTCTGTTCATTGCTGCTGAGTCTCTGAAGACAGAATAAAAAGGACTGGAGATGACTTAGTTTGAAGACATGAAAAAATCACAGAATCAAGCAGGTTGGAAAAGACCTCAGAGATCATCAAGTCCAACCTGTCACCCAACACCTCCTGACAACCAAACCATGGCTCCAAGTGCCTCATCCAAGCCTTTTGTGAACACCTCCAGGGATGGGGACTCCACCACCTCCCTGGGCAGCACATCCCAATGGCTAACAACTCTCTCTGGGAAGAACTTTCTCCTCACCTCCAGCCTGAACCTCCTCTGGCACAGCTTGAGACTGTGTCCTCTTGTTCTGTGGCTAGTGCAAGCCCACTAAACTGGCTCTGTGCTTCCCTCTCCCTCCATCCACCCACCTTCTGTGTTTGCTAAAGCTTCAGGGAGAGAGCATTTGGTGGTGTTCCAGTGTGGAAACTCGAGTTGCAACATCACACTGTTGCTTGCTGTGTGACTTGTGCCCTCCTGAGCTGCAAGAGTATCATGCCTTGCCCTGAGTGGTGGGGCTCTGGACATCTGCCAGGAGCTGGTTTCTCTGCAGGATGGGTGGTTCAGAAGCAGCAGAGCTCCAACAGCATCGTTTTCTCCCTGCAAATAACCCCTGCTGCCCTCAGGGACCCGGCTGACTCCTCAGCTATGGCATTAGAGCAGCCACAGGATGGTGGAAAAATGAAAGCAAGGAGAAGGAAAGCAGCCCTGAATGGAAGCCAAGGCAGGAGGAGAGGTGTCCAGAGCTCCCCTTTGACAGGAGCATTTGTGTGTGCTTGCAGGGTGTGGAGCAGTGTTAAAAAAACAGGAACTGAACATCAGCACCGTGATGGGGAAGAGAAACCTCTCTGTTCCTGCCAGCCCTGCTTGCTGCCAGCCCTGCCACCCTCACCAGCACTCCTTCAGGGGCTGTCAAGCCCTGGACCAGGCTGCCCAGGGCAGTGGTGGAGTCCCCACCTCAGAGGGATTGGAAAGCCATCAAGGTGTGGTGCTGAGGGATGTGGTTGGGTGGTGACCTGGCAGTGCTGGGCTGACAGCTGGACTTACAATCATAGAATCACAGAATCAGCCAGGCTGGAAAAGACCTCAGAGATCACCAAGTCCAACCTAGTACCTGATACTTAACACCTCCTGACAACTGAACCATGGCTCCAAGTGCCACACCTAAGCCTTTCTTGAACACCTCCAGGGATGGGGACTCCACCACCTCCCTGGGCAGCACATCCCAGTGGCCAATTCCTCTTGCTGGGAAGAATTTCTTCCTCACCTCCAGCCTAACCCTCCCCTGGCACAGCTTGAGATTGTGTCCTCTTGTTCTGCTGGTGGGTGCCTGGGAGGAGAGACCAACCCCCACCTGGCTCCAACCTCTTTTCAGGTAGTTTGTAGAGAGCAAGAAGGTCTCTCCTGAGCCTCCTCTTCTCCAGGCTAAGCAACCCCAGCTCCCTCAGCCTCTCCTCACAGGGCTTGTGCTTGGGACTTGATGTTCTCTTCCGAACAGAATGATTCTGTGATGCAGCCCTGCTGGTGTCAGGGCTGAACAAGGGGCTGTGAGGTGCCAGGGTCTCCCACTTGCATTTGTGAGGAGCTGCAGCATGAGCCCTAGGAGGACACCAGCCCAGATGCTGTCACTGTGTCACCACCTTATGGTTGTGCAACGTTCCCTCGGTGGGGACCTGCCGGCGCTGACACCAGGTCGGGTGCTGGGGGGTGTAGTATCTCAGGAGGCCACAGGGCTGTGTGCTGCTCCCGTGGCAGGAAAGCCCCTTTCAGGGCACTAAGTTCCTCTCCAGACTGGAAAGCCCCTCCTGAATTAGTCCTTCAGGTGAGCTCTCTCTGTTTGCTTCAGGAGATAAACTTCTTCCCCATGAGGGGGATCCAGAGCACTTTGAAGCCGTTGTGTACCTCACTCATGCACAGAACCTTGCACTCAGAGAACCATTTAGGTTGGAAGAGACCTTCAAGATCATCAAGTCCAACCATCAGCCCTACTCTAGCAAGCCCACCACCAAGCCACATCCCCAAGCACCACACCTACACAGCTCTTACACACACCCAGGGCTGGTGGCTCCACCACCTCCTACAGACAGGGCCCTTGGACTGCTCCTGCAGACCAGGGAGGTTTGCAGGGACAAAGAGCTGGGCTGTAGCTGGTCCACCTCCAGGGAGGTGACTGAATCCCCATCCCTGGAGGTGTTTCAAAGAGGCAGAGATGTGTTGCTGAGGGACAAGGTTTAGCAGCAGCCTTGGTGGAGTTGGAGAAGGGTTGGAGTCTATCTGAAAAGTCTTTTCCAACCCAAATGATTCTGTGATTCTGTGCTCATGATGGACAGGCACAGGACAGTAAAGCTCAGCAGTGCCCAAAACCTTAGCCTGGGCATGCTGAAGAAGCCAATTGTGATGCTATCAGGGACAAAGCAAACAGGAGACCACAGCTCCAGGAGCTGCAGGAGCTGTGCTGAGGTGCTGGACTGAAATAATGTCCAGGCTGAGGGCTAAAGTTTAGAACCATAGAACAGTCAGGGTTGGAAGGGAGCTCAAGGATCCAAGGTTCCAACCCCCCTGCCATGGGCAGGGACACCTCACACTACAGCAGGTTGCTCACAGCCACATCCAGCCTGGCTGCAAACACCTCCAGGCAGGAGGCTTCCACCACCTCCCTGGGCAACCTGTGCCAGGCTCTCACCACCCTCCTGGGGAACAACTTCTTCCTAACATCCAATCTCAATCTCCCCATTTCTAGTTTTTCTCCATTCCCCCCAGTCCTATCCCTCCCTGACACCCTCAAAAGTCCCTCCCCAGCTTTCTTGGAGCCCCCTCCAGATCCTGGAAGGCCACAATTAGGTCTCCTTGCAGCCTCCTCTTGTCCACACTGAACAACCCCAACTCTCTCAGTCTGTCTGTCTAGGAGAGGTGCTCCAGGCCTCTGCTCATCCCTGTTTAATGAGGTGGGGCCCACTTTTGCCTACTGGAGAAGAGAAGGCTCTGGGGAGACCTTACAGCTGCCTTCCAGTACCTGAACAGTCACAGAATGCCAGGCTGGGAGGGACCCCAAGCATCCCCTGGCCCAGCCTGGTGCAGTTGAACTGAGCTGGCCCAGCACCCTGGCAGGCTGAGCCTTCCAGCTGCCCAGAGCAGGGCAATCCACCACTTCCCCTGGGAGATGATTCCAGTGTCCAACTCTGCTCAGGGGGAAACATTTCCTTCTGGAGTCCAAAGGGAATCACCCAGCAGCACCTTGTCCCCATCACCCCTTGTCTTCTCCTTGTACAAAGGGAGTCTTCATCCTCTTGGTAGCCATCCTTTATGTACAGCTGGGGATGTCCCTAGGTGACCTTTAGAGGCCCCTTCCAACCCAAACCCTTCCCTGATTCTATGTGCATGCCACATCCATGCTGGCCAGAAGGCTGGGCTGGTGGCCACCAGCCACCCTGGCCAGGCCATGTGTGTGTGTGTGTGTGTCTGTCTGTCCTTCATGAATGGGAGTGAATGTGCCTGGAAAACAGGAGAGGGGAAACCAGGAGGTCATCAGTTGCCTGCTGCTGCTTCCCCAGAGCCTTCCTGCCCGCGGGCCGGCTGCCAGGGAAGGAGACACCGCTCGGCACCGCGACCTGGCACCAGCACAGCCCAGCGTGAGCAGTGCTGACAGCCTCCCCCTGCTTTTCTCTCCCAGGCAGGAAGGAAGTCAGTTATTTTTAGGCTCTTTACACATCTGGGGCCCAGGTATGGCTCTGCACCTACAGCTTCTGCTGCTCTGAAAGGACAGGGGAAGTGTGAGCGCCTCGCCTGCGGTTCCCACGCTCCCTCGCTGAGGACTTTCTCCCCCCAGCCCACATCCTCCCAAAAATACTCAGAGCCCCAAGGGCTGTTCCAGGTAATCCTTGAGCAGGGCTCTGGCCAGAAGCGAGGGCAGCACTGGCTGGGGCAGGTCCCCAGCTGGAAATGCTTTGCCCATGCTGTTGAGGTTCCCTGAGGACTTCAGGAACCCTGTGGCCATGGCACTGGGGACCGTGGTGTAGTGGCCGTGGTGGTGCTGGGTGGATGTTTGGACTGGATGATCCTGGAGGTCCTTTCCAGGACTGGATGATCCTGGAGGTCTTTTCCAGGACTGGATGACCCTGGAGGTCTTTTCCAACCAAAACAATTCTGTGATTCTGTGACTCTGCACAGTGAGGCCCAGGGCATGCAACTGTGCTCCATCAGCCCTGACAGAGCTGCTGGCTTCACCCCAGCCCTGCACCCACATCCTACAGGGATGAACATTTGTCTCTGGTCTGGGATGGATCTGCCTGGCCTACACATCCCCCATGTGCCAACCTGTGCTTATAGAATCAGTGCATTGTTTGGTTTGAGAAAGCTCTCTAAGATCACCCAGTCCAATCATCAACCCAGCACCACCAGGGCCACCAAACCATGGCCCCAGGTGCCATGGCCACACATTTCTTGAACACCTCTAGAGATGGGGACTCCACCACCTCCCTGGGCAGCCTCTGCCAACCCCTGACCACCCTTGCAGCAAAGCAATTGTTCCTCCTCTCCAACCTAACCCTCCCCTGGCACAATTCCAGGCCATTTCCCCTCCTATCACCTGAGACTAGGGAGAAGGACAAGGTGCAAATGGCTCTCAGCCCTACCTGGGTGTCAGGACACTGATGGGCAGCCCTGAGCAGCCTCACCTGGGTCCCTGTTTGGGCTCTGGCCAAGTGCTGCACTCCTGACACTGACTCACAAGTGCTGCCAACGTGATGCCCCACTGAGCACAGCCAGAGCTGCTCCAACCAGCACGCAGCCTGCGCCTCTGCCAGCACTAATTTCTCTCTGAACAACGTTCCAGAAGGGGCTGGGCTGGGCATCCCCTGCCCAGGCTGCCCCCCCGAGCTGGCAGAGGGCAGGTAGGAGCTGCTCTGGGCAGCTGCAGGAGCTGGCATTGAGCAAAAGCAGATGTTTGGGAGATGCTGTGGGCGGGAGGAGCTGGCACCAAACACCGCGCTTGGAACGGGGAGCTGGAAAAGTGTCTCCTTGGACAGACTCCTCCTTGTCTCTCGTAGCAACATCGGTTTATTTCGAGGGGCTGGGTGTGCAGCAGCCTCGGGCACTCTCTCTGCCTGGGCTGGGAGATGGCAGCACCGGAGGGGCTGCCCCTGTGTGGGATGGTTGGTGGCACGGTGGAGGCTGTCCCTGTGCCAGGGCTGACAGCGTCTGTCCCCGGCCAGGCTCATCCCGGAGCAGCCTGACCTGCGCGGCTGGTTCTGGGAGATTAGAGGCAGGGCACAGCCGAAACCTCTTTGGCCTGCTCCTGCACGTCCGGAGCGAACATGACCCACGTGGGGACAGCTCTCTCCTGCGGGGACTTCTCTCTGAAAGAGGAAGTTGTCTTGAAATAACTCCGGCGCTTCCCTCTGAGCTTTGCAGACTTTGAAGTGTGCTGCGGAGCCAGGCAGCTGCCCCGGCGCTCCCCCGGCGCACCCTGACCTGCCTGCTGGCCGGAGCGGGCCCTGCCATGACTCCTCCAGGACCTCGCCCTGCTCCTTTCACGCTGGATGGGACCTCGGGGGGGTGTGTGACTCCCTGGGCTCCTCGCTGCCTGCCCTGAAGAATCAGGTAGAGCCCTGGAGGGTGGCTTGCTCCTGGGGCTGTGCATGGGGAGGTGCGGTGCTCGTCCTCTGCCTTCTCTTCTCTCTGCTCCGCGGAGCGGGTCCTGCTGCCCTGCCGGTGCCCAGCGCTGCGCCTCTACCGGGCAGCGCTTTGTGTCTCAGCGGCTCGCAGCGTGTGCTCGAGTGCTGCACCCCTGTGGATGAAAGACCCTCGGAAGGATTTGAATGGGATCAGTTTGGTTTCCTTCCTCAGGGTGAATTAGGGGAGAGGGCAGCGGTGGGGCAGGAGCAGGGGAACCTGCTGTTCCTCTGCGGGAAGGGAATAGCTGTGCAAGCTTCCCCCGACAGTCACCTGGATCTTGGGGCGGGGGGGGGGGGGGAACAAGGCTTTTCGCTGGAGCCTGTCCCAGGGAGGAGCACAGAGAGTTTGCTGCCTGCACCCCTGGACAAGCTGCGGGTGGTTTGGGGGTTGTCACCCCTCTGGCGCCCACGCAAGGCCCCCGGCCACCCGCGGCACTCGCAGCCCCTGCGCGCAGCCCGCAGCCAGCAACCGCTGCTGCTGCTGCTCAGCCAGACGGGCTGAGGCTGAGGCCACCGGCTCGGGGCAGCTTCAGCGCTTCTCAGGCTTGCTCATTTTGCCCTCTCTGAAGCCACTCCAGGCGGCAAGGAACGGAATCACCTGCCCAGAGCCGCTCCTGGCCATCTCCCGCCCTGGCGGTGCTGGGGCACCCCACTTCCAGCTCCTTGCTTGCCCCGTAGGGCAGGCAGAGCTCACGCACCCCTCCGAAGGGAGGCTGTGCTCTGGGTTTTGCTGGATGGGGGCCAGCTCTGGCACTGGCTGTTTGTGCAGTCGTGTGGCTGCCCATGTTCCCCTCCCTCTGGCCCGGGGCCCCGTGGGTCCCTGGGGGCCCTGTGACATGGCAATAAAGAGCGATGGCAGTGGTGATAAGGAGGAGAGTGCAGCAGCCCTGGCCAGAGAGGAAACACGGGGGGGAGTGCTGGGGCCTGAGCTTCAAAGAGCTGTAGATAGAATAGAACATGATCCAACTCTGTGCAACGGGCAAGTTCTAGTCCTCCTCCTCCTCCTCTTCCCTGCTGAATGTTTTCCTCTTCATCCTCTGGCTGGGTGAGAGGCCCCTCCCTGAGCCATCCAACCACAATCTCTCACCTCCTTGGGCTGCTGCTGCCTTCCCCTGGGAGCAATCCCAGTGCCCATGCAGCTGGGCAGCAGCTTTTATTTCTGTCTCTTGACTAAGCCTGAGCCCAACCAAATTCCTCTGGGCTGCAAGGACAGATTTAGCACCTCTGAGTCCCACACAGGCTTCTAGGTGTGCACTTGTTTGGTATTTTGGTTGTGCAGTGACTAAGCCTCCCAAAGCTTTCTCCCTCTCTGGAGATGTTCCAAACCTGCCTGGGTGTGTTCCTGTGTGATCTGCTCTAGGGGATCCTGATCTTTTGAGGCCCCTTCCAATTCTGTGGTTCTCAGCCAGTTTCTGAGGTCCTCTGTGGGTGGTTCACATTCAGGAGGTGTTGATTCAGCCTTCACAGTGGAGGGTGAACATCTCCCAGCCCACTGAACCTCCTAAGGTATGTCCTGCATCTGCAGTGGGAGGGAACATGGAGAGCTGTCTGGCACTGGCACATGAATCTGTGCCAACTGCAGCACTTTCTGTCAAACATTCGTTGAGCAGAGGAAATAGTTGGAGCCCTCCAAGCCTCAAGTTGTCCTCATGAGCTCTGGGCTCACTGCTCACAGTCTCTGCCCTGCAGTCTCTCCCCACAGCTGGGAGATGCTGGGGCTCCAGTGGTGGTGCAGGGCTGTCCTGGCATCAGCTGTTGGAGCAATGCCAGCAGCTGTGATGGTGCTGATCCCAGAATAGCTTCCTGTGTATTTTGGTTCTTTTAGTCCTGCTTCCTAAACAGGCAGAGCTATGAGGCTTAGAATCATAGAACCCCAGCCTGGTTTGGCTGGGAAGAGACCTTCAAAGCTCATCCAGTCCAAGCCCCTGCAGCCAGCAGGGACATCCCCAACCACAGCAGGTTGCTCACAGCCCCAAACAACCTGACCTGCAATGCTTCCAGCCAGGGGGCATCTCCCAGCTCTCTGGGCAGCCTGGGACAGGCTCTCACCACCCTCAGGGGCAAACATTTCTTCCTTCTCTCCAGTCTCAATCTCTCTCTTGTAGTTTCAAACCATCCCCCCTTGTCCTGTCACCACAGGCCCTGCTTGAAGGTCTGTCCCAAGCTTTCTGCTCAGCCCTTGAAGCACTGCAAGGCCACCAGAAGGTCTCCCTGGAGCCTTCTCCTCTCCAGGCTGCCCAAGGCCAACTCTCTCAGCCTGGCCTCGCAGCAGAGGGCTTCCAGCCCTGCCAGCATTGCTGTGGCCTTCTCTGACCTGCTCCAACAGGTCCCTGGCTGTGCTGTGCTGAGGGCTCCAGAGCTGCCCCAGCACTGCAGAGGAGGTCTGAGCAGAACACAGGAGAGGGGCAGAATCCCCTCCCTGCCCCTGCTGCCCACACTGCTGGGGATCAGCCCAGGGCAGGCTGGGGCTGGGCTGGCAGCACTCAGTGCCAGCTCACCTCCAGCTTTGCACCCCCCAGCACCCCCAAGTCCTTCTCCTCAGGGCTGCTCTCCAGCCCTTCACCCCCAGCCTGCTCTGATATTGGGGCATGCCCTGCCCCATGTGCAGGACCTTGCACTTGGCCTTGCTGACCCTCATGAGTTTCACACTGGCTTGTTTCCCCCACTTCCCTGTCTGTTGCTGCTCCACCATTCTAGGATGGACATTCCTGGCCAGATGGGCTCGAATCAGCCAGAGGAGAATAATTCCTGACCCTGGGTGGGATGGCACAGGACAGCTACCAATGAACTTTCCTGGCCCTTCCAGGACAGCATGTGCAGGCTGCAGTGTGACAGCCACATTCCTTGCTTTGTTCCCTACAAAAGCCACCCCTGGGCCATGGAAGGGCTGTGGGGTGGGCTGAGTGCTCCCTGCTCCCTATGCCAGCTTGCACATCCCCAGTGCAGCACTTTCCACTTTCTCTTTCATGTTCAGATGGTTCCCCCTGGGAGCTCTGTGAAGGCTATCCCAGGGCAGTTCTGCTTGTGCTGGACATGGTCTTGCTCTGCTGGTGACAGGGACCTGCCTGTGGCCCCTTGGGCAACAGTTGCCCTGTGCACCATCTCACTGGGATGGACTGCCACCATCTCACCATCTTCTGATACAGGGGGTGGGCACAGCTGCTCTTGTGGCAGGGCCAGAATGACCTTCTCTCAGTCCCCTTTGGGTTTGCACCTGGCTGTTGGGATGTGAGCAGCAGCATTCCCCTCCCCAGCACCCAGCATGTGCTAGCATCTGTGGGGACCTGGCAGGGCTCTGATTTGCCACAAAATGAGACCTCCTCTACTCCAACTGGTTGTGAAAGAGCTGAGCCAAGAGGACTCCTGGTTTGGTGGTGTCCTGCATTCCTACCCTGCCCACATCTCCTGCCCAGGCCTGGGGGCTGTCAGAAGTTGCTTCCCCAGTGGCTCTCTTGCTTTTGTGAGCCTTGGTGGTGCTGGTGGCTGCTCTGCAGGCAGATGCCATGCTGGCTGACTCACAGCTTTCTATTTTGAGGTGTGACATGCCTTGAAGGCAGCACCATCCATCAAACATGGCTTGGGCAGGAGCTCTCCAAGGGAGCTGCTGGTGTGTGTCATCTGTGCTGGGCTGAGTCTTGCTTGTGAGTCTCTAGTGTGATTCTTCAGTCCAGGCTGGTGGGACTGGGGGCATCTTCATAGACTCATAGAATGGTCCAGGCTGGAAGGCACCTCCAAAGCTCATCCAGTCCAACCCCCCTGCACTCAGCAGGGACATCCCCCACTGGATCAGGCTGCCCAGAGCCCTGTCCAGCCTCACCTTGAATATCTCCAGGGAGGGAGCCTCAACCACCTCCCTGGGCAACCTGTGCCAGTGTTCCACCACCCTCATGGTGCTGAACTTGTTCCTAGCATCCAATCTAAATCTGCTCTGCTCTAGTTTGAAACCATTGCCCCTGCTCCTGTCCCTGCAGGCCTTTGCAAACAGTCTCTCTCCATCCTTCCTGCAGCCCCCCTTCAGGTACTGGCAGGCTGCTATTAGGTCTCCCTGGAGCCTTCTCTTCTCCAGGCTGAACACCCCCAGCTCCCTCAGCTGTCCTCATAGCAGAGCTGCTCCAACCCCCTGAGCATTTTTAGTGGCCCTCCTCTGGACCCAATCCATCAGCTCCATGTCCTTCCTATACTGAGGTCTCCAGTCCTGCACACAGCACTGCAGGTGAGGTCTCAGCAGAGCCAAGTGGCAGAATCCCCTCTCTGGATCCCTGGCAATGCTGCTTTGGATGCAGCCCAGGCTGTGATTTGCCTTCTGTGCTGCAAGCTCACACTGCCTGCTCCTGTCCAGCTTCTCACCCATCAGCACCCCAAAATCCTTTCCCACAGGGCTGCTTTCTAACACCTGCTCCCCCAGTGTGTATTGATAATGAGGATTGTTCCTGCCCATCGTCCTGCTGAAAGCCCTGCTTTCTGGTGTTGCCTGTACTGTGTAATTAAAGCTCCTCATTGATCTTGTACCCCAGGTGACACTTTGTATTCTCACCCCTTCCTTGCTGCTCTGCTTCTCTTGGCTCTCTGGGTTAGCCTGTCAGCAGCTGTCATGTTGTTCAGTCCCCAAAGCCAAGAGAAGCAGCTGAGGGAGCTGGAGCTGCTTAGTCTTCAGAAGAGGAGGCTGAGAGGATACCACATTGCCCTCTGCAGCTCCCTGAAGGGAGACTGGAGCCAGGTGGGGGTTGGTCTACTCCAGCAGCAAGCGACAGGACAAGAGGAAAGAGCCTCAAGTTGCACCAGGGAACGTTCAGGTTGGATATTTGGGACAATTAATGCCCAGAAAGGGTTCTCAGGCACTGGCAGAGGCTGCCCAGGGAGGTGGTGGAGTCTCCATCTCTAGAGGTGTTCAAGAACCATGTGGCCATGGCACTTGGGGACAGGGTTTGGTGGCCATGGTGGTGTTGGGTTGATGGTTGGACTGGGTGATCTCAGAGGCCTTTTCCCACTGAGACAGTTCTACCACCTGGATGTGGTGCTGAGGGAGGTGCTTTAGTGGGGGTGGCTTAGCTGCAGTGGAGGCAGTGTGAGCTCTGGGTGAGTGGTTGGACTTGGCAATCTCAGGTCTCTTCCAAGCTCAGCAGCTCCATGTCTCTGTGATTGTGTTTCCCCTCAGCTGGAAGCACTGCTGGGGCTGAGCTCTAGGTGAGTGGTTGAGCTTGGCACCAATACAGGCTGGGCAGCAACTGGCTTGAGAGCAGCCCTGAAGAAAAGGCCTTGGGGGTGCTGGGGGAGGAGAAGCTCAGCAGGAGCCAGCAGGGAGCACTTGCAGCCCAGAGAGCCAAGCAGAGCCTGGGCTGCAGCAAGAGAAGTGTGGCCAGCAGGGCCAGGGAGGGGATTCTGCCCCTCTGCTCCACTCTGCTGAGACCACAGCTGCAGCTCTGGGGACAGTTCTGGAGCCTCTGTGCCAGGAAGGATCTGGAGGTGCTGGAAGGTGTCCAGAGAAGGGCCAAGAGGATGAGCAGAGGGCTGGAGCTGCTCTGCTGTGAGGACAGACTGAGGGAGTTGGGGTTGTGCAGTCTGGAGAAGAGAAGGCTCTGAGGAGACCTAATTGTGGCCTTCCAGGATCTGCAGGGGGCTGCAAGAAAGCTGGGGAGGGACTTTTGAGGGTGTCAGGGAGTGATAGGGCTGGGGGGGATGGAGCAAAACTAGAAGTGGGGAGATTGAGATTGGATGTGAGGAAGAAGTTGTTGGCCAGGAGGGTGGTGAGAGCCTGGCACAGGTTGCCCAGGGAGGTGGTGGAAGCCTCCTGCCTGGAGGTGTTTGCAGCCAGGCTGGATGTGGCTGTGAGCAACCTGCTGCAGTGTGAGGTGTCCCTGCCCATGGCAGGGGGGTTGGGACTGGCTGAGCCTTGAGGTCCCTTCCAACCCTGACAGTTCTATGATCTCAGAGGTCTCTTCCAAGCTCAGCAGCTCCCTGGCTCTGTGGCTGTGTTTCCCCTCAGGTGGGAGCTCTGCCTGGGCTGTTTGCGCCAGCAGACCTGGCAGGGGCTGTCAAATCTCATTCTGTTTTCCCCTCTGACTGTGTTTTGCTGGGTTTGTTTTTTTCCCAAAGCCAGCTCTGGGAATGGAAAGGGACATTCAATCCAAAGAGGTGATGCTTCCTGAAAACTGATTTCTTTCCTTAGCAAGAATGCAAAGTGACGTGAGTGAGGAAGTCTCCAAAGAGTCGTTAGTGATCCAGGAAGCTGCTCCACTTCCACAGCAGCTCCAGCAAAGGGCCCTGGGGCTCACTGAGTCCTGCTGGGCAGCTGAAGGTCCTGCAGTGTGAGCTGTGAAGGTGTTTCCTTAGTGAATTGGCTGTAAGAGCCCATTCTCACCTCCTTCTCCATGGGCATGAGCCTTCTGAACTGGAGCAGGTTGGATGAGAAGCTCAACAGGAGCCAGCAGGGAGCACTTGCAGCCCAGAGAGCCAAGCAGATGTGCCAAGGCTGCAGCAAGAGAAGTGTGGCCAGCAGGGCCAGGGAGGGGATTCTGCTCCTCTGCTCCACTCTGCTGAGACCACAGCTGGAGCTCTGGGGACAGTTCTGGAGCCTCTGTGCCAGGAAGGGTCTGGAGGTGCTGGAAGGTGTCCAGAGAAGGGCCAGGAGGATGAGCAGAGGACTGGAGCTGCTCTGCTCTGGAGACAGCCTGAGGGAGTTGGAGCTGCTCAGTCTGTAGAAGAGAAGGCTGTGAGGAGACCTTCTTGTGGCCTTCCAGGATCTGCAGGGGGCTCCAAGAAAGCTGGGGAGGGACTTTTGAGGGTGTCAGGGAGGGATAGGACTGGGGGGGATGGAGCAAAACTAGAAATGGGGAGATTCAGGTTGGCTGTGAGGAAGAAGTTGTTGCCCATGAGGGTGGTGAGAGCCTGGCACAGGTTGCCCAGGGAGGTGGTGGAAGCCTCCTGCCTGGAGGTGTTTGCAGCCAGGCTGGATGTGGCTGTGAGCAACCTGCTGCAGTGTGAGGTGTCCCTGCCCATGGCAGGGGGGTTGGGACTGGCTGAGCCTTGAGGTCTCTTCCAGCTCTAACAATTCTCTGATTCTGGCAGGGATGTACTTGCCAGAGCAGCCAGCAGGCAACGGTGCAGCAAAGTGTTGCTGGAAAGCAGAGTCTGAACTTGAGATGAGTTTCCTTGGCAGTGACAGCCCGAGGGAGAGCAGCTGGTTTCGTAGCAGAGCTGTCTGAAACCACAAACCCTGCCAGGTTTGGAGCTGATATTCACATGTCAGTCCAAAAGGGGAGCCCCAGGCCAGTCCCCAGCATACTTCATTCCCCCCCACCTCTTCTCCAGGTCTCTGCACCCTGATCTCTTGTCTGAGCAGGGCAGGCAGGGGACCTTGATGTGGGTTTTGAGTTTCACACCTTAAGTTTTGTATCCTTTTCATTGTGTCTGAGACACTTTGCTCTGGAGTGGCGAGACGGAGCCTGGTCCTGCCCTTGGCTCTCACCCTTCACAGGTCCTCAGGGGAGCCTGGAGCTGCTGCCTGGACAGCAAGGAGGGCTGGAGGCTGGCAAGCTGCATTCATCTCCCTTTCCTCTAGCTGAGCTGTGCAGCTGGGGTGGAGATCAGGACCAGGGCCAAGAGCAGTGGCTGCTCCACCAGCAGACGGACACGGCTTGAGGGGAGGGTGCAAACAGGATGTCACACCTGCCCTGATGGGCTGCCCTGGATGACTGTGCCGTGGGGCAAGTGATGATGCTGGGTCCGGAGGAGCCACTGCACAGCATGTTGGGAGCTGTCAGCTGCCCTTTGGAGCAGCAAAGTCAGATCCTCAGGTTTGCTTCTCCTCAACAGGAGGAGAAACTTCTTTACAGTGAGGCTGATGGAGCCCTGGAGCAGGCTGCCCAGGGAGGCTGGGGAGTCTCCTGCACTAGAGACTTAAAACCCACCTGGATGCATTCCTGTGTGGACTACCCTAAGTGATCCTGCTCTGCCAGGGGGGTTGGAATGGATGATCTCTGAAGGTCCCTTCCAACCTCTGATGTTCTGTGATTCTGTGAGACTGTGAAAGCAGCTCTTCAGCTCTTGCAGTGAAGGAATTCCCCCTTTAGAATCAGAGAATTGTCAGGGCTGGAAGGGACCTCAAGGCTCAGCCAGTTCCAACCCCCCTGCCATGGGCAGGGACACCTCACACTGCAGCAGGTTGCTCACAGCCACATCCAGCCTGGCTGCAAACACCTCCAGGCAGGAGGCTTCCACCACCTCCCTGGGCAGCCTGTGCCAGGCTCTCACCACCCTCCTGGCCAACAACTTCTTCCTCACAGCCAATCTCAATCTCCCCATTTCTAGTTTTGCTTCATCCCCCCCAGTCCTGTCCCTCCCTGACACCCTCAAAAGTCCCTCCCCAGCTTTCTTGGAGCCCCCTGCAGATCCTGGAAGGCCACAATTAGGTCTCCTTAGAGCCCTCTCCTCTCCAGACTGCACAACCCCAACTCCCTCAGTCTGTCCTCACAGCAGAGCAGCTCCAGCCCTCTGCTCCTCCTCTGGACACCTTCCAGCACCTCCAGACCCTTCCTGGCACAGAGGCTCCAGAACTGTCCCCAGAGCTCCAGCTGTGGTCTCAGCAGAGTGGAGCAGAGGGGCAGAATCCCCTCCCTGGCCCTGCTGGCCACACTTCTCTTGCTGCAGCCTTGGCACATCTGCTCCAGCCACTCTCACCAGAGCCAGGAGGTAACCCAGGCTGGGCAGTGCCCCCCCAGCTCTGTAACCTTAGAGGAAGCCTCTGATGTGCTGCTTTCATAACCAGCCTCTCCCAGAGTCAGCTGCAGGGAGAAGGGGGAGGGCAGCCAGCGTGGCAGGGTCAGCTCCACAGGACATGTGTCCCCTCACTGGGGGTTACCTGTGCTCCTGCGTGTCCCCTGCCTCCTCCAGCTCACTGCTGCCCATGCTGCTTCTGCTGTGCAGTGGCTCCTCTGGACCCACCACCATCCCTTGCACCATGGCAAACTGATTCTGCAGCAAAATCATCCAGGGGAGTCCAGCAGAGCAGGTTTGACCTCCTCTTTGCCCCCTCCTCTTTAAGCCACGTCTGTCTGCTGGTGGAACGGTCGCTGCTTGTGCCCTGAGGTCTTTTCCAAACAGAGCAATTCTATAACCCTGCCTTGCATGGGGAGCCAGCTGGGGGAAAGGGGGGATGGGGGGGTGGGGGGTGGTTTTCTGCAGGAATGGGAAGAGTTGGGGTTGGCTTGGAGGGCTGGAACACCTCTCCTGTGGGGACAGGCTGAATGAATTGGGGCTGCTCAGCCTGGAGAAGAGAAGGCTCCAGGGAAGCCTCAGGGCAGCCTTCTAGTGCCTGAAGGGTCTACAGGAAAGCTGAGGAGGGACTGTTCAGGGCCTGTGGGGACAGGATGAGGGGCAGTGGTTTGAGACTGGAGCAGGGGAGATTCAGGTTGGCCATCAGGAAGAAGTTCTTTGCAATGAGAGTGGCAAAACACAGGCACAGGTTGCCCAGGGAGGTGTTTGAGTCTCCACCCCTGGAGACATTCAAGATCAGCCTTGCTGTGGCCCTGGGCAGACTGCTCTAGCTGGGGGTGTCCCTGCTGACTGCTAGGGGGTTGGACAAGATGCCCTTGGAGGGTCCCTTCCAAGCTAATGCAGCCTGTGACCATGTTGCTAAGTGGTGGTGGGAGAGGGGAGAGGAGGAGCACGGCCTGGGGGCAGCTCCTCGCTGTGTTCCCGCACAGGTTTTTCTTGCCCAGCGCCTGGGGCTGGGCTGATCACAGCCCCAGGAAACCTCAGCCCTGCTCCTGCAGCCAGGCTGTAACTGAAGCCAGGGCTGCAGGAGGGCTGGAGGGGCTGGCTTTGGACAGGGACTAAATATAACGTGGAGAAAGCAAACATGTGAGCACCCCAGGGCGGCTGTGTCCTCCCCTGTCACTGCTGCCCTCAGAGGGCACATCCCTCAGGGCTGGCCCTGCTCAGCAGAGGCCCAGAAAATGATGTCTGGCCTTCAAGCCAGGTGGTGCTGGGCAGTGGAGGATGTGTTGGAGGGCTGGAGAATCAGGGCACAGAATCACAGAACTGTTTTAGGGGGAAAAGGCCTCAGAGAGCATCGAGTCCAACCAGCAACCAACCCCACCATGGCCATCAAACCATGGCCCCAAGTGCCATGGCCACAGGGTTCTGGAACACCTCCAGGGATGAGGACTCCACCACCTCCCTGTGCAACCTATTTGATGACTGAGCTGAGCCCACCCAAGTGCTGCTAGCCCAGATTCCACCAGCAGAAGGGCTGGGTTGAGGCCTTCTTTCATGGCTTCAGCTACCTCTGTCTTGCTCACTCTGTGGCTGAGGTCTGCCACCTAGCCTAGGGGATCTGGGGTTTTGTCATTTCCACCAGCTCATGATGGTCTGAGAGCAGCAGGTCTCTTCTGAGGGGGACTGTGCAGCCCTGTGTTCTCCTGCCCCTCTCCTCTGCCCTGGTGAGGCTGCATCTGGAGTATTGTGTCCAGTTCTGGGCCCCTCAGGTCAGGAAGGAGCTCAGGGAGCTGCTTGAGAGAGTCCAGCACAGAGCTACAAAGATGCTGCAGGCAGTGGAACATCTTCATTAGGAGGAGAGACTGGAGGAGCTGAGGGCTCTGTAGCTTGGAGAGCCTGAGAGGTGATCTCATTGCTGCTGATGAAGATGTGCAGGGTGAGTGCCCAGAGGCTGGAGCCAGGCTCTGATGGGTGATGCCCAATGCCAGCACAAGGGGCAGTGGTGGAAGCTGAGGCAGAGGAAGTTCCATGGAAACAGGAGGAAAATGTTTTCCCTGTGAGGGTGCCAGAGCCCTGGAGCAGGCTGCCCAGGGGGGTTGTGGAGTCTCCTCCCCTGGAGATACTCAAACCCCACCTGGATGTGTTCCTGTGTGACCTGCCCTAGGTGACCCTGCTCTGGCAGGGGGTTGGACTGGATGAACTTTTGAGTTCCCTTCCAGCTCCCAACAGTCTGTGATTGTGTGACTGTCACCAGGGACAGCCTGGGCCACTTCTCTAAGTACAATGAGGGTGAGGTGATTCGTGTCAATGGAGACATCTCCATCTGCTGTGGGACTTCAATCCCACCCCAGTGTCCTCATATCCTGAGGGCTCAAAAAGGACTCTGCTTCAACTCCTGCCATGGGTTGGAGCTAAAAGGGAATATCTGCCACTTTGCTCTGCTGAAACCTCACCTGCAGTGCTGTGTGCAGGTCTGGAGCCCTCAACATAGGAAGGACCTGGACCTGATGCAGAGGGTCCAGAGGAGGACCACAAAAATGCTCAGGGGGTTGGAGCAGCTCTGCTACAAGGTCAGGCTGAGGGAGCTGGGGGTGTTCAGCCTGGAGAAGAGAAGCCTCTGGGGAGACCTAATTCAGCCTGCAGTACCTGAAGGGGGCTACAGGAAGGCTGGAGAGAGACTGTTTGCAAAGGCCTGTAGAATCAAGACCAGGGACAATGTCTCTAAGATGGAGCAGAGCAGATTTAGATTGGATGCTAGGAACAAGTTCTTCCCCATGAGGGTGGTGGAACACTGGCACAGGTTGCCCAGGGAGGTGGTTGAGGCTCCCTCCCTGGAGATATTCAAGGTGAGGCTGGACAGGGCTCTGGGCAGCCTGATCCAGTTGGGGATGTCCCTGCTGAGTGCAGAGGGGGTTGGGCTGGATGAGCTTTGGAGGTGCCTTCCAGCCTGGCCCATTCTATGATTCTCTGATCCTTCCCTTGGGACAGGAGGTACAATCCTGCAGAGCTGGGCTGTTCCTCCAGCAGGTGCCCCAGGCTCTGGGGGCAATGCCATTGCTGTGCCATGTGCTCCCTTGGAAGTTCACCTGGCAGGACTTTGAAGTAATGGTCAGCAGACTGGAACAGGCTGAGGAAGGCTGGAAGGGGCTGCTGTGGGGTGGGACATGGCCTAAGGTGTCTCCTGGAAGTCAACTATACTCCTGGTCAGCCTGGAATCCCCTGCACCTCCTAGAGACTCCTGGGTGTTTGCTGGCAGTGTGTTGGCAGTGCTTCTGAAAGTTCCCCAGCTCTCTTGGTGGGGAGGCTGTGACTCTGCTGGCACCTTCTGACTGTCTCTGCTGAGGCTGCAGCAGCTCAGTGGTGTGTGGAGGTTGGTGGCCAGGTGACCCTTCCTCTGGTATAGGACCACACAGTGCTGAGCCTCATCCAGGGCCCTTTGAGACTGCACTTTGATCCTGACACCCTGCAGGATGTCAGCCTGGGTGGTAAACCAAATGGTCTGACAAGGGCTGAGTGACCATAGATTCTCCCTGGTGGAGGACAGGAGCAGCTGATGCAGCCCAGCCTGGCCTCTGCCTGCAGCAGGGGCTGATGGCCTTCTGTCTGTATAGCCTCATGGTGTCCATCCAGCTGTAGCTGGGACCCTCTTGACACATCCAAAAAGCAAACAGGAGAATAAGTGATCTGCTGAAACCCAGCTCATCACAGGGGCTTTGGTGTCTGTCCTGCTAATGGCCACCCTCAGAGAAAAGGGAAGGCTTCAGTGTGGTCTCCCCACCCTGCCTCCCTTGCTGTAAGCACCAAGGACAGGACAACCAATTCCTTGTGCAGGCCTGGACCAGAGCATGAAATGAACAGTGGACCCCTGCTCAAAGTAGTTCAGTGAGGTGAGCAGTGGGAGGGTGGAGAGGTGAGGGAGGCAAACTGAAGGATTCCAGCCCCAGAGGCTTCATCTCCACATGGTTGTGGCTGTCCCCTCCCTGGAGGTGCTGAATGCCAGGCTGGATGAGGGCTTGTCAACCTGGGCTGGTGGGAGGTGTCCCTGCCCATGGCAGCGGGTTGGAACTGGATGACCTTTAAGGTCCCTTCCCATCCAAACCATTCTGTGGATGATTCCATGACTGCACTTCAGCTTGTATTAGCTTGGCCAAAAGTCAGCAGCCACCAAACTGGTCCCCACCTCTGGCTCCCCATTAGCTGCTGCCCTGCAGAGGAGGGGCCCTGAGGTTGGGTCTATGGAGTGCTCAACCCCCAGTGATGCACAGAATGGGTTTGGGTTGGAAGGGACTTTGAAGCTCCTCCAGTTCCAGCCCCTCTGGGACTGGCAAGGCTGCACTCCACAAGGCTGCACTCCACAAGGATGTACTCCACAAGGCTGCACTCCACAAGGCTGCACTCCACAAGGCTGCACTCCACAAGGCTGCACTCCACAAGGATGTAGTCCACAAGGCTGCACTCCACAAGGATGTACTCCACAAGGCTGCACTCCACAAGGCTGCACTCCACAAGGCTGCACTCCACAAGGCTGCACTCCACAAGCATGCACTCCACAAGGCTGCACTCCACAAGGATGTACTCCACAAGGATGTACTCCACAAGGCTGCACTCCACAAGGATGTACTCCACAAGGCTGCACTCCACAAGGATGCACTCCACAAGGCTGCACTCCACAAGCATGCACTCCACAAGGCTGCACTCCACAAGGCTGCTCAAGGCCTTGTCCAAGCTGACCTCAAACACCTCTGGAGAGGAGGCATCCACAGCCTCCCTGGACAGCCTGTTCCAGTGCCTGGGTCCTGCTCATGCTTTCTCCAGCAGCCTAGAAACAAACCCAGCAGCTTGGAAAGGGGGATGAGACTGCAACCCCCTTCAAACCATGTTCTCATCTCCCAGTTCCTGGGGTGAGCTCTGCTTTCACTGCCGAGTACTTCGCATTGCAGAACAGAGCCAGGTGGCTCCCATGACCACCCCAAACTCCTGCAGGGTGACTTTGGGCTTACTTAAGGGCCTTTTCACCCAACCCCTCAGAGCTGTTGCAGACCCAGGAGAGGAGTGGGACTCCCCTCCTCGCCTTTCCCTTTGGTTCTGGCCTGCAGCTGAAGGGGCTGCAGCTGATGCCAGGGTATTTTAAGCACTGCAGAGAGCTCTGCAGCTCTGCGCAGAAGTGGGCTGAAGGCAGGGAAGGCTCTGGTCTTGCTGAGCTGGCAGACAGCAAAATAACCAGTTAGGGGCTGAAAGTGTGTCTCCTGGCTGCTGCATGGAAGGGAAGGGATCCAAGGAGGGAGGAAGGGGGACAGAAAGCAGAGAAGCCTCCACGGCTGCAGGCTGGGGAAGTGAGCAGCCTGCGGCTCGCACCGGCGCTTGCTCCGTGGCCCTGCGCTGTCACATTTCCCCTGGCCTCATCTGTCATCTCCCCACGGTCATGTGTGCTGCCTGGGGCCTGGGAGCCCTTCCTGTTCCTGGGTAGAAGCCTTGTGGTCACCCCTGGGCTCAGACACACGCAGCCAGAGCAGAAGTGAGCCTCGGCCGTGCCGAGCGGCGCTGAGCCTGGTGCTGGCTCCGTGGGCATCACTGCTTTGCCATCCAGCTCTCACCTGCCACACCTTGGCTGAGGAACCCCTGCCTGATCCACCTCCACCTCCTCCCTCCTCCTCCTTACAATGTGCCTGCTGGGACCATCCTGTGCCCAGAAGGGGGCTGTGATCCTGGGAGCTGGAAGGGCACAGGGGAAGGTGAGTGCAGCAGCCCAGAGCTGAGCAGGTTTGGGGCAGCGTCCTTCCTTGCACGGTCATTCTGGTCTCACTTGTAGCTTAGGTGGTGCAGGAACAGACTGTGGTGGGAGATGATATCTGATATGTGATATGTGATATGATAGGTGTTCAAATAAGGCTTGGCTGTGGCACTTGGAGCCATGGTTTTGTTGTCAGGAGGTGTTAGGTACTGGGTCTTAGGTTGGCCTAGGTGATCTCTGAGGTCTTTTCCAACCTGGTTGATTCTGTGATTCTATATATGACACATGATGTAAAATACATGAGAGATGATGAGAGATGATTTATGATATGACATGATATATGATATCATCTATGATTTATGATATGATATCCCAAGCCTTCAGGGGAGTGGGACAAGAATTCCCCAGGCCAAAGCCTGTGACCCTCTCTCTTGTAGGTCTGAGTTAGTCCACCAGGCTCTAGGATCAGCTCAGAGCCCATCCCCAGGAGTGGAGATAACCTCAGATTGGATGTTAGGAAGAAGTTGTTCCCCAGGAGGGTGGTGAGAGCCTGGCACAGGTTGCCCAGGGAGGTGGTGGAAGCCTCCTGCCTGGAGGTGTTTGCAGCCAGGCTGGATGTGGCTGTGAGCAACCTGCTGCAGTGTGAGGTGTCCCCTGCCCATGGCAGGGGGGTTGGAACTGGCTGAGCCTTGAGGTCCCTTCCAACCCTGATGATTCTGTGATTCTGTGATCTCCCTACTAGCACCAGGGATCAGCCATTTCAGAGAGGTGAGGCAGGCAGAGAGGATGTCTGTTGTGGGAGGCTCTGGTGCCTCCTGCTCCCCTCTCTCCAGGGATTGTCAGCAGCAGCCCTCATCTGCTGTGCTGGGAGGTGGAGATGTGGCACTGTGAATGGTGGCAGTCTGGTCCTAGAGACCCAGTGAAGCCCCCTGGGCTGAGAGGGTCTTTGCAAAGCTGGGAGAAGGGACCTGGCTCACCTGCATCCCTGGCTGAGAAGGAGAGGCTGCAGCACAGGGCTCTGTGCATGCCACCCCCACCCAGTGCCTGTGTGGACCTGGCACTTAGGGACATGCTTTAGTGTTGACCTTTCAGTGCTGGGTCGAGGGCTGGGCTGGATGAGCTTGGAACTCTCTTCCAACCTGATGTACTCTGGGATTCTGTGACCTTGGCTGGCTCACAGCATGTGGTGGGGCAGGGCACAAAGTGCAGAGGTGTCATAAGCAGGGTCTTTAGCCCCCCAGCCTGTGACCAGAAGGAGTGGCAATGGCAAAGGAGCCACAGGAAGGGATTTGTGCATGCAGAAGGTACAGGAACAAACCCTCTCCATCTTCCCCAAGGACAGCATCAAATCCCAGCATGTCACATCTGGTCTCCTGAGGTTTTATGGCTGCTGGGTTTTATGGAAGGCTGGGGAGGGACTGCTCAGGATCTCAGGTAGTGATAGGACTAGGGGGAATGGAATGAAGCTGGAGGTGGGGAAATTCAGGCTGGAGGGGAGGAGGAAGTTCTTCCCCATGAGAGTGGTGAAGCCCTGGAATGGGTTGTCCAGGGAGGTGGTTGAGGCCCTGTCCCTGGAGGTGTTTAAGCCCAGGCTGGATGAGGCTCTGGCCAGGCTGATCTAGTGTGGGGTGTCCCTGCCCATGGCAGTGGGGTTGGAACTAGATGATCCTTGTGGTCCCTTCCAACCCTGACTGATGCTGTGAGACTATGATACTATGGGTGCTGGGAGCAGCCTGGCAGGCAGAGGGGCACAGGGTGTGTGTCAGGGACTGCTCCTGTCTCAACAGGTCAAGAAACAGCCTGATGCAGTGACAGGGATCCTGCTACCCCCTCCAGGTGCCAGTGGGTGACATCTCCTACTGCTCTGACACCAGCCCTGGGGTCTCCATGGTGTCCCTGCAGCTCCACACTCTGATGAAAGGAGTTTCACCCAAATCAGCATCTCTGAGTGTGTCACTGCAGCTGCACATGGTTGGTGTGTCCCTGCAGTGACAAGTGGCTCCTGGGTGGTGCCCAAGGCACCCTTTGTGCCAGGCTTCATTCCTCATGGTCTGCCATGAGGGAGGGCAGGCAGCATCTCCATCCAGCATGGCCACAGAGGGCAGATGTGGTCCTGCTGGAGCACTCTGAACTGCTCCAAACTGGGGCTGAAGCTCTTCCCATACTCAGTCATAGAATCATAGAACAGTCAGGGTTGGAAGGGACCTCAAGGCTCAGCCAGTTCCAAGCCCCCTGCCATGGGCAGGGACACCTCACACTACAGGAGGTTGCTCACAGCCACATCCAGCCTGGCTGCAAACACCTCCAGGCAGGAGGCTTCCACCACCTCCCTGGGCAACCTGTGCCAGGCTCTCACCACCCTCCTGGCCAACAACTTCTTCCTCACATCCAATCTGAACCTACCCATTTCTAGTTTTGCTCCATCCCCCCCAGTCCTATCCCTCCCTAACACCCTCAGAAGTCCCTCCCCAGCTTTCTTGCAGCCCCCTGCAGATCCTGGAAGGCCACAATTAGGTCTCCTCAGAGCCTTCTCTTCTCCAGACTGCACAACCCCAACTCCCTCAGTCTGTCCTCACAGCAGAGCAGCTCCAGCCCTCTGCTCCTCCTTGTGGCCCTGCTCTGGACACCTTCCAGCACCTCCAGACCCTTCCTGGCACAGAGGCTCCAGAACTGGCCCCAATGCTCCAGCTGTGGTCTCAGCAGAGTGGAGCAGAGGAGCAGAATCCCCTCCCTGGCCCTGCTGGCCACACTTCTCTTGCTGCAGCCCAGGCTCTGCTTGGCTCTCTGGGCTGCAAGTGCTCCCTGCTGGCTCCTCTTGAGCTTCTCCTCCCCCAGCACCCCCAAGGCCTTTTCTTCAGGGCTGCTCTCAAGCCAGTCCCTGCCCTGCATCCTTCCTCCCCTTCTGGCAGCCCTGGTGTTTTCACCCTTGATATCAAAGCAGGAAAAAAACATCCCAAAATATGGAAGATGTTCTGCTCCTTTGTCCATGTGCTGCTTATGGCCAGGCCAAGGGAGAACCAGCAGCTGGTGCCTGTAAGGACCCAGGCTGACCATAGTCTTCCTCACCATGTGTGTTCTTTCATGCCTCTTCTCATATGACATTTCTCAGTCCCCCAGAAAGTGTGACTGGTCTCTGAATGTGCTGGGGTCCCGTTTGGGGCACTTTTGAGTTGAATTTTCATGGGATGCCCCCCAGCTGGAGCAGCTGGAGCAGGAGGTGGACTCTAGGCTCAGGCTCAGCTCCTCTTTGCTGAGTGAGGAAAGGCAGCGCTGTTCAAGCAGGCAGCTGAGCCAAGAAGTGAAGTTTCTCAGGCAGGAGGAGCTCAGGGCACTCTGGCCCTGTGGAGACCTTTCCTAAATGTGGAAAGCAAGTTCTGGAGGGCAGCTTCCCTGTTTGGCCAGCAGCTGCCCCACCAGGCACGGGCAGGCAGGGCTCGGGTGTGGGAAGCCAGCACCGCACTTAGCAGCAGCTTGAGTTTCACTTGGGCAGGGCCAAGCTCTGAGGCAGGGGTGCTGCAGGAGCCCAGGGTGCAGGCCCAGCTCCTCTGCTCAGCACAGGCACCATGGGTGAGCCCCAGCATCAGGGACCCCTGTGCTTGTCCCAGCAGGAAGATCATTTGGATGCCGAGCAGACGACAGCTGTGCAGCGCTGCTGCGTGGTGCTTGCTGCTCTGATAGCTGCAGGGGAGCAGGAGTCCTCCTCTGTCACACCTCCTCTTTCACTGAACCATAGAACTGTCAGGGTGGGAAGGGACCTCGAGGCTCAGCCAGTTCCAACCCCCTGCCATGGCCAGGGACACCTCACACTACAGCAGGTTGCTCACAGCCACATCCAGCCTGGCTGCAAACACCTCCAGGCAGGAGGCTTCCACCACCTCCCTGGGCAGCCTGTGCCAGGCTCTCACCACCCTCATGGGGAACAAATTCTTCCTCACATCCAATCTCAATCTACCAATCTCTATCTCAATCTAGGTTTGTTCCATGAGGTTCAACAAGGGCAAGTGCAGGGTTCTGCACCTGGGCTGAAACAATCCTCACTGTCAATACAAACTGGGGGAGCAGGTGATAGAAAGCAGCCCTGTGGAAAAAGACTTGGGGGTGCTGATGGATGAGAAGCTGGACAGGAGCAGGCAGTGTGAGCTTGCAGCACAGAAGGCAAATCACAGCCTGGGCTGCATCCAAAGCAGTGTTGCCAGGGATCTAGAGAGGGGATTCTGCCACTTGGCTCTGCTGAGACCTCACCTGCAGTGCTGTGTGCAGGACTGGAGCCCTCGGTATAGGAACATGAACCTGATGGAGAGGGTCCAGAGGAGGGCCACTAAAAATGCTCAGGGGGTTGGAGCAGCTCTGCTATGAGGACAGCTGAGGGAGCTGGGGGTGTTCAGCCTGGAGAAGAGAAGGCTCCAGGGAGACCTAATAGCAGCCTGCCAGTACCTGAAGGGGGCTGCAAGAAGGCTGGGGACAGACTATTTGCAAAGGCCTGCAGGGACAGGAGCAGGGGCAATGGCTTCAAACTAGAGCAGAGCAGATTGAGATTGGATGTGAGGAACAAGTTCTGCACCATGAGGGTGGTGGAACACTGGCACAGGTTGCCCAGGGAGGTGGTTGAGTCTCCATCCCTGGAGATATTTAAGGTGAGGCTGGACAGAGCTCTGGGCAGCCTGATCTAGTTGGGGATGTCCCTGCTAAGTGCAAGGTGGTTGGGCTGGAGGAGCTTTGGAGGTCCCCTCTGGCGTGGACCATTCCATGATTCATTGATTCTATGGGCTGATGGCCCAGCTGTGCTTGGAGGGACACAGAGGAGTGACAGGAGTGGGGTGGTGTGGGGACAGCTGGAGGTGGGCTCCCTGTTGCCAGCCACAAATTTGGGTGTCTCAAGGACCTCTAAAATTCAGGGAATGCAAGACCAAAAGAAGAGAAGGCAAAACCTGCAGGCTGCAAAAACTTCCCCTGTAGAACTTCTGAGAGGCTTCTTGCAGCTCCCTCAGACAGAGTCCTGCAGCTGCTGCTGTGCCCATGGGTGGGGAGATGGAGAGGGCAACACACTGGGGGAGATGATCCCTCACTGAGGGCACTGAAGGGGGAGGACTATGAGGTGCTGGACGTGTGGGCTGGGAGGGATCTGGGTGTGGGTAGATCCCTGCAGCTGAGCATCTCAGTGCTGACACTTCCAGATCCCTGCAGCTGAGCATCTCAGTGCTGACATCTCCAGATCCCTGCAGCTGAGCATCTCAGTGCTGACATCTCCAGATCCCTATGGCTGAGCATCCCAGTGCTGACATCTCCAGATCCCTGCAGCTGAGCATCTCAGTGCTGACATCTCCAGATCCCTGCAGCTGAGCATCTCAGTGCTGACACTTCCAGATGCCTGCAGCTGAGCATCTCAGTGCTGACACTTCCAGATCCCTGCAGCTGAGCATCTCAGTGCTGACATCTCCAGATCCCTGCAGCTGAGCATCTCAGTGCTGACATCTCCAGATCCCTATGGCTGAGCATCCCAGTGCTGACATCTCCAGATCCCTGCAGCTGAGCATCTCAGTGCTGACATCTCCAGATCCCTGCAGCTGAGCATCTCAGTGCTGACACTTCCAGATCCCTGCAGCTGAGCATCTCAGTGCTGACACTTCCAGATCCCTGCAGCTGAGCATCTCAGTGCTGACACTTCCAGATCCCTACAGCTGAGCATCTCAATGCTGACACTTCCAGATCCCTGCAGCTGAGCATCTCAATGCTGACACTTCCAGATCCCTGCAGCTGAGCATCTCAGTGCTGACATCTCCAGGTCCCTGCAGCTGAGCATCTCAGTGCTGACACTTCCAGATCCCTGCAGCTGAGCATCTCAGTGCTGACACTTCCAGATCCCTGCAGCTGAGCATCTCAGTGCTGACATCTCCAGGTCCCTGCAGCTGAGCATCTCAGTGCTGACACTTCCAGATCCCTGCAGCTGAGCATCTCAGTGCTGACACTTCCAGATCCCTGCAGCTGGGCATCTCAGTGCTGACACTTCCAGATCCCTGCAGCTGAGCATCTCAGTGCTGACACTTCCAGATCCCTGCAGCTGAGCATCTCAGTGCTGACATCTCCAGATCCCTGCAGCTGAGCATCTCAGTGCTGACATCTCCAGATCCCTACAGCTGAGCATCTCAATGCTGACACTTCCAGATCCCTGCAGCTGAGCATCTCAATGCTGACACTTCCAGATCCCTGCAGCTGAGCATCTCAGTGCTGACACTTCCAGATGCCTGCAGCTGAGCATCTCAGTGCTGACACTTCCAGATCCCTGCAGCTGAGCATCTCAGTGCTGACATCTCCAGATGCCTGTAGCTGAGCATCCCAGTGGTCACAGTTCCATCACTGATGCTTGGGAGCTGGGGTTGTTCAGCCTGGGCTGTTCTGCTCTGTTCCCCCATCATGCCCCACGTTGGCCTGCAGTCCTCTCACCTTCCTTTCTCCCCTCAGGATTGTTTGGTTTTCCTTATTCTTTGAGGGAACAATGCTTGAGGACAAGAGAAGCTGTCCAGCTCCAGGCTGGCTTCCTTCTGCAGCATACCCAGTTCCCAGTCTGTCCTCAGGGTTTGTTTCTCTGGGCTGCTGGATCAGGATGGCTGTGGATGAGGACTCCAAGCCTGGAGACCTCAGGGAAATTTGGATTCTTTTTGTCTCATCTTTTTCTGGTTTAATGTTGCACTTCAGCCTCATTCTCCCCTGGAGGTGACAAGGTACCCTGCCCTGCCTTGCTCTGCTGCTGAAGCTCAGCCCTAGAGGCCTTCTTGCTGCAGGGGGCTTTGAGGGCCAAATGTTCAGATGGGTTGAGCTTCAAGGTGAAGCTTTCACCAGCAAAACACAGCCCCTGAGCCATGCTGTGCTCACTCTTAGGGCTCTGCCTCCCTGGAGGACATCCTCCCTGCTGGACTCCCATGCCCATGGTGTCCTGGTGGCTTTGCCCTCTCTCCCAAGGCTCATGCTGATCCTGATCTGCACCACCAGCCCAATACAAGTGTGCCCTGTTTCTTTGCAGGTGAGACACAGGACCTAAGGCTATGCCCATGTCGTGTGAGGAGCAGCTGTGCACTCAGCCCTTCGTCAGAGACACTCTGCAGCCACCCTGCTGCAGCTCAGCTTGGTCATGGAGAGCACAGGTGGGTGATGCTGAGCCATGGTCTCTCTGCACCAAGCCTACAATTTCCTACAGGAGGAGGACATTGCCCTCATCACCCAACTGATACACTGCTTGGGTTTGTAGTACAAAGGAGCCAGAATCATTCTGCTGGCAGGGAAGAGCAGCCCAGGGTAAAGAGGGTCACAAAGTGTGGCTGAGAGCTGCCAGGCATAAAGGGACCTGGGGGTGCTGGTTGACAGCAGCTGAACATGAGCCATCAGTGTGCCCAGGGGGCCAAGAAGGCCAATGGCATCCTGGCCTGCATCAGGAACAGTGTGGCCAGCAGGAGCAGGGAGCTCATCCTGCCCTGTGCTCAGCACTGGTTAGGCCACACCTTGAGTCCTGTGTCCAGTTCTGGGCTCCTCAGTTTAAGAAGGACATTGAGAGACTTGAAGGTGTCCAGAGAAGGGCAATGAGGCTGGGGAGGGGTCTGGAGCACAGCCCTGTGAGGAGAGGCTGAGGGAGCTGGGGTTGCTTAGGCTGGAGAAGAGGAGGCTCAGGGGAGACCTTCTTGCTCTCTACAACTCCCTGAAGGGAGGTTGTAGCCAGGTGGGGGTTGGTCTCTTCTGCCAGACAAGCAGCACCAGAACAAGAGAATCACAGAATCAATAAGGTTGGAAAAGACCTCAGAGATCATCCAGTCCAACCTGTCACCCAACACCTCCTGACAACTAAACCATGGCTCCAAGTGCCACATCCAATCCCCTCTTGATCACCTCCAGGGATGGGGACCCCACTACTTCCCTGGGCAGCATATCCCAGTGGCCAATTACTCTTTCTGTGAACAACTTTCTCGTCACCTCCAGCCTAAACTTTGAGGTGAGCTAGCAGAGAACCTGATGTACCATGCCAAGGAATAGGGAATATCCCCTGCTCTTCTTCATAGTCCTGATTTTAAGACCACTCCAAAAGACATCTCTCCTAAGTGTTTTGCTGAGATGCTGAGTTACTGATTAAGCTCCACAGTTCTTCTTCCTCATTCCTGCAGGGCTTGATGCAGAGGACACAGTCTCAAGCTGTGCCAGGGGAGGTTTAGGCTGGAGGTGAGGAGAAAGTTCTTCACTGAGAGAGTTGTTAGCCATTGGGATGTGCTGCCCAGGGAGGTGGTGGAGTCCCCCTCCCTGGAGGTGTTCAAGAGGGGATTGGATGTGGCACTTGGAGCCATGGCTTAGTTAGTCATGAGGTGTTGGGTGACAGGTTGGACTTGATGATCTTTGAGGTCTTTTCCAACCTTGTTGATTCTATGATTCTGTGTGTGTGCTGGAGTAAAAGGACCTTGCAGCTCTCCTGGCCAACACCCCAGGTGCTTTCAGGGTGACTTTCATTTCCAATCTGTGATGTGCTGGTGCTCATGGCCAGCCAGATGTCATCTGAGAATACTGGTGGTGACAAGCCCTCACCCCACTTAGGAGTCACACCACAAACTGGGGCTGAGGTTGTCTGACTTATTTTTGGCCACAAGCTGGCTGCAGTTTGGTTTCGATGTGTGCAAGCTGCAAGTGGTGGTGCCCAATGCCTTCTTTCATGGCTTCAGCTACCTCTGTCTTGCTCACTCTGTGGCTGAGGTCTGCCACCTAGCCTAGGGGTTCTGGGGTTTTGTCATTTCCACCAGCTCATGATGGTCTGAGAGCAGCAGGTCACTTCTGAGGGGGACTGTGCAGCCCTGTGTTCTCCTGCCCCTCTCCTCTGCCCTGGTGAGGCTGCATCTGGAGTAGTGTCCAGTGCTGGGCCCCTCAGGTCAGGAAGGGCCTCAGGAACTTCTTGAGAGAGTCCAGCACAGAGCCATGGAGCTGCTGCAGGCAGTGGAACATCTTCCTTAGGAGGAGAGCCTGAGGGATCTGAGGGCTCTGTAGCTTGGAGAGGAGCCTGAGAGGTGACCTCATTCATGCTGATGAAGATGTGCAGGGTGAGTGCCCAGAGGCTGGAGCCAGGCTCTGCTGGGGGATGCCCAATGCCAGCACAAGGGGCAGTGGTGGAAGCTGAGGCAGAGGAAGTGCCATGGAAACAGGAGGAAAATGTTTTCTCTGTGAGGGTGCCAGAGCCCTGGAGCAGGCTGCCATGGGGGGTTGTGGAGTCTCCTTCCCTGGAGATACTCAAACCCCACCTGGATGTGTTCCTGTGTGACCTGCTCTAGGTGCTTCTGCTCTGGCAGGGGGTTGGACTGGATGAGCTTCTGAGGTCCCTTCCAGCTCCCAACAGTCTGTGATTGTCAGGGTTTTGCAGCCAGGCTGGATGTGGCTGTGAGCAACCTGCTGCAGTGTGAGGTGTCCCTGCCCATGGCAGGAGGGTTGGGACTGGCTGAGCCTTGAGTTCCCTTCCAGCCCTGACAGTTCTGGAACGTGGTGATGGTGCAGTCCCTGTGCTCACCCAAACCAGTGCCTCCTCCCCTGGGGCTGTCCCTGGGTGCCCATCTCCCAGGGGTGCTGTCCTGGCTGCTCAGGTGCTCTCTGTCCCCCCAGAGGTGGAGTCGGAGATCCTGCGCCGCGTCCGCAGCCTGCTGCGCCAGCTGGATGGACACCACCCTGCCTGCCAGTGCGACCGAGGTGAGCTGCAGCCCTGCCCTGCTTCCCAGCCACGGCCCCCCATGCTGCCCTGCTGGGGCACTGCTTGCCTCCAAACCCCCCACTCCTCCCCTCTCCCAGCTGGTGATGGGATGGGGGCACATGGGATGGGGGCACATGGGATGGGGGCACATGGGATGGGGGCACACGGGATGGGGGCACATGGGATGTTGGCACACGGGATGCCTTCACCCCGCTGGCGCTGCTCTGCCCTTCCTAACCTGCTCTGGGAGGTGCTAAATCTTTGGCAAGCTCCTGGTGCCCACCTTGCACCATCCTCAGCTGATCCAGAACAGGGCTGCAGCATGGCTTGTCCCTCGCAGGGGGTCAATGACTGGAGCCCAGGGCAGAGAAGCTGGGGGCTTGGCTCTGATGGGGCTGTCAGTGCAGCAACCCAGGGGTGACTTCTGCAGCAGCAGTGCCCAGCTCTCCTGACACCCCCTCCCCTCCAACATCCTGCCCCTGATCCATCACTGCTCTGCTTGGCAGCCTGACCTCTTCCCTGGCAGCCTGACCTCTTCCCTGGCAGCCTGACCTCTTCCTTGGCTTTCACTCCTCAGGGATGCTGCGCTGGACCCTGCACAAAAAGATTGACCAGAACCCCAGTAACAGCTCCATGCTGGTCAGCATCCTGGTGAAGGAGCTGGAGAGGGTGAGTGCTACCTCAGTGGGGTCCTCTGAGCACCAAGCTTGGGCTCTCTGCAGCATGTGCCCTGCTGCAGGACCTGGAGGAGCAGAGGGCTGGGGACTCAGTTCAACTCAGAGAGATGTTTCTGGGGACCTTGAGCCTGGCTGGGGACTGTGGCTCACAGCACAGAGTGGAAATGTGTGGGCCAGACCTTGCCCCCAGCTGATGGCAGCAAGGATCAGGGCTTGCCCCCAAAGGGACAGAGAGCCATGGGCAGAGCAGGGAACTGCACCAGCAGGCAAAGGAAACCAACCTCTGCAGGCTGGAAAGAGCCTGCTGACAAACGCTTCCCACCACCCCTGCACCTCCCTCACCTCACCCCAGCCAGCTCTGCTCACAGGTAGTGGAAATTTCTCCTCCATGTCACTCATTTCCACCCCAGGAGGTGGGTGGCGTCTGGTTCATGTCACTCATTTCCACCCCGGGTTAGAAATACCTAACCCAAGCATCCTGTCCTGAGGGGAGCCGATGGAAACTGCGGGGGGAGGGGGGCACGTTCTCTCTGATGGATTTCTCTTGTCATTTGCTGGTCTCTTGCACACCCTCAGCACCCTCAGCATCCTGGGGTGCTCTGCTTTGTGGTTTGGTGAGATGTCATCTGTCATAGCACCTTTTTTTTCCCCCTTTCCTCAAGAGCCTGCCTCATCTTACCCAGTGCCCCCTGATTCCGGTACAGGGATCGGCAGCCCTCTACCTCCTCCTCCACCTCCTCCTCCCCAGCCTGCTGCTGAGCCCCTGAGGGTCATGCTTGGTGCAGAAACCTCTCTGTACCGTTTTGGAGTCATGGTTGGAAGAGATCTGCAAGGTCATGCAGTTCAACCCTGAACCCAGGGCACCACCACACCATGGCCCTCAGCACCACAGCTACACAGCTCCAGGGATGGGGACTGCACCACTGCCCTGGGCAGCCTGGGCCAGGCCCTGACAACCCTTTGGGGGAAGAAATTGTTCCTTATGTCCAAAGTAAACCTCTCCTGGTGCACCTTGGGGCCATTTCCTCTTATCCTGTCACTTGTTCTTTGGGAGAAAGGACCTCACCTGGCTCCATCCTCCTTTTAGGGAGCTGCAGAGAGCAATGAGGTCTCCCTCAGCCTCCTCTTCTCCAGACTAAGCACCCCCAGCTCCCTCAGCTGCTCCTCCCCAGCCCTGTTCTCCAGACCCTTCCCCAGCTTGGTTGCCCTTCTCTAGACACATTCCAGCCTCTCAATGCCCTTCTTGGAGTGAAGGATGTCTCAATGTCCTTCTTGTTCCTCAAGTCCAACCTAACCCTCCCCTGGGACAACTTGAGGCTGTTTCTCTCTTTGGGAGAAGAGACCAAGGGCCACAAATCATAGATCAGAATTGTTTGGGTTGGCAAAGCCCTTTCAGCTCACCCAGGCCAACTATTCTCTGACTCTGCCAAGGCTGCTGCTAAACCATGGCCCTCAGCACCACATCCCTGCCTCTTTGAAACACCTCCAGGGGTGGGGATTCAACCACCTCCCTGGGCAGCCTGGGCCAGGCTTTGAGATCCCTTTCAGGGAAGAAGTTGCTCCTAATGTCCAACCTAAACCTCCTCTCATGCAGCTCAAGGCCATTTTCTCTCATCCTAGCCCTTGATGCTTGGCAGAATCATCTTCCTCTGCATCTTTGCTGTTCCTCCTGTTGACCTGGAAGGATGAAGCCACCTCACTCAGCACTGCCCAGCTCCCTGCTGCTCAGCCCTGGGGTGGACAAGCTCCCTCTGCAGAGGTTGTGCCCTCCCTCCATCCCCACTCTGTGTGACACAGATGTGTGCACACATCACAGAGCTGAAGGCATGGAGCAGGTTTTCCCAACCTCTGTTTCCTGCCTCTGAGCAGCTCTGAGGCTACTGCCAGCCTGTCTCCCCCAGGCTGTGGGGGGTTTGCCTTCCATCAGTGCCCTAGGGAGGGACCTTGCCAAGTGGCTTTTGCAAATCCAGACAGCCAGGAACACCCCCAGCACCCTTGGCTGGGGATGCAGGGGTTCCTCCAGGGGGCTTGAGATCTGCAGAAGCCAAGCCAGTCCCTCCTCGTTATCCTTGTGACCACTTTGCTGCTGCTCTCAGCATTCCTTGCCCAGCAGGGCTGGCAGGCCTCTTGGTCTGCAACTCCCTTCCTTCTCCCCTCATTCTTATGTTATTTTCCCTAGTCTCAAGGGATAGAAGGAGAGGAACTGGCCTGAAATTGTGCCAGGAGAGGATTAGGTTGGAGAGGAGTAAAAATGTCTTTGCTGCAGGAGTGGTCAGGGATTGGCAGAGGCTGCCCAGGGAGGTGGTGGAGTCCCCAGCCCTGCCTCTCCAACCTGATCTCCTTCCATGCCCAGGGGACTGCCTGGTGGATGTGGGGCAGGCTGTGGATGTGGTCTGCCTGGGCTTCAGCAAGGCCTTTGACACCATCCCGCACAGCAAACTCCTGGCCAAGCTGTCAGCCCCTGGCTTGGACAGCAGCAACTCTGAGCTGGGTTAGGAACTGGCTGGAGGCTGAGCCCAGAGAGTGGTGGTGAATGGTGCCACAGCCAGCTGGCAGCCAGGCACCAGTGGTGTGCCCCAGGGATCAGTGCTGGGCCCTGTGCTCTTTAACATCTTCATTGATGATCTGGATGAGGGCATTGAGTCAGTCATCAGCAAGTTTGCAGATGACACCAAGCTGGGAGCAGATGTTGGTCAGTGAGAGGGCAGAAGGGCTCTGCAGAGGGACCTTAACTGACTGGACAGATGGGCAGAGGCCAACAGGATGGCATTCAACAAGTCCAAGTGCCAGGGGCTGCACTTTGGCCACAGCAACCCCAGGCAGTGCTACAGGCTGGGGTCAGAGTGGCTGAGAGCAGCCAAACAGAGAGGGACCTGGGGGTGCTGATTGACAGCTGCCTGAACATGAGCCAGCAGTGTGCCCAGGAGGCCAAGAAGGCCAAGGGCATCCTGGCCTGCATCAGGAACAGTGTGGCCAGCAGGAGCAGGGAGCTCATCCTGCCCTGTGCTCAGCACTGGTTAGGCCACACCTTGAGTCCTGTGTCCAGTTCTGGGCCCCTCAGGTTAGGAAAGATGTTGAGCTGCTGGAAGGTGTCCAGAGAAGGGCAAGAAAGCTGGGGAGGGGTTTGGAGCACAGCCCTGTGAGGAGAGGCTGAGGGAGCTGGGAGTGTTTAGCCTGGAGAAGAGGAGGCTCAGGGGAGACCTTCTTGCTCTCTCCAACTCCCTGAAGGGAGGTTGTAGCCAGGTGGGGGTTGGTCTCTTCTGCCAGGCACCCAGCACCAGAACAAGAGGACACAGTCTCAAGCTGTGCCAGGGGAGGTTTAGGCTGGAGGTGAGGAGAAAGTTCTTCACCAAGAGAGTCATTAGTCATTGGGATGTGCTGCCCAGGGAGGTGGTGGAGTCCCCATCCCTGGAGGTGTTCAAGAGGGGATTGGATGTGGCACTTGGTGCCATGGTCTGGTCATGAGGTCTGTGGTGACAGGTTGGACTTGATGATCTTTGATGTCTCTTCCAGCCTCGGTGATACTGTGAGACTGTGAGGTGCTCCAGAACCCTGTGGCCATGGCACCTGGGGCCATGGTTTGGTGGCCATGGTGGTGCTGGGTTGCTGGCTGGACTGGGTGATCCCAGAGGGCTTTTCCAACCCAAACCATTCTCTGATTCTGTGATTCATCCCTGAAGCTCTGCTGGTAAATCAGTGTCACTTCTCATCTGCCTGGTGCTGCAGCAGCTCTGAGCAGTCAGTATCAGCCTCAGATGATAATGCAGCAATTTCATGCTTGAGCTCCTCCAGGGCCCTGGGCAAAGCTCAGCTGGTGTCAGCTAACCAGCAGGGTTCAGCCTATTGATCATTTCTGGACTGTTGCTGCCATCACTCAGCTCCAGCAGCACAGCAGCCCTGGGGAAAGGTGCAGGAAGTATCTTGGGGGTGGAAATCTCTTTCCCAGGTTTATCCATTCCTGACACAGAATCACAGAATGGCAGGAGTTGGAAGGGACCTCTGGAGATCATTGACTCCAAACCCCCTGCCAAGGCAGCATCACCTTGGAAAGGTCACACAGGAACATGTCTCATAGTTTCATAGTTTCACTCAGGGTTGGAAGGGACCACAAGGATCATCTAGTTCCAACCCCCCTGCCTGGGCAGGGACACCCCACACTAGATCAGCCTGGCCAGAGCCTCATCCAGCCTGGGATTAAACACCTCCAGGGACAGGGCCCCAACCACCTCCCTGGACAACCCATTCCAGGGCTTCACCACTCTCATGGGGAAGAACTTCCTCCTCACCTCCAGACTGAATCTCCCCACCTCCAGCTTCATTCCATTCCCCCTAGTCCTATCACTGCCTGAGATCCTGAGCAGTCCCTCCCCAGCCTTCCTGTAGCCCCCTTCTGATACTGGAAGGCCACAATGAGGTCACCTCGGAGCCTTCTCTTCTGCAGACTGAACAGCCCCAACTTCTTCAGTCTGTCCTCACAGGAGAGGAGCTCCAGCCCTCTGATCATCCTCCTGGCCCTTCTCTGGACACGCTCCAGCACCTCCAGGTGCTTTGGTCCAGGTGGCTTTGGAATGTCTTCAGAGAAGGAAACATTCATGTCTCCCAAACTGGAGACTTCACCACCTCCCTGGGCTCTGCCACCCTTAAATTATTGAAGCTTCTCCTCATGGTTGGGTGGGACTGTTCATTTGTGCCCATTACTCCTTGCCCTGTCTCTGAGCACCACTGAACACAGCCTGGGCCCATCCTCCTACACCCTGATCACACCCTCTACCCTCCCCCCCCCCCCCCCCGAGTCTTCTCTTCTCCAGCCTGAAAAGGCCAAATTGTCTCAGTCTCTGTCACTGGAGCTGTGGTTAGAGCCAAATCAGACTGCAGGGAAGAGCTGGAGCTGTGTCAGCTTGAGCATCCACCCTTAATGGGAAGGTCAGGAGTCCAAGCCTGCAGTGGGCAGTAGTGTCCTCCCTACTCTAGTCACGAGGTCTGTGGTGACAGGTTGGACTCGATGAGCTTTGAGGCCTCTTCCAACCTTAGTGATCCTGATCCTGATACTGATCCTGTTTCCTCATGGGCCAGGATGTGGCCACAGCAGCATCTCCCTTTCCTGCTCACTCTGGTCCTGTCCCACAGCCACCAAGACAGGCTCTGCCCAGAGCTTTTGCATTTCCATGTGAGCTTTTGCAACAGAAAGGAGATCCCTGAGCTCATGGACCTACTGTGTCTGTGCTTCAGAGCTCTGGGGCTGCAAACCCTGCTCTTGGAGAGCTCCTGGAGCCTACACATCCATCAGGGTCCATGGAAGCTTCACAGAATCATAGAATCATAGGTTGGAAAAGACCTCAGAGATCATCAAGTCCAACCTGTCACCCAACACCTCCTGACTACTAAACCATGGCACCAAGTGCCACATCCAATCCCCTCTTGAACACCTCCAGGGATGGTGACTCCATCACCTCCCTGGGCAGCACATCCCAGTGGCCAATCTCTCTGGCTGGGAAGAACTTTGTCCTCACCTTGAGTCTAAACTTCCCCTGGCACAGCTTGAGACTGTGTCCTCTTGTTCTGGTGCTGGGTGCCTGGGAGAAGAGACCAACCCCCACCTGGCTACAATCTCCCTTCAGGGAGTTGGAGAGAGCAAGAAGGTCTCCCCTGAGCCTCCTCTTCTCCAGGCTAAGCAACCCCAGCTCCCTCAGC
Organism: Melanerpes formicivorus; assembly: GCF_026170545.1. NCBI lineage: Eukaryota > Metazoa > Chordata > Aves > Piciformes > Picidae > Melanerpes > Melanerpes formicivorus. The sequence continues at coordinate 11,767,036 of NW_027142373.1, forward strand.
CTCTCCTCACAGGGCTGTGCTCCAGACCCCTCCCCAGCTTTGTTGCCTTTCTCTGGACACCTCCCAGCAGCTCAACATCTTTCCTAAACTGAGGAGCCCAGAGCTGGACACAGGACTCAAGGTGTGGCCTAACCAGTGCTGAGCACAGGGCAGGATGAGCTCCCTGCTCCTGCTGGCCACACTGTTCCTGATGCAGGCCAGGATGCCATTGGCCTTCTTGGCCCCCTGGGCACACTGCTGGCTCCTGTTCAGGCAGCTGTCAATCAGCACCCCCAAGTCCTTCTCTGTTTGGCTGCTCTCAGCCACTCTGACCCCAGCCTGTAGCACTGCCTGGGGTTGCTGTGGCCAAAGTGCAGCCCCTGGCACTTGGACTTGTTGAATGCCATCCTGTTGGCCTCTGCCCAGCTTGGTCTATCCCCTGCACCCTTCCTGTGTGGGATGCTCACCACACAGGACCTGTTTGTCCCAGGGACATCCTGCTCACCCTGATGGCTCATGGAAGGACCTCAAACCTACCTTGACCTGAGGAGCATCACCCCTAGGCCAGGATGAAGCCTGTGCTCACTGTGTGTGTGTCTGAGCCGCTGGGCAGGCAGAGCCCAGCACATCCTGGCAGCTCCAGTGGCTCCTCTCTCTCTGGTCTCTGCTGCTGCCAGTGCTGCTGCCCATCCCAGCACCCTGCCAGGCTCTGCCTGCACTGATGGAACCATTTCTCTCCACAGGCAGAGCGAGGTGACTTCAGGCATTACATCATCCCCTTGCTGCACACACTGATGTACACCTTGATAAAGGTAACCTGCAGTGGGCTTTGCTGGGGCAGGAGCCAGAGAGAATCCCTCAGCACATAGCTCTCTCCTGAAATATCCCAGGAGCAGCCCAGCAAAGACATGGGACAGCCATGGCTGGACACAACTCTGTCATCTGTGGCATGCCTGGGAGTGAGGAGAGGTCCTTCAGAGGTCCTTCCAGCTGACCACTTCACCTGGTGGAGTTTAGGTGCCTGATGGTGCAGGAGATTGCAACCAGGCAAAATGTGTGTCCACAGTGAGCCTGACTGCTTCAGATCCTGATCCTGGGTGAGGGCAATGCCCTGAATGAGTCCAGGCTGGGGGTGAAGGGCTGGAGAGCAGCCCTGAGGAGAAGGACTTGGAGGTGCTGGGGGGTGCAAAGATGGAGCTGAGCTGGCACTGAGTGCTGCCAGCCCAGCCCCAGCCTGTCCTGGGCTGATCCCCAGCAGTGAGGGCAGCAGGGGCAGGGAGGGGATTCTGCCCCTCTGCTGTGCTCTGCTCAGACCTCCCTGCAGTGCTGGGGCAGCTCTGGAGCCCTCAGCACAGCACAGACAGGGAGCTGGTGGAGCAGGGCCAGGGGAGGCCACAGCAATGCTGGCAGGGCTGGAAGCCCTCTGCTGTGAGGCCAGGCTGAGAGAGTTGGCCTTGGGCAGCCTGGAGAGGAGAAGGCTCCAGGGAGACCTTCTGGTGGCCTTGCAGTGCTTCAAGGGCTGAGCAGAAAGCTGGGGACAGACTTCTGAGCAGGGCCTCTGGTGAGAGGGCAAGGGGGGATGGTTTGAAACTCAAAGAGGGAGATTGAGACTGGAGAGAAGGAAGAAATGTTTGCCCCTGAGGCTGCCCAGAGAGCTGGGAGCTGCCCCCTGGCTGGAAGCATTGCAGGTCAGGATGTTTGGGGCTGTGAGCAATCTGCTCTGGTTACAGATATCCCTGCTGGCTGCAGGGGCTTGGACTGGTCCCTTCCCACCCAAGCCATGCTGTGCTCTCATGTTTGAAGCCCTGGTGGGTTTGGGGTGGTCCTCTGCTCTCTCTGTTGCAGGTAGGGGTAGCACCATCAGTGGTCCCTGCCTGCAGCACGTCCTGATGTGCCTCTCTCTCTGCAGGCTCCCTGCATCTCAGATGAGCTCTGTGGCAGGGTCTATGACTTCTGTAAGAAGCTGCTCACCCTGCCCAAGCCCTTCTGCACCATCGGCCTGGATTATGCTGCCAGGCTGAAGATGGAAAGGGCAGCACCAGGTATGAAGGTTCCTGCACACTGCCTGTGCATGGCAGGCTGCATGGCTTGGGTCCTTCAGGCCATGGCAGTCGCGGCTTGAGGGACTTCCATCCCTGGCATGGACCTTGCCTGCTGCAGTGAGCAGTGGCAGGGATTGCTGCAGGGAGCTGGCCAAGTGCTTGGGAGCTCAGAGCTCCCCAGTTCAGGAGGGACAGAGAACTGCTGGAGAGAGTCGGACAGAGAACTGCTGGAGAGAGTCCAGGGGAGGCTGCAAAGCTGCTGAGGGGCCTGGAGCAGCTCTGGGAGGAGCAAAGGCTGAGAGCCCTGGGGCTGAGAGCCCGCAGAAGAGCAGCCCCAGAGGGCAGCTGAGCAATGCTCAGCAAGAGCTAAAGGAGCTGTGGGGGGCAAGAGGCTGGGGCCAGACTCTCCTGAGTGGTGCCCAGGGACAGCACAAGGGGCAGTGGGCACAGACTGGAAGCCAGGAGGTTCCATCTGAGCAGGAGGAGAAAGTTGTTTGTTGTGAGGGTGCTGGAGGCCTGGAGCAGGCTGCCCAGAGAGGTTGTGGAGTCTCCTGGCGTGGAGAGCTTCCAAGCCCAGCCCCTGCAGCTCGATGCCATCTGTCCCCACTTCCCTGGCCATGTTTTCCCCCCACAGTCCCAGCAGCCTTGGTCAAGGTTGTCACAGGCAGTGCCTGATGCCAGCAGCGTGACAGGTGCCCTGCCAGCCCCAGAGGGCTCAGCATCAGCAGGCAGCCCCTGGGGGCTGAGCCTGCTTCCCTCCCTGCCCAGGTGCCATGGGCAGCCCTGAGCCCCACGGGCTCGCTGCTGCCAGGCACTCAGAGCTGCCTGTGCCACGCAGGACCTGCACAGCCCTCCTCAGCCTCTTTCCAGTGAGGGTGGGGAGACACTGGCACAGGTTGCCCAGGGAGGCTGTGGATGCCCCTGCCCTGGAGGTGTTGAAGGCCAGGCTGGATGAGGCCTTGAGCAGCCTGGGCTGGTGGAGCTGTCCCTGCCCGTGGCAGGGGGTTGGAACTGGATGAGCTCTGAGGTCCCTCCCAACCCAAACCCACTCTGTGGGGCTATGAATCTACAGGAGGTCATCAACAGCCACACTCCCAACAAAGCCTCACCAAACATACCCACAGGAAGAGCCAAACACATCTGCAGGCAGAGCCAAATAAATGACTGCAACAGCAGCAGGGAGAAGCAAACCAAAACTCTGCCTACAGCAACCTCCTTCGGCAGCTGCCTCCCAGCCTCCACCCAGCCTGGGAGCAAAGGCAGCAGCAGAGCTCCTGGCCTGGGGAGCAGCCCCAGGCCCAGCAGAGCTGGGGGCTCCTGAGTGGCTCAGCTGCAGCTTGGGCTTGGTCCTGATGGGCACTGGAGGTGCCACAGCCCTGGCACACGCTGGGCAGAGCAGCACTCTGCTGCCAGCACTGAGCAGCCCTGGCCTCTGGCTTACACTTGGGGTGCTGAGCCCTGGGGAAGTGCTGCCTGCCCAGCACGGGGGGGAGCTGAGGGCAGGGCAGGGGTGGCAGTGGTGCCACCAGGACAAGGGCACAGGAGCTCAGGGCAGGGCAGTGGTGGCAGTGGTGCCACCAGGACAAGGGCACAGGAGCTCAGGGCAGGGCAGTGGTGGCAGTGGTGCCACCAGGACAAGGGCACAAGAGCTCAGGGCAGGGCAGGGGTGGCAGTGGTGCCACCAGGACAAGGGCACAGGAGCTCAGGGCAGGGCAAGGGTGGCAGTGGTGCCACCAGGACAAGGGCACAGGAGTTCAGGGCAGGGCAGTGGTGGCAGTGGTGCCACCAGGACAAGGGCACAGGAGCTCAGGGCAGGGCAAGGGTGGCAGTGGTGCCACCAGGACTAGGGGACAGGGTCCTGGGTCCCTGCAGTGGGGACCACCCACCCCAGCCACACGCCCAGGCTGGCAGTGAGTGACCCAACCCAGCTGTGGGCACAGGATGAGCAATAAGAGCCTGCTTTGGTGGGGGGCTCTGTCTCCTTCCATCAGCTCCTCTCCATGCTGGGCAGCAGCTTGCTGCAGCTTGGGTGGCTCCTTGCCCACCAGCACCCACAGGCAGTGGCCACTCTCTTTCTCCAGCCACCTTCTCCTCTTCATCTTCTTCTTCCTCCTTCCCTTGGGCACCTTCAAGCTGTTGTGGATATGGCAGAGCAGAGAGGGCAGGGCTGAGTGGTGCTGGGCACAGAGCCAGGCCCCATGCCTGCCTTGGCACCCAGGGGCTCCTAACCCTGGGCTTGAGAGGATGTGTTGGGCTTGAGAGGATGTGTTGGGCTTGTGTGGATGTGTTGGGCTTGAGAGGATGTGTTGGGCTTGAGAGGATGTGTTGGGCTTGAGTGGATGTGTTGGGCTTGAGTGGATGTGTTGGGGTTGAGAGGATGTGTTGGGCTTGAGAGGATGTGTTGGGCTTGAGAGGATGTGTTGGGCTTGAGTGGATGTGTTGGGCTTGAGAGGATGTGTTGGGCTTGAGAGGATGTGTTGGGTTTGAGAGGATGTGTTGGGTTTGAGAGGATGTGTTGGGCTTGAGAGGATGTGTTGGGCTTGAGTGGATGTGTTGGGCTTGAGAGGATGTGTTGGGCTTGAGAGGATGTGTTGGGCTTGAGAGGATGTGTTGGGCTTGAGAGGATGTGTTGGGTTTGAGAGGATGTGTTGGGCTTGAGAGGATGTGTTGGGCTTGAGAGGATGTGTTGGGCTTCAGTGGATGTGTTGGGCTTGAGTGGATGTGTTGGGCTTGAGAGGATGTGTTGGGCTTGAGAGGATGTGTTGGGCTTGGGAGGATGTGTTGGGCTTGAGAGGATGTGTTGGGCTTGAGAGGATGTGTTGGGTTTGAGAGGATGTGTTGGGCTTGAGAGGATGTGTTGGGCTTGAGAGGATGTGTTGGGCTTGGGAGGATGTGTTGGGCTTGAGAGGATGTGTTGGGCTTGAGAGGATGTGTTGGGTTTGAGAGGATGTGTTGGGCTTGAGAGGATGTGTTGGGCTTGAGAGGATGTGTTGGGCTTGGGAGGATGTGTTGGGCTTGAGTGTGGCAGGGCTGGGGAGGGAGCCTGGGGCTGCGGCATGGCTCAGGGAAGAAGCTTCCAGAAGCTTCCTGCCCGGCAGACAGGAGCTGCCTCTGGCCAGGGCAGAGGCAGTCAGCACCTCCGAGCGGACAGCGCTGCCGCAGCCTCCACGGCCGAGAGCACTGCAGCCCAGGGCAGGGACTGCTGCTTGGAGCAGGGTGTGCAGCGCTGGCTCCTGGGGCAGGGACGGCAGCGCTGCTGCCGGCGAGGAGTGTCAGGAGGAAGGAGCAGCAGAGACGACGTGGAATGGCTTGGGACTGACCGATCCTCCCTTGCCTGCCCCTCTGTTCCACTCCTGGGGGGAAGGGGAGAGCAGAGCTGGTCCCGGGGAGCAGGGAGGGGCTGAGGGGTAAGGTTGTGGTTCTGATCCAGCTGTGCTGAGCTCTGTCTTGCTCTGCTTCAGTTAGTAAATTGGTGGTGGTTTGGTATCAATTGCACTGATTTTGTTTCCCCAAATCCAGGCTTCTTTTCCCCAGGGCTGTAGCTGGGGAGGGAGCCCTCCCTGCCCTCTGTCTCCAGCCTCTTGTGGCATTTTCTCCTCCTGGTTGCACTGCAAGAGGCTCACTGGGAAGCACAGAGACAGCACTTCAGCCCTGATGGGACAGCTTCAGGCACCCCCTACACCCAGCCAGGGCCAGGGAAGGGGGCAGGGCTAGCCCAGGACACCAGGGTGGGCAGAGAGGATCTGTCATCATCACACACACTGCTCACCACCTCAGCATGACGATGATCCAGGTCCAAGCTGCCGTGGGCACCCTGCTTGAGCAGGGTGGGTGGACTGGATGATCTCCAGAGGTCCCTTCCACCCCCCACCATGCTGGGGCTCTGGGACTGTAGCTGAGCAATGCAGGGCAGAGGTATCTTTCCCAGCCTTAACTGGGTGAGGACAAAAGCCACCTCTCCTGGTTCAGAAACGTGCTCTGCTTTTCCTATCCACCCAGAGGCCATTCCTGCTGTGGACCTGGGGAGAGAGGCCGGCAGCAAGGCTCTTCCTCCTGCTTCTGATGCTGCTCTCAAGCCCATAATCCTCTAAACAAAGGAAGGGAAACACAGGAAATCATCCCAGAATAGAGAGGAGCTTCTTTTTATGTAGCATGGCCTATTTTTGGCCTTGCCTATATTTAACCCTGGGCTCCATTCTTGGCTCTTTTCATCATCTCTCCAGCAACAGCTGCTTGCTGACTTGGCAGACCTACCATCAAGCTCGACAAGAAGGAGCAACTCCAGTGAGTTGTGGCATGAGTTCTCATGCTCTGACCCCTCTGTCTTTGTCCTCTTGCCTTTGCCAGGTACCTTGTACCAGAGAATGGTCATTGCTGAACAGAGCCTCAAGAGCGACCCATACCCCTACCAGGAGAAGTGAGTAGCACCTCTCTGAATGCCTCTGGCTGCTTTTGCTATCTCCCAGTGCAATGTCTCCTCTCCCTGTGCTCTCAATTGATGCCAGATGGAGCAGACAATTTGAGGATGAAGCAGACTGCAGTATGAGCCAGCAGGGAGCACTTGCAGTCCAGAGAGCCAAGCAGAGCCTGGGCTGCAGCAAGAGAAGTGTGGCCAGCAGGGCCAGGGAGGGGATTCTGCCCCTCTGCTCCACTCTGCTGAGACCACAGCTGCAGCTCTGAGGCCAGTTCTGGAGCCTCTGTGCCAGGAAGGATCTGGAGGGGCTGGAAGGTGTCCAGAGAAGGGCCAGGAGGATGAGCAGAGGGCTGGAGCTGCTCTGCTGTGAGGACAGACTGAGGGAGTTGGGGTTGTGCAGGCTGGAGAGGAGAAGGCTCTGAGGAGACCTAATTGTGGCCTTCCAGGATCTGCAGGGGGCTCCAAGAAAGCTGGGGAGGGACTTTTGAGGGTGTCAGGGAGTGATAGCACTAAGGGGGATGGAACAAAACTAGAAGTGGGTAGCTTCAGATTGGCTGTGAGGAAGAAGTTGTTCCCCATGAGGGTGGTGAGAGCCTGGCACAGGTTGCCCAGGGAGGTGGTGGAAGCCTCCTGCCTGGAGGTGTTTGCAGCCAGGCTGGATGTGGCTGTGAGCAACCTGCTGCAGTGTGAGGTGTCCCTGCCCATGGCAGGGGGGTTGGAACTGGCTGAGCCTTGAGGTCCCTTCCAACCCTGACAATTCTGTGATTCTGTGTGGGTATGGGGGACACAAACTGCTGGAATCCAGCACCTGCCTCAAATGAGCTTTGCATTAGGAGGAGCATTTCCCTCCCCTGTGTCCCAGCTGGTTTCTTTGATGCTGGGAGGCAGGGAGCTTCCCTTGGTAGGGAGACAGGGCAGAGAAAGGGAATATCAGCAGCAGTCATAGAATCACAGAATACTTGGGGCTGGAAGAGCCCTTTGAGGTCATTGCGTCTAACCTTTAACCCAACACTGTTAAGCCTGCTCCTAAACCAAGTCTCTCAGCACCACATCTGTACAGCTTTGAAACCACTCCAGATGTGGGAACTTCACAACTTCCAGGCCTTGACAACCCTTTGGGGAGAAAAAAGTGTTTCTCCTGTCCAGCCAAAACCTCCCTTGGGGCAACTTGAGGCCATTATATCTCATCCTATCACTTGTTCCTGGAGAGGAGAGACCAAGCCCCACCTGGCTCCAATGTCCTTTCATGGAGTTGTGGAGAACCAGGTGGGCTCTCCTCAACCTCCTTTTCCAGCCCCAGCCCCAGCTCCCTCAGCTTCTCCTTTCCAGACCTCTGCCCCAGCCCTTTCCCAGCTTCGTTGCCCTTCTCTGGACCTGCTCCAGCACCCCGGTCTCTCTTTCCCTTCCTCTCTTTCCCTTCCTCTGCACAGGCTAATGCAGACACAAGCACCTTGTGCCATCCCTGGTGTCAGTAATGAGGATTCCTCATCTCACCTCCCTCTTTTCTCACCCTTCCTGCCCCACACAGGATTTTCATCTTTGCTGATCCTGAGCTGCTCTCTGAGGCCATCTGCAATGCCCTGGTCACCGACACGGAGGCAGCTCAGGTGGCCCAGAGCCCCCGGGCCTGCATGTGCTATGTCATCACCCATGCCATGGAGGCAGCCCTGGGGGAAGGCTGTGACAGCAGTGGCCTGAAGGCAAGTCTGCAGGTAACTATCACCCCCTGGCCCAGGGAGCTGAATGTAGTTGTAGACCCCTTGCAAGGAGGAGCCGTCGGGTGACGAAGGCAGGCAGGAGCCCTGCTGCCATAGAGCAAGGAGATTCCAGGCATGCAGGGAGCAGAGAGGCTCAGAAGTCCTCCCAGAAGTCTTTATTAAAGCATTACAGAGTCTAAGAGTGTCCTGAACAGAAGTCCCAGAAGCCCTTAACAGGTGAAGCAGCTAACAGAAGTCCTAAGCATATCCCTAGCAGCATCCCTACACCAAAGCCCTGGCCAGAAGAAGCTAACTAACAGAAGCAGAAGTCCCTTGCAGCCCTAACCCCTCAAAGCCATTCCTAAGCTCAGTCCCCAACCCAAGTCCCTAACCCCAGTACCTACTGCTCAGAGTGGCTGTTCCTATTCTCTTTGCTAGCAGCAAAACCCAACCACATATCTGAGCTAAAATCTCTTCCCAGTGCGAGGTGCCAGCATGGCAAGGAGGTGGCTTCTGCAGCATGTTCCACTCCAAGGGTGCCAAGGTGAGGCAGTTGTCCCTGGCACACCTGGAGTGTGATTGGTTTGCTCTAGGCAGATCAGGAATTGCTCAGCTAAGGAATCCTGCACTCTGCCTGCAGCCAGCAGCTGCCCTCAGAGCAGTGGCTGCAAGAGATGCTGAGACTGGAGAGCTTGGGGCCATCCCCTCCCCAGGCTGGAGGTGAGCTCTGTACCAGCAAAAGTCTTCACAGCATCTGAGTTCCCTACAGGATTAGAGACCCAGCAGCATTCAGACCACATCCACCTGGGAGCAGCCTGCACTGTGACATGCAGGCATTTCAGTGAGCATGGTGGTGGGGGGTGGAAGGTTGAACTTGATGGCCTTGGAGGTCATTTCATAGACTCATAGAATCAATATGGTTGGAAAAGACCTCAGACATCATCAAGCCCAACCTGTCACCCAACACCTCCTGACTACTAAACCATGGCACCAAGTGCCACATCCAATCCCCTCTTGAACACCTCCAGGGATGGGGACTCCACCACCTCCCTGGGCAGCACATCCCAGTGGCTAACAACTCTCTCTGGGAAGAGCTTTCTCCTCACCTCCAGCCTGAGCTTCCCCAACCTTAAGGAGTCTGTGAATGAGCAGCCCTTTGGGGACCTTTGGCTTGCTGGCTTTGGTTGGAAACCAGCTGTTTGCTCCAGGCCTGTAGACCTCAGTCAGGAGCCCTGAGTGAGCAGGATTCACACACATGGATGAGGAGCAGCAGGGATGGCACCCAGGCAAGGTCTACCAGGCCAGGTTTTGCTTGGTCAGGCTCCAAATCCTCCACACCCAAGAGCTGCCACAACCCCATCAAGGCAGCCATGGGGGGTGGGAGGCTGCACACAGCTTTGGTAGGAGGGGGTTGGACTCGGTGATCTCCAGAGGTTCCTTCCAAGCCCTGTCATTGAGTGATCCCTACCAGTTTGTGAGGCTTATCAACACAAAGACATCCAAGGCTGAAGAAGCTTTTGTGAAGTTCCACAGAGCAGTGGCTGCAGCAGGTAACCAGCAGCACTTCTGCACCACCACAGGTGGTGCTCTGATGGTGCTGCTCTGGCTGGGCACTTTGGTGCAAGGGAGGCTTTTCTGGCACATGGAGACATCCCCAGCTCCTGGCTGCTGGTCTCCATCCCCAACAGCCCCAGAGCTACTTGCAAGGCTGGGCCAGGAGCAGAGCTGGTGTTAAAGAACCCTGCACATGCAGAGAAGCTGCTGGAGCAGGAGCCAGAGGCTCTCAATCTTCCTGCTGAGCCTTCAGCTCTGCACAGCAAAGTTGGGCTCTGCAAAAAACAAACAGGACACTGCAAAAGCATCTCAGAAGGGTTTGGTTTGGAAGGGACTTCTAAGGCCATGTTTCAACTGGTTTCCTCCCAAACCTCCTGCAAGGAGCTGTGGGACCACAGTAAGACCAAGGTTTGGGTCAGAAAGGTGTCTTGGGAGGGGCTCTCAGTGCTTCCCACTCCAAGGACTCCTCTGTGTGTCTGCTGTCTCCATCCCCTGAGGATCTCTTGTGGTGCCAGCTCTGCTGCAGGAGCTCAAGCAGCTCCTCAAGCTTGCAGCAGCTGGCAGCACAGTGTCCACCTGCTGCAAACCTGCCAGAAAAGGATGTGGAGGAGACAGCAGAGCCAAGATCTCTCCTCCTCCAGCCTGCCCTGGGAACAGGAGAGCGTTTGTGGCCCCTGCTGCAGGCCTCAGTTGCTCTCTTTCTGCCCCCTGCCCGTGGATCATGTCCTCCTTCCACGTCTGCTGGTGTTCATGGCTGCTCCTCACCACAGGCCATGTCCCTGAGCGAGGTGGAGCACTGGTTCCAGCAGGTGGTGGCAGCAGTTGAGTCTGCAGGACACGAGGCCAGCGCAGACCGCGCCCAGCACGCAGCCAGGCTGGAGAAGATTCACCAGGCTGTCCTCAGCTCTCTGCAGGCAGGTGAGCTCCTGGGGGGCTGAGGGAGCTGCACAAGTTGGCAGCCCCCTACCTCCCTCTGCTGTGTCCTCACCATTGCCCTCCCACAGCTGTCCTCCCATCCCCACCCCCCGTCTGCCTCCACTTCAGCAGCACCCAGCACCAGGATCAGGTCCTTGCAGCTGGGCTCCTTGCAGTGGCCTCTTGTCCAGGATGCCAGACTGCCCCTGGCAGTGGAAGGCAGATTAGTCCCCTGAGAAAAGGGCCTGTGGCAATCTCTGCTGCTAATTCAGCTGCCCTGAGGCCCACAGGCCTCCAGTGTTTGTAAAGGGGACCACAAATGTCAAGCAGGAGAGGCTGAACAGACTCTCGAGTGCTCTACTGGTCTAAGACACCTCCTGCCCTGGCCTGGACTCTGCACCACTCCCTGAAACCTCCTTGCACTGCTCTGCTGGACAGTGGTCTCCTTCCACCATCTCCTTCCACCCCTCTCAGCTCTCTGTCCCAGGATGGTGTCACTAGGGCTGCACTGACTGTACCAAACATCTCCATCCATCCCAGCTCCTCACACCACTCTGAGGTAGACCAGAGGGAAATGGGGGCCATGGTTGTCTCTTCATGGCTACTCCTGGAGGGAGGTCCCTACAGCTGGAGAGCTGGAGACTGTCCTGGGGCAAGAAGAACTGAGAGTAGTGCAGGGCAGAGGGGTGGGACCACATCCTTTTGGTGGCAGAGAGCTATCAAATCGTCTCAGTGCTTCTCAGAGAGCCAGGAGGGGTTAAAAAGAGCCAGCAATGGTGGGGGCAGAGGGCTGCTTTGCATCTCAGCTGAGATCACCAAAGGAGATCCTCCCATGGGTGGTGGAGGTTCAGTGCCAGAAGAGTTTAATTTGTTCTGTAATCTCTCTGCTGTCTGTGGCAAAGTTCTTCACTTGCCCATACCTGAGGTTCCTCATCTTCATTTCTGCCTTCCCCTGATGGGGTAGCAACCTTCTTGTGGCTCAGTGTGTGACAGCAGAGCTCTGTGATTCCATCCTCACAGCTGGCCAGAAGGCAGGCAGGGTGGCAGAGCCCCTGGAGCTCAGCAGGGCTCTCTCAGCACAGCACCAGTGAGGGCTTGGGCATCTGTGCAGGAAAACTGCTGCTGTGTGTTCACAGAACCACAGAGTGGCTTGAGTTGGAAGGGACCTTGAAGATCATCCAGTTCCAACCCCCTGCCATGGGCAGGGACACCTCCCACCAGCCCAGGTTGCTCAAGGCCTCATCCAGACTGGTCTCAAACACTTTCAGTGATGAGGAGTCCACAACCTCCCTGGCAACCTGTGCCAGTGTCTCACCTCCCTGGGCAACCTGTGCCAGTGTCTCACCACCCTCACTCTAAAGAATTTCTTCATCTCCAGTCTCAGTCTTCCCTCTCCCAGCTCAAAGCCATTGTCCCTCATCCTGTCCCTCCCAGCCCTTGCCCAAAGTCCCTCCCCAGCTCTCCTGGAGCCCCTTCAGGTACTGGAAGGCTGCGCTAAGGTCTCCCTGGAGCCTTCTCCAGGCTGAACATCCCCAACTCTCCCAGCCTGTCCTCATAGCAGAGGTTTGCCATCCCTCTGATCATCTTTGTTGCCCCCTCTGGACCCTCTCCAGCAGTTCCATGTCCTCCCTGGGTTGTGGGTTCCAGAGCTGAATGCAGTGCTGCAGGTGTGGTCTCACAGAGCAGAATCACCTATGTGAAAACTGAGTGTTGAAGCTTCCTTGTTCCTGCAGGCAATGCTCCCCTGGGAGGGCTGCAGGGCACCCCTCTGCCCAACCCCAACATCAGCTTTCACCTCTGGACAGAAGAGGAGCAGCTCTGTGAGTGCCCAGGGGGGCTGTGGGGAGTGGGGATGGTTCCTGAGTTGAGGAGCCTGTGCAAAACTTGTCACTGAGCCCTGGTTCTTGAGCTGTGAGTTTGACATCACCCAAGGGCCAAGGTCAAGCAGGCTCCTACTGGCTGCAGCAGATTCCTTCTTGTGGGGGCTGGGGCTCAGACCTGGGGACTCCACATCCACAGAGTGGTAGGGGTTGGAAGGGACCTCTGGAGATCATGGAGTCCAACCCCCTCTCAAGGCAGGGTCACCTGGAGAAGGTGGCACAGGAACACATCCAGGTGGGTTTTGAAAGTCTCTGGAGATGGACACTCCTCTGCCTCCCTGGGCAGCCTGCTCCAGGGCTCTGCCACCCTAAATCAAAGAAGTTCCTCCTCCTGTCTGGATGGAACTTCTGCTCTTCAGGTTTATGCCCACGACCCCTGGTCCTGTCTCTGGGCACCAGTGGGGAGGTGAGGGAGAGGACTGTGTGGGGCAGGCTGCAGCAGGATTTGCCCAAAGGAGCTGATTTCAGGGGCAGGGAAGCTCTCTTCAAGCTGTCATGGGGAATGGCACTGAGGAGCTGACTCCTCTCAGGCCTGCTGCCGGGGCTGTGGGCCCTAGGGTCTGCATAACAGAGGGGAGCTGCAGCAGCACTGGGGCTCAGCCTGGCTCCGGTTGCCTCTCTCCAGCTGCCCTCTCTCTCCCCGCAGGGAAGGAGCTGGTGCTGTTCATCCGCCCAGCGGCACAGAGCTGCGAGCCCGAGTGCCTCAGCCAGGAGCTGGACGCCTTTGAGATGCAGGACATCCTCTGTGGCTGCGAGTGCTGCCTGCAGCCTCGCTTCTCCGTGCTCTCCACCGACAGCGGCATCGAGAGAGACCTGCCCCTGCCGGCCGAGGACTCCCTCCCCCCCAGCCCGGAGCCGGAGCACTCCCGGCTGCACAGGAAGGGGGGCATGAGAAAGAAGCCCTCTCCCCTGGAGAGCGTGGCCTTCCTGCAGGCTGGCTGCAACGGGGCTGGGCTGAAGCCCCCAGGGAAGCTGCAGAGGAGAGCTGCCCCCGCCCCGGGGCCCGCAGCCCTGCTCCAGAGGCTGCACACTGCCCGCATCCTGCTGCTGGGGGACGACCGCATCCTGGGGCGCCTGGCCCGAGCCTACCACTCCCTCAGGTACCTTGGTGGCCGCAGCCTCTTCGGCTCCGGGCGCCTGGGGGAGGGCAGCAGGGAGCGGGGGCTTTGCTCTGCAGCCTCTTGAAGCAGCCCAGATGGGAGCCCAGCCCCGGCCCAGCCCCCGGGGCGAGCTGGGGCCCAGCTCTGCACCCAAATGCCTCTGACTTGACTGGCTGCAGGGAAGGGTTCGCTTCTGCTGCCCCAAGGGGTGCCCAGGCTGAGCTTTGCCCTTCTGCCCGTGGGATGGGGTCAGTGAACAAGAGCTGAGGCAAGAGACTGTTCCTATCAGAAGGCAAAAGCCCTGAAGCAAAGCTGTTGTGCAGGTGGATCTTCCCAGCTGCTCCACCTGGGCCAGCAGAGCAGCCTGGGCTGGGGCTGGGGCTGGGCTGCAGAGCAGGCAGCAGCCTGGGGAGCAGGGCTGGTGCAAAGAGGACGACCAGTCCCAGCCAAGAGCTTGCCTACAGGTTGGACCAGAGGGTTCTTGGGGTGCCTTCCAACCTGGCACTCTGGGATTCTGTGCTCAGCCCTTACCCAATTCACCTCTCTCTGCTTGAGGTAGGGAGCCATGCCCTCACACTGGGCAAAGGAGGAGGGTGAGGAGGACCTGTGCTCCTGTTGCAGAGGAGCTGCAGGCTGCTGGCACTGCCAGCCCTGGGCAAGACTTCTCCGTTGGTAGCACATAAGACCCTTAATGGGAAGGTTGTGAGTTCAAGCCTGCAGTGGGCAGTAGTGTCTTCCCTACTCTAGTGGTGAGGTCTGTGGTGACAGGTTGGACTCGATGATCTTTGAGGTCCCTTCCAACCTTAGGAATACTGACTCTGCTCCTTCTTTTCCCCCCTGAAGGAAGCGAGAGACACGCAGAGCTTTCCTGACTCCCAGGCTGAACCTGCAGTTCTACTACATCCCAGTGGTGGCAGAGCAGCCAAGCACCTCGGTGAGACTGGGCTGGGCACCTCTGGGTGCTGCTGCCAGCAGCTGAGGGGTGGTTTGGAGGAAGAGCAGGAGGGCTTTCCAGGAATTCACATCCTTCAGTGCCCTATTCCTAGAACAGGGAGGATGGGAGCCAGGACAGGGTGGTGGGGCTCAGGTTTCAGGCTGCCTGTGGGAATTGGAAGATTGAGGAGGGCAAATTTAGGCAGGAGATTAGGAAGAAATTCTGTAGAGTGAGGGTGGGGAGACACTGGAACAGGTTGCCCAGGGAGGTTGTGGATGCCCTCTCCTTGGAGGTGTTCAAGGCCAGGCTGGATGAGGCCTTGAGCAAGCTGGGCTGGTGGGAGGTGTCCCTGCCCATGGCAGGGGGTGGGAACTGGATGATCTTTAAGGTCCCTTCCAACCCAATCAGTCAATGAATCCATGAAATCTGTCAGATCCAGAGACACTGAGGTTGCTCCAAGCACCCTGACCACAGCCAGCAGCCAGTTTTGCTTTGGGCTCCAGCTCCAGGAGCATCTGGAGAGCTTTAGCCAAGGGTTGATGCTTGTCACACTTCCTAGAGGCACAGAGCAAGCAGCACTCAGCCCTCACTGAGGGCTTGGCCTGCTTGATCATGGCCCCAGTTTTAGTTCTGCAAGCTACTGCCTCAGTCTTTATCTTGTGCTCATCTCGCCCCCCCTGACAGCCTGGGGACTCTGACAAACAAGCAGCTGCAGTCCTCAGGACATCTGCAGCTGGCCCAGGGCTGGCTGAGAGTCCTGACAGCTGTGTCACTGTGAAAAGGAGCCTTCTGGGGGGGCTGGGGCCAGGCTCTTGTCTGTGGTGCCCAGGGATGGAACAAGGTAAAATGGGCACAGAGTGGAAGCCAGGAGGTTCCATCTGAGGAGGAGAAACACATTTTGGTGTGGAGGCCTGCAGCAGGCTGCCCAGAGAGGTGGTGGAGTCTCCTTGTGTGGAGAGCTTCCAAGCCCAGCTGGGCACTGTGCTCCTGGGCAAGCTGCTGGGGGTGCCCTGCTCGAGCAGGGGGCTTGGGCTAGATGCTCCCCAGGGGTCTCTTCCACCCTCCACCATGCTGGGATTCTGGGATGATATTCTTCTTCCCATTCTTCATCTGATTTTTGTTCTTGAGCACCTGTTAGATGAGTGCTGCCAGAAATGTGTTGCCAGGGGGAGGCATAGGGCAGCTGCTCACATGGCATTTGTGCCCCAGCTCCTTCTGCCTCCTCTTTGCCTCCTGCTGTTGAGCCATGACCATGCTGAGCTGTGTTTTCCTCCAACAGGAGCAGCCTGCCACAGGCCAGGAGGGGCTCTGTGAGGTGGCCACTTACCTGGGCAGAGCTGACCCATGGTATGAGAGCAACATCAACACTCTGTGCCACATGATTCCCAAGCTGGCCACCATGGTAAGAGGGAAACCTTCCCACCTTGCCAGCCTGACCCATTTCCCAAACCCATCTGCTGTAGCAGAGGACAAGCTCATGCCCTGCTGGGCTCCTCCATGCTCCAGATAGAGCCTAAAGTACAAATGCACACATCCAGGCCAGGGGCAGAGTGGGTGTGGAGTAGCCCTGAAGAAAAAGCCTTGGGGGTGTTGGTTGCTGAGCAGCTCCCCAGGAGCCAGCAGTGCCCTCCTGCAGCCCAGCAGGCAGCTGTGTGCTGGGCTGCAGCCAGGGGAGTGTGGGCAGCAGGGCAGGAGAGGGGATTCTGCCCCTGTGCTCTGCTATGCTGAGACCCCACCTCCAATCCTGCCTCCAGTTCTGGTGGCCACGGCAAAAGGACACAGAGCTGCTGGAGTGAGGCCAGAGGAGGCCACAAAGATGATCCAAGGGCTGCTGCACCTCTGCTCTGCTGGGGTTAGCTGGGATTATTCAGAAGACTTCAGGGGGACCTTAAAGCTGCAGGGATCCTACAGGGAGGCTGCAGAGGGACTTTTCATGAGGGTGGCCCAGTGACAGGTCAAGGGGGAATGGTTTGAAGCTGAGGGAGAGCAGAGTTGGACTGGAGCTGAGGAAGAAGTTCTTCAGTGTTGAGACACTGGCACAGGTTGCCCAGGGAGGTTGTGGATGCCCTCTCCTTGGAGGTGTTGAAGGCCAGGCTGGATGAGGCCTTGGGCAGGCTGGGCAGGTGGGAGATGTCCCTGGCCACGGCAGGGGGTTGGAGCAAATGACCTCCAAGGTCCCTTCTGACCCAAACCATTCTGTGACACTGTGATGTTGAAAAGCTCCCCCCAGGCCCTGGCAGCCAGGAAGGCTCATGTGGTTCACACTGCCCCAGCCCACAAGAGCCATTAGCTGTGAGGGGGTTTGTGACCTAGGGACAGGAAATGGCAGATTTCAAGACAGCAAATGTTAATGAGTCACTCACCCACAGCCCCCCAGCTCTGCTTGCTGGGCACAGCCTCCAGAACAGGCTGGGGGCTGGGCACAAGCCTTTGCTTCTCCCATTGCCTTTGACTGGCTGTGGCAGAGTTGCTTGGGGGTGCTGCAGAGCTGGGGCAGGATGGCTGAGAATCATCCTTTTGGTTGGCAGAGGCCCCCAAAGGTCATTGAGTCCAACCCGCAACCCAGCAGCACCGTGGCCCTTCCAACATGAACCTACTGGCATGTGGCTTGGAAAGAGCTGGGAAAGCTTTGATAACCACTGGCAGAACATCACCAGGACTGGTTTTTTGCCCTGAGCAAGTAACACAGAATCACAGAATCACTGAGGTTGGAAAGCCCTCTGAGATCACCCAGTCCAGCCCAACCCCAACATGGCCACTAAACCATGGCCCCAGGTGCCATGGCCACAGGGTTCTCTGAACACCTCCAGAGACAGGGACTCCACCACCTCCCTGGGCAGCCTCTGCCAATCCCTGACCACTCTTGCAGCAAAGAGATTTTTCCTCCTCTCCAACCTAACCCTCCCCTGGTACAACCTGAGTCTCCTTCTATCACCTCAGACTAGGGAGAAGAGACCAACCCCCACCTGGCTCCAACCTCTGTTCAGCTCCTGGCTCATTCTTTACCTAGGAAGGTGGGAGGGGTGGTGGCAGTGTTCTTGAGAAGTGGCTGTGGCTGATCCAAGATGTGATTTGCCTCCCCCCCTCTCTCCCCCTCAGCCTTCCTCTCCAAGCAAACATCTTGTGACTGATCTGTTCCTCACCGACGTCATCGCCTACTACGCTCGCATGGGCACCCAGCCTGTCTGCTTCCAGGTCTATGCTGTGAAGGTAGGTGACACATTCCTTGTGCCTTCATATGGCCCTGCCAGGGCATGCAGACCCCCACACAAGCACAGGATCAACCAGCCTGGAAGAGACCTCCAAGATCATCAAGTCCAACCAACCACCCAACCCTATCCAATCGACCAGACCATGGCACTGAGTGCCTCATCCAGGCTTTGCTCCAGGGATGCCAACCCCACCACCTCCCTGGGCAGCACATCCCAAGGGCCAATCTCTCTGTCTGGGAAGAATTTCTTCCTAACATCCATCCTAAACCTCCCCTGGCACAGCTTGAGACTGTGTCCTCTTGTTCTGGTGCTGGGTGCCTGGCAGAAGAGACCAACCCCCACCTGGCTCCAACCTCCCTTCAGGGAGTTGCAGAGAGCAAGAAGGTCTCCCCTGAGCCTCCTCTTCTCCAGGCTAAGCAACCCCAGCTCCCTCAGCCTCTCCTCACAGGGCTGTGCTCCAGACCCCTCCCCAGCTTTCTTGCCCTTCTCTGGACACCTTCCAGCATCTCAACATCTTTCCTAACCTGAGGAGCCCAGAACTGGACACAGGACTCAAGGCGTGGCCTAACCAGTGCTGAGCACAGGGGAAGAATAACCTCTTGTCCTGCTGGCCACACTGTTCCTGATGCAGGCCAGGATGCCATTGGCCTTCTTGGCCCCCTGGGCACCCTGCTGCCCCACTGCAGGCAGAGCTCTTCCAAGTCAAGGGGCTTTAGGAGCTTTCAGCAGATCTGAGCCTGCATCTCTGTGCTCCTCAGGGGCTCTCCTCCCAGCCCCAGTGACTCCCTGTAGCACAGCTGGTGGCAGTGGGGCTGGAATGGCTATTTCAGGATCACACAGGACAGCAAAGTGAGCCTTGGAATTAGCAAGGACACAGATTTCCTGCTCTGCTGGATTTGGGGCTGCTCAGGAGCTCTGGCACCTCCTGCTGCTTTCAGTGCTGTGAGCAAACAGTTTTCTGAGTGGCCTTGCCAAAACCTTCCTGCACCTTGCAGGGGCTTTGCAGGGCTTCCTGAAACAGCCTTTGACTGATTTCCTGCCAGCCCTGCTGGGAAATGCTAGCAGAGTGAGGCCTGGCATTTGGTGTGACAGCAAGGAGCTGCTGCAGCTGGTCCTGTAGCACCAGCCCCCCATTCTTCTCTCAGGTTCCCCCCTTCAAAGCTCAGGGTGGCACTGCTGAACAGAGCTGCCTCCAATCTGCCCACAGCCCACGTGGCTGCAGCAGGGGAGCAGCCACTGCATGGACAAGCTGCAAAGAGCCAGAAAGGCCTTGGTAATCCTGCTGGAACATCAGCAAGACTTAGAATCTTAGAAGCAGAGAGTGATTTTGGTTGGAAAAGCTCTCTGAGGCCATCCAGTCCAACCACCAACCCAGCACCACCATGGCCATCAAACCACCTCCCCAGCTGCTGTGGGGCACCTCCAGGGCTGGGGACTCCACCACCCCCCTGGGCAGCCTCTGCCAATCCCTGACCACTCCTGCAGCAAAGAGGTTTTTTCCTCAGCTTCAGCCTAACCCTCCCCTGGCACAATGTCAGGCCAGTTCCTCTCCTTCTATCACCTGAGACTAGGGAGAGGAGCCCAGCCCCCAGCTGGCTCCAACCTCCTTTCAGGGACCTATGGGGAGCAGGGAGATCTAAAGACACAGTGCCTGGGGACACACAGAGCACCTGGGCCTCAGCTGGTGTGCCTGAGGATTTGGGGCAGGGTTGATGGATTTTTGTTTCACTCATTTCTTCTCCAAGTTGAAAATCAAATGAGGGAGAGTGAGTGATTCAAGGAGGGGAAAGAGGAACTGCCTCCAGCTTTGGGGTTCAGAGAGAGGCAGCTAACCCACCCTGGTGTCATGCAGGCTGTGCTGCTGCTTGGGCTGGGAACACTGAGTCTGGTTGGCCTTTCTGCTTAATACTATGATGCTCCTCTTCGGCTGCAGGGAGTTTTCCTGGAAGTGAGAGTCAAGTCCCAGCTGGATGGAGGGCTGGAAGTGGCCAGGAGAGGTCCTCCAGGGCTTTTCCTGGAAGTGAGAATCAAGTCCCAGCTGGATGGAGGGCTGGAAGTGTCCAGGAGAGGTTCTCCAGGGCTTGTCCTGGAAGTAAGAGTCAAGTGCCAGCTGGATGGAGGGCTGGAAGTGTCCAGGAGAGGTTCTCCAAGGCTTGTCCTGGAAGTGAGAATCAAGTGCCAGCTGGATGGAGGGCTGGAAGTGTCCAGGAGAGGTCCTCCAGGGCTTGTCCTGGGAGTGAGAATCAAGTCCTGGCTGAGGGGAGGGCTGGAAGTGTCCAGGAGAGGTTCTCCAGGGCTTTATCTGTGCATTGTGCTCGAAGCAAGCCCAGGAACACAAAAGGCTTCACTTGTCTGCCGGTTGGTTTTGGCTGCATCAGGAGTGAGGTGCCCCGAAGCTAAGCCGGCGTCCGCAGTGGGGCTCGGGGAGCCGGGAGCCGGCTGATCTGCGGGTGTGCAGTGACACCCAGCGGCAGGGCACACCGCCCCTGGCTCTGCGACAGCTCCAGCAGCCTGCCGGCAGCACCTTGCCTTCAGAGAGCGGAGCGCAGGCAGCCGCCCGCATCCCCCAGCGCCCCGGCCGCCGGGCCGAGGCGAGAGGTCCCTTTGGATCGTGTCACACCTGGGTGCTGCACAAGGGCAGGGAGGCAGCTCGGGGCGAGTGCAGGGGAGCTGTTCTTAGAGGCTTTCCTCTCTTTCAGCTGTTCTTCAACGACCCAGCCCAGGAGCCAGCCGAGGATGTGTTCCTCACGGAGCTGCGCAGCCAGGTGCAGGACAGCACCTCCCCCAGAGGTGTGTGTGTGTGTGTGTGAGACCCCTCCCTGAGCCCTGCAGCCACAGCTGCCACCCTGGGGGTCCTGCCAGCCCCACGTCCCACTCAGCCTGCAGCAGTCAAGGCCATGCCATGAGGCAATGTAGATTCACAGAGTCACAGAATGGTTTGGGTTGGAAGAGACCTTCAAGATCATCCAGCTCCAACCCCCTGCCATGGGCAGGGACACCTTCCACCAGCCCAGGCTGCTCAAGGCCTCATCCAGCCTGGCCTTCAACACCTCCAGGGAGGGGACATCCACAGCCTCCCTGGGCAGCCTGTGCCAGTGTCTCACCACCCTCACTGCAAAGAGTTTCTTCCTCTACAGTCTAGATCTCCCCTCCTCAAGCTTCAGTCCATTCCCTCTTGCCCCACCACTACAAGCCCTTGTGAAATGTCCCTTCCTGGCTTTCTTGTGGACCCCTTTAGATACAGGAAGGCTGCTTTAAGGTCTCCCTGGAGCCTTCTCTTCTGCAGGCTGAAAAACCCAACTCTCTCAGCCTGTCCCCACAGGGGAGGTGCACCAGCCCTCTGAGAGCAGCAAAACTTCCTGCCCATCATTTGGAAGTGTTCAATACCTCTTCTTCCCTGGTGAGCAGGGGGCTTGCCTTAACATCTCCACCTCCACCTTCAGTGCATGATATGAGGCTGAACATAAGACCTTGTGGTGCCTGGCCTAAAGTCTCAACCAGGTTTTGTAGATCACAGCTTTGGGTGGCTCCAGAACCCTCTTCAGCTGGACCAGCACCATCTTTGTGTCAAGGAAACAAGCTGGGCTTTAGAGCCATCCCCTTTCCCAGATGTCTTCCCTGTTGGAATCACAGAATTGTTAGGATTGGAAGGGAACTCAAGGCTCAGCCAGTTCCAACCCCCCCTGCCATGGCCAGGGACACCTCACACTGCAGCAGGTTGCTCACAGCCACATCCAGCCTGGCTGCAAACACCTCCAGGCAGGAGGCTTCCACTACCTCCCTGGGCAGCCTGTGCCAGGCTCTCACCACAAGCTCAGCTCCTATTAGAAACTTCAGCTTGGAGGCTGGGCTGTGACAGAGGTCACATCCAGCCCTGCCATCAGTGCCCCCCAGGGTCCAACCCAAGGGCTGTTTGCCATTGTAGCTGGGCACAGACCCTCCAGTGAGTCCATCTTGGTGGACCTGTTGAGTGCACAGAGCCTCAGCCCCTGTAGGCAAGGAGAGAAGAGCCAGTGTGACAGACCATGACTGCTGGATGATGGCTGGGGTGGCTCACCCCATGGGAGGACCCCTCTCTGTTGACCACAGACAGGTGAAACCTCAATCCTGCCTGGTTCCCTCCTTGCAGAGTTAAGCCTGACCAAGAAGAAAACAGCCCTGGATGGCCCTGGCATAGATCTCACAGTAACATACAGGAAGGTAAGTGTGGGGCCCTCAACAGCCCAGAGTGTCTCTGCTCAGAGGGATCCCCAGCAGGGCACAGATCTCTGACCCACCTTCTTTCCCCTGGGATTGCACTCCAGAGGTCAGAGGTGGTGTGGTGAGCTCCAAAAGCCTGTTAGAATAGAATTAGAATAGAAGAGAATTAACCAGGTTGGAAAAGACCTCAGAGATCATCCAGTCCAACCTATCACCCAGCACCTTCTGATCAACTAAACCATGGCACCAAGGGCCTCAGCCAGGCTGGTCATAGAATCATAGAGTCAATAGGGTTGGAAAAGACCTCAAAGATCATCAAGTCCAGCCTGTCACCCAACACCTCATGGCTACTAAGCCATGGCACCAAGTGCCATGTCCATTCCCTTTTTGAACACCTCCAGGGATGGGGACTCCACCACCTCCCTGGGCAGCACATCCCAATGGCCAATCTCTCTGTCTGAGAAGAACTTCTTCCTCACCTCCAGCCTAAACCTCCCCTGGCACAGCTTGAGACTGTGTCCTCTTGTTCTGGTGCTGGGTGCCTGGCAGAAGAGACCAACCCCCACCTGGCTACAACCTCCCTTCAAGTAGTTGTAGACAGCAATAAGGTCTCTCCTCAGACCCCTCCTCTTAGAATCATAGAATAGAATCATAGAATCAACCAGGTTGGAAGAGACCTCCAAGATCATCCAGTCCAACCTATCACCCAGCCCTGTCCAGTCAACCAGACCATGGCACTAAGTGCCTCATCCAGTCTTTTCTTGAAGATCTCCAGGGATGGTGACTCCACCACCTCCCCAGGCAGCACATCCCAATGGCAAATCACTCTGTAAAGAACTTCCTAATATCCAGCCTGAAACCTCCCCTGGCACAGCTTGAGACTATGTCCTCTTGTTCTGGTGCTGGGTGCCTGGGAGAAGAGACCAACCCCTTCCTGGCTACAACCTCCCTTCAGAGAGTTGGAGAGAGCAAGAAGGTCTCCCCTGAGCCTCCTCTTCTCCCGGCTAAGCAACCCCAGCTCCCTCAGCCTCTCCTCACAGGGCTGTGTGTCAGCTGCTGTCCTCTCTGTGTCCAGGGTGCATTAACAGAGCCCTTCCTGCAGGTTGTGCTGAGTGACCGAGCAAAGGAGCTGGCCCTGGCCCTGCGCTCCACGGGGCTGCTGATGAAAGCTATCCCTGCTGATGAGGCTGAAGGTAGGTCCTTCCTGCTTGGAACCATGTGAAAAGGGTTTGCTGAGCTTTCTGCTGATCAGCAGAGTAAACCTAGCCCTGGTACTCAGTGGCAGCTGTGCCTGGGCTGTGGGGGCTGAAGCAGTGCCCTGCACATTTTGCTGGCACCAGTCTGTGGCTGTGTTTTGTCATAGGATCACAGAGTTGTCAGGGCTGGAAGGGACCTCCAGGCTCAGCCACTTCCAACCCCCCTGCCATGGGCAGGGACACCTCACACTACAGCAGGTTGCTCACAGCCACATCCAGCCTGGCTGCAAACACCTCCAGGCAGGAGGCTTCCACCACCTCCCTGGGCAACCTGTGCCAGGCTCTCACCACCCTCCTGGCCAACAACTTCTTCCTAACATCCAATCTGAATCTCCCCATTTCTAGTTTTGCTCCATCCCCCCCAGTCCTATCCCTCCCTGACACCCTCAAAAGTCCCTCCCCAGCTTTCTTGGAGCCCCCTGCAGATCCTGGAAGGCCACAATTAGGTCTCCTCAGAGCCTTCTCCTCTCCAGACTGCACAACCCCAACTCTCTCAGTCTGTCCTCATAGGAGAGCAGCTCCAGCCCTCTGCTCATCCTCCTGGTCCTCCTCTGGACACCTCCCAGCATGTAGTTTTGTAGTGAGTGATGTGCCTGGGGCTACCTGTAGCATGGGGTTCAGCATACCATGAGCTACGCTTGGCAGCATCTTCCTCATGCTGCAGCCTTCCTCTTTCTCCTTGCCCTTAGCATAACCTCCGAGGTCTCCACCCTGGGCATGATCCCACACCGACCCTCAGCCCATGCAGCTTGCTAGAGTCCTCCTTTCCTGCTGTCCTACACATCCCACAGCCCCCTGGCAGTGCACCCAGATCTGGCACCCAAAGCTGAGCTCAGCTCATGCCATGGTTTAAGGCTAACACATTGCTTCTGTTGCAGACCTGCTGTGCCTGAATGTGACCATCACTGAAATCATCAGGATCAACAACTTGTCAGGAAGATCCTTCTCAGTAAGTAGCTTTGGGTGCTCATGGCCCTGGAGGGGTTGGCCAAGGGATGGTGACCCCCCATAGGACAACAGTGAGAGGGGAAACACTCTGTGAGGAGGAGAAGGCTCTGGGGCCACCCTGCTCAGAGGCTTTCCTGCAGTTACTTTCCATGGGAAAGTCTTCATTTGTGAGCCAAGGCTCTGGATGCCATCCCTGAGTGCATCAACACCACATGGAGTCCTCTCTTGGGAGACCCTGCAGGACTGAGCTGCTGCTGGGGTTATTCTGTGACCTCAGGGGCAAAGTGAAGGAACAAAACACAGCCCCAGCCAGCTTGGCTCCAGTTTGGCGTAGGAGAAGGTCTGGAGTTTTGTCATCACAGGCTCACAGGATGTAAGGGGTTGGAAGGGGCCCAAAGGGATCCTCAAGTCCAAGCCCTCTGCCAGAGCAGGACCTTGGATCCATCACAGGTCACATAGGAACACATCCAGACAGGGCTGGAAAGACTCCAGAGAAGGAGACTCCACAACCTCTCTGGGCAGCCTGCTCCAGTACTTAGGGTAAAGAAGTTCCTCCTCCTGTTGAGGTGAACCTCCTGTGCTGCAGCTTACATCCATTGCTCCTTGTCCTATCCCAGGGAGCAAGTGAGCAGAGTCTGGCCCCTGCCTCCTGACCCCCAGCCCTCAGATATTTATAAACATTGATAGAATTCTCTCTCAGTCTTCTCTGTTCCAGACCAAACAGCCCCAGGTCCCTCAGCCTCTCCTTCCCAGGCAGTGCTGCAGTCCCTAAGCATCCTCAGAGCTCTCTGCTGGACCCTCCCCAGCAGATCCCTGTCATCAACTCCATTAGCTCCACACCCCCAGCTGCAGTGTCTTGGACATCCCAAGAGCTCAGGAGAGCAGAGGCCACTGGAGGAATGTGTTCCACAAAGTAGAAACAAGAAGCAGGAACTTCAATGAAGCTAAACATGAAGAGGAACTTCTTTAATTCAGAGCCCTGGGGCAGGCTGCCCAGAGAGGTGGTGGAGTCTCCATCTCTGGAGACATTCAAACCCCACCTGGATGTGTTCCTCTGTGGCCTTCCCTAGGTGTCCCTGCCTTGGCAGGAGGGTTGGACTCTGTGATCTCCAGAGGTGCCTTCCAAGCCCTGCCATGCTGTGGGACTGTGTAACTGTGAGCTCAGGAAATGGGTGTGCAAGAGCTGGGGCTGAGACCTTGGCCTCCTGTCCTCTTTGCTTTGCATTCAAGTAGAGCCCAGGGGACACAGTGCCCTATGGGAATGTGTCACTGCAGTCAGGGTGACATGAAGTGTTACTGGGGCTTGGTCATTTAGGCCCTGAGGCCTCCAGCCTCCCAGCTGGTATTTTTAGCTGCCCAGCCACACTTCTGCCTGTTTTCACCTGGCTCTTGGAAACCCCCAGCTGCCCACCAAGGTACACCTTGGGCCTGGAGCACAGACCATGCCCTACACCAGCCATCCCAAGCCTTGCAAACTGTGCAACCATCACCAGCTTGGAATCACAGAACCACAGAAACAGGCTGGAAAATCCTCTCAGGATCTCCAAGTCCACCCCAGAACCCTGCTCTGCAAGGGTCACCCCTAAACCACAGCCCCAAGCACCACATCCAAACCACCTTGAAACACCTCCAGGCTTGGGGACTCCACCACCTCCCTGGGCAGCACATTCCAACCCCTGACCACTCTTGCTGGGAAAAATGTTTCCTACTATCCAGTCTAAACAGTGTGAGCTTGCAGCACTGAAGGCAAATCACAGCCTGGGCTGCATCCAAAGCAGCATTGCCAAGGATCCAGAGAGGGGATTCTGCCACTTTTGCTCTGCTCTAGTGAGACCTCACCTGCAGTGCTGTGTGCAGGTCTGGAGCCCTCAGTATAGGAAGGACCTGGACCTGATGCAGAGGCTCCAGAGGAGGACCACAAAAACAATCAGGGGCTTGGAGCAGCTCTGCTATGAGGACAGGCTGAGGGAGCTGGGGGTGTTCAGCCTGGAGAAGAGAAGGCTCCAGGGAGACCTAATAGCAGCCTGCCAGTACCTGGAGGGGGCTGCAAGAAGGATGGAGAGAGAATGTGCAAAGTCCTGCAGGGACAGGACCAGGGGCAATGGCTTCAAACTAGAGCAGAGCAGATTGAGATTGGATGTTAGGAACAAGTTCTGCACCATGAGGGTGGTGGAACACTGGCACAGGTTGCCCAGGGAGGTGGTTGAGGCTCCCTCCCTGGAGATATTCAAGGTGAGGCTGGACAGAGCTCTGGGCAGCCTGATCCAGTTGGGGATGTCCCTGCTGAGTGCAGGGGGGTTGGACTGGATGAGCTTTGGAGGTGCCTTCCAGCCTGGCCCATTCTATGATTCTATAAACATCCCCAGTGGCAGCTTGAGGCCATTCCCTCTTGTTCTATCACCAATTACCTGTGAGAAGAGACCAGCACCAAACCTCCACAACCTCCTTTCAGGTAGCTGTAGACAGCCAGGAGGTCTCCCCTCAGCCTCCTCTGTTTCACACTAATGTTTGCCCTTGCCAAATGTGACCAGGTTGTGATGGGTGAGAGCAGAAGGTCAAGAGAGACTCTTCTCTCCCTAAAGAAGCCACCTGGTGTCACAAAGGTCATCATCTGTCCCTTTCATACCTGCTGGGCACCACCCCCCAGCGCCACGCAGCCGAGGAAGGGAGGTGAGATTCTCACTGGGCTCTTCCTCCTCTCTCAACCCAGGCTGTGGCAAACAGGCTGAGGACTCAAAATATCAACATCAGGAGCACAGAGCAGAGGCCCTTCACGGTGTGTCTGGACAAGGACAGCAGAAGAACCTACAGGAATGTGATCAGGTGAGGATGCCACATCTGCCAGGCTCTGCCCGGGGAGCTTGAGCCCTCCCTGCCTGGGCTCCCATGGGGGCAAAGCTGTTTCTTAGGGGGTTCCAATCCTGCCCAGAGATGACAAAGGATCCATATTGCTTCTCCAGGGAAAGCAGGGCAGGATGGAGCTCTCCCACCTTGGTAGTTTTGGGTGATACTGTGAGAATCACAGAACTGTCAGGGATGGAAGGGACCTCAAGGCTCAGCCAGTTCCAACCCCCTGCCATGGGCAGGGACACCTCACACTGCAGCAGGTTGCTCACAGCCACATCCAGCCTGGCTGCAAACACCTCCAGGGCTGAGGCTTCCACCACCTCCATGGGCAACCTGTGCCAGGCTCTCACCACCCTCCTGGGGATCATTAAGACAGCAGAAGGATAGATACCTCCAGGGACAAA
This sequence comes from Melanerpes formicivorus, assembly GCF_026170545.1. Classification (NCBI taxonomy): domain Eukaryota; kingdom Metazoa; phylum Chordata; class Aves; order Piciformes; family Picidae; genus Melanerpes; species Melanerpes formicivorus. The sequence continues at coordinate 11,794,418 of NW_027142373.1, forward strand.
CTAAGCTTAGATCTCCTTACACAATCCATGGAGCTGATGCTCTCTCCACTGACTGCATTCCTCACCAGGGTACCTCAAGCATAGGGAGGTGATGGAAGAGAATTCAGCCCTGTGAAAGCAGGAGGATCCATGCCCCTGCAGCAGTTGCAGTGAGATGTGATGTGCTGGCTGCAGCCAGCCAGGTGGTTCAAAGGCCATGGGCCATGTGGAACAGCCATCCAATGAGTGGTGTGGAGACCTCAGCTGAAGGATGCTGGTTTGGTGGTCAGACTCTAACACACATCAGCTCATGGAACTGCTGGAGCAGATCCAGAGGAGGCCATCAAGATGATCAGAAGGCTGGAGCACCTCTGCTATGGGGACAAGCTGGGAGAGTTGGGGCTCTTCAGCCTGGAGAAGAGAAGGCTCCAGGGAGACCTCAGAGCAGCCTTCCAGTACCTGAAGGGGGCTACAGAAGAGCTGGGGAGGGACTTTTGACAAGGGCTGAGAGTGATAGGATGAGAGGGAATGGACTGAAACTTAAGGAGGGGAGGTTTAGATTGGAGATGAGGAAGAAATGCTTTCCAGTAAGGATGGGGAGACACTGGAACAGGCTGCCCAGGGAGGCTGTGGATGTCCCCTGCCAGGCTGGATGAGGTCTTGGGCACTCAGGAGGTGTCCCTGCCCATGGCTAGGGGGTTAGAACTGGATGACCTTTAAGGTCCCTTCCATCCCAACCCATTCTACAAACCTCTGAACCTTTCCAGCCAAAACCAGTTAAAAAAATAAGATCACAGGAGCAGCAGCACAGCTCAAGATGGGAGCCCTCCCTCAGCAGCCAGTGGAGTGAGCTGGTGGTGAATCTGAGCCCAGGCTCTGGCCATCCAGAGCAGATTGGCACAGGCAGTAACTCTGTGCTTGTGCTCTTGCAGCCTGGAAGTGTCTCCTTGCCTGGAGCCCAGCTACTGCTTGCAGAAGACAAGGACACTGAAGCTCAGCCTGCACGGAGCAGAAGATGGGGGGCTGGTGAAGTACCTGCCCAAGTCCCTGCTGTTGCCCATCAACACCTTTGCAGGGGTCATCCAGTGAGGAAAAGGAGAACCAGCTGGGGTTGAAGAGGTGTGCCACTGGGTCAGCACAGAGGGGATGGAAGAAGAGAACACACTGGAAGCCACCAGCGGTGATTTTGCAGTGGTGATGGTGTAAGAAGCTGCCAGAGCAGAGGTGGGCAGGCTTGAGGGAGGACAGCCAGGCCCTGCTGAGTGACAGCCATGACTACAGAGGCCATCTCCTGCCAAAGGGCAGAGCCATGCTGAAGAACTGAGTTGCAACCCTTTGCACAAGCCAGGAGAGGACTACTCAGTGTCTTCCCTTGAGGAAGGCTGAGGGGAAAACACAGCTGAGGTGATGGTGCTTGCTGGGCTTGTGGATCCCAGAGCAGTTGCTGTGGGTAATATTTATTCTGGTGATGCCTACAGCCTGGCAGAGATCAGGGCCTGCTGGGTGGAGCTGTGCACAGCAAAGCCTTTGTTCTGGCACAGGGTGCTGGCTGTCTTTGGGCAAACCAGCAATCATTCCCTTGGCTGGGTCAGCAAACCTCATTGTAAGCCTAACCACGACTGGGAGAGCTTGGGGGTTCAGCAGCTGCTGCACTTGGGTCACAACAACCCCATGAGCATTCCAGGATTGGGGCAGAGCAGCTGGAAACTGCCCAGTGGAAAAGGAGCTGGGGCCAACATGGACCCAGGTGGCCAAGAAGGCCACCAGCAGCCTGGCCTGGATCAGCAATGGTGTGGCCAGCAGGGCAGGGATTGGTCCCCTGCATTGGGCTCTGGTGAGGTTGCCCTCAAATCCTGGGTTCAGTGTGGGGTTCCTCACTCCAAGAAGGACATTGAGAGGCTGGAATGTGTCCAGAGAAGGGCAACAGAGCTGGGGAAGGGTCTGGAGAACAGGGCTGGGGAGGAGCAGCTGAGGGAAATGGGGGTGGTTAGTCTGGAGAAGAGGAGGCTGAGGGAGACCTCCCTGATCTCTACAGCTCCCTAAAAGGAGGATGGAGCCAGGTGGGGTCCTTTTTCCCACAGAACAAGTGACAGGATAAGAGGAAATGGCCTCAAGCTGCACCAGGAGAGGTTTGCATTGGACATAAGGAACAATTTCTTCCCCAGAAGGGTTGTCAAGGCCTGGAAGAGGCTGCCCAGGGCAGTGGTGGAGTCCCCATCCCTGGAAGGGTTTCAAAGCTGTGTGGAAGCAGCCAGCCAGGTGGTTCAAAGTCCTTGGTAGCTGTGGTGCTGAGGGCCATGGTTTAGTGGTGACCCTGCAGTGCTGGGTTAGTGGTTGGGCTGGGTGATCTTGAAGGTCTTTTCCAAGACTGCTGGCTGCCATGTGTAGAAACTTCCCTAGTTCCAGGTGGGCCAGGGCTGGGCAGTGCCAGCTCTTGCTTCCACCCGGGCTCAGACTGCCCCAGCACTGTGGGGGATTGGGTAGGAGGACCCTGGCTTCATCCCAGGCTGTGATTGACCTGAAGAAGGGAAGAGCCATGGCAGACATTCAGTGACTTCCTGAATGGGATCCATGGTCCCTGGAGCATCTCTGGAGAGTCTTCCCTAACTTCACACTGGAGAGGATCAGGGAGCATTCCTTCTGTGGCACTATCATGCTTTTCTTCTCTTGGCTCTCTGATAGCTCCTCACCTGGGCTGCTTGCACCCAGAGGTGCTAGCTTGCAACAGCAGCCCAGAGAAAGTGTCCCTCAGCTCTGTACCTGTGCACAGCTCTGGCTGTCACTGCTGAGGAGTCCCTGGAGACAGCTCTGTGCCACAGGGTGACCCAGCTTCAGTGGCACTTGGGAACCCCTGTTAGTCCTGATGGCTGGGGACAAATCCACTGCCCTGGCCTGTTTGTGCTGGGTCAGCCCAGCCCTGGGGAGATGCAGCTATGGAAGTCAGTTCTGGTTAACCACCTGGATTAGGGTATCCCAGCCTGGGGTAGTGGAGAGGAGTTTCCCTTCCACAGAACTGCACTGGTTTTGTGGCTTCTCCTGGCTGGTGGGGCCCTATGGAAATCCTCCTTGCATTTCTTTATGGGTTCAACATTCAGACTTCCTAGGTCTCTCTCCTTGCCAACAAGCCCCTGTCCTGCACTGTCACCTGGCACAGCAGCTATTGTTCCTTCCTGCTCCCAGGCTGGAGGTTTATCCATCCTCACTCTCAACCATGCAGTTCAGAACAACCTCTGAAACACACTCCTGGAGGCACAGCAGCTCTGGAGCTGTTGGCAGGTGAGGAGGTAGTTAACAGCATAAAAAGCCTCCAGGTCCCAAGAAGTATTGCATCCCAAACCAGCCCCAAGGAAGATCATGTTGGGCAGCTGGGGCACCACCATTTGTGAAGGAATTCCCTTGGAATGCTGGCAGAGGTGGCCCCTTGCCCCCAGCTGAGCCAACCACAGGCCCTGAGCCTTGGCACAGCCCCACAGGAGACACAAGGCTGCAAGATCTCAGCAACAGCTATGAAGGCGCTGAGGAGCCTGGAGCAGCTCTGTGAGGAGCAAAGGCTGACAGCCCCAGAGGGGATCTGATCAGTGCTCAGCAAGGGTTAAAGGGTAGGGAGCAAGAGGCTGGGGCCACACTCTGCTCAGTGGTGCCCAGGGACAGGACAAGGAGCAATGGGCACAAACTGGAACCCAGGAGGTTCCTCACCCTGTTGTGAGGGTGCTGGAGGCCTGGAGCAGGCTGCCCAGAGAGGTTGTGGAGTCTCCTTGTGTGGAGAGCTTCCAAGCCCAGCTGGGCACTGTGCTCCTGGGCAAGCTGCTGGGGGTGCCCTGCTGGAGCAGGGGGCTTGGACTGGCTGACCCCCAGAGGTCCCTTCCAATGCCACCATGCTGGGATTCTGGGATTCTTCAGTGCTGTTTTTCACCTCAGAAGTCAAAAAAAACCTGCTGATGCCCCTCAGTGCCAGACAGGCAGATTTTGGCCCTGAAGTAAGCTGAAGCTAGCCAGGAGGCTCAGAAACAAGACAGCAGACACCTGCTTGCCCCAAGTGCTTCCCTCTGTGAGCTGCTGAATCAGGTAGCATGAGGCTTCAGGAGTCCCCAGTGGCTTTTCACACCTTGGGGCTTCACTGTGGGGTTCACACAGCCTGGCAGCACCAGGTAAACTCTTACTAAGCCAAGAGACCCTGGGCTGGGCTGGCCTGTGGTCTGCAGCACCCAGGGTTCACTCTGTAGAGTTGTAAATGGTGTAGATGGGTTCTAAGTTATTTGTGTGGGTGGCAGGGGTTGAGCTGTAGCAGAAAGTGCAATCCTCTGCATGCCCATTAAAAGCAAAATGAGAAATAAACCAGCAGGGAGTGTCAGTGTTTGCCTGTGGCTGGAGTGGGTGGGGAATAAGTGGGTAGGAACAGAAAGATGTTGAATGTCCTCCTTCTCCCCAGGAGGGTGGTGAGAGCCTGGCACAGGCTGCCCAGGGAGGTGGTGGAAGCCTCCTGCCTGGAGGTGTTTGCAGCCAGGCTGGATGTGGCTGTGAGCAACCTGCTGTGGTGTGAGGTGTCCCTGCCCATGGCAGGGGGTTGGAACTGGCTGAGCCTTGAGGTCCCTTCCAACCCTGACAATTCTATGGTTCCATGATTTGGCCCTCTCTGGCTGATGTCTTCATGGACAAAAGGCTTTTCATGGTCCAAGAGCTCTTTTGTGAAGGGCTGGGCAGGAATGGCAGAGCAGCAGGACTGTGGAAGCAACAGAAAGGTGGCAACAGCAGTCTGGAAGCCCAGCATGGGCTTGGGAATGTGTGTGATGCTCAGGAGCCCTTCTGTGACAAAGGGAAAGCTCTTCCTCCCTGCTTCACAACCACCGTGGCAGCTTTTGCTTCTCAAAATCCAGCCTGAACTCTGCATTGGAGAGTTTAGCTTTGGGGTTTGCCACACATGGGGAAATGCTGCAGCAAACAGCATCTCCTTCTGTGGCCTGGACCAAGCTGGAACATTGCTGCCATTATTTCAGGGGAAAAGCTCCAGGGGTGAGGGGGATGGGAGGTGAGGGGTGAGGGGGGGAAGAAGGGAAAGTGTCTTAATTTGTGTGAGGGGCATCAGAGCTGCTCTGCTCCTTCTCACAGCAGCTGGGGTGCTCCAGAGCAAACCACCTCTCTGGGGAAGGCATGAAGGGAAAGATCCTGGAAAGACCATGGGCATCCCATGTGCATCTGTGTCCTGTCCCTTGGTGGTCTGGGCCTTGAGGAGACCTGGGCTGAGGAGGACTGGGCTGAGGAGGACTGGGCTGAGGAGACCTGGGCTGAGGAGGAGTGGGCTGAAGAGTCCTGGGCTGAGGAGGACTGGGCTGAGGAGGACTGGGCTGAGGAGACCTGGGCTGAGGAGGACTGGGCTGAGGAGGACTGGGCTGAGGAGACCTGGGCTGAGGAGGACTGGGCTGAGGAGGACTGGGCTGAGGAGGACTGGGCTGAGGAGACCTGGGCTGAGGAGGACTGGGCTGAGGAGGACTGGGCTGAGGAGGACTGGGCTGAGGAGACCTGGGCTGAGGAGGACTGGGCTGAAGAGACCTGGTCTGAAGAGGACTGGGATGAAGAGGACTGGGCTGAGAAGATTGGGGCTGAGGAGGGGGCCTTGTGGCTGAAGGCTCTCTTTCTGGTGGTGACCACGCTGAGAAGATTGGGACTGAGGAAGCTGAGGCTGAGGAAAGAGAGGCTAGAAGGACCCGGGCTGAGTGACTGGGGCAGAAAGGACCATGACCAGGGGATCGGGCATGAGGTGACCGTGCTGAGGAGATGGCAGCAAAGAGGACAGAGACTGTGGAGACCAGAGCTGAGAGAACCGGGGCTGAAGGGGACTGGGGCTGAAGGGATCGAAGCGGAAGGGATAGAAGCTGAAGGCACCGGGGCTCAGGGGCACTGGGGCTGAAGGGACCGGGGCTGAAGGGACCGGGGCTGAAGGGCACCGGGACTGAAGGGACCGGGGGCTGAAGGGCACTGGTACTGAAGGGACTGGGGCTGAAAGGCACCGGGGCTGAAAGGCACCGGGGCAGAGGAGCCGGTGGCGAGGGGACAGCGCATTCCCCTGGCGGGCAGCAGGCGGCGCTGTTCCCCTGCACACCGTCTCCTGGCAACGGGGCGGGTCCGGGGCGCGGCGCCGGCGGCAGGTGCAGGGGCGGGCGGCAGCGGACAGCCGCCCCGGACAGCCGCCCCGGCAGGTACGGCCGGCGCGGCCCGCCTCTCCGGTGGCCGCGGGAGGAGCATGCTGCGGCGCCATGGGCGAGCAGTGGGACGTGGGCCGAGCCCTGGCCGTCTCGGGCCTGTTCCGTGCGCTGCAGGGCGCGGGCAGGGCCTGCGCCGCCCCGTTCCTGACGCTCTACCTGCGGCACCTGGGGCTGCCCGCGCCGCTGGTGGGGGTCGTGGCGGGGGCGCAGCAGCTGGCGGCGGCTCTCTGGACTGCGCTCTGCCCCCGCTGCCCCAGGGGCCGCGGGAAGCGGCGGCTGCTGGTGGCGGGCAGCGCGCTGGGCTCGGCGGGGGCCGGCCTGCTGCTCACGCTCGTCCCGCCCGCCGCCCGCCACGCCGCCGCCGCCGCCGCCTTCTGCAACGCCAGCCAGCAGCCGGGGCACCGGGGCGCCGCCACCGCGGGGCCCGGGCTGGCCGCGGGCAGCCGCAGCCCTCTGCCCGGCACCGGCGCCCTGCCCGCGGAAGCGATGGGAACGACTGCTGCTCTCTTCTTGCTGGGCAGCGGGCGGCCGGCGCTGGCCGGTGCTGCCTCCCAGCCGCTCTCCGGCCTGGCAGGTGCCCCTGAGGACAAAGGTGACACCAAGACAAGCGGCTACTTGGATGGCCCCTCCGGCTGGACGGCTGCTGCGAGAGCAGGCAACTGGGAGACACAGCAACCAGAAACGCTTCCTGCCTCCGGACCTCCAGACCCGGGGCTCGAGAAGGAAATGAGCAGCCTGGGTTCTGCTGCAATGGACCCTGCCGAGAGCGCCGAAGAAAGCTCTTCTGTGACCGAAAGGGATGAGCCCTCCGCGTTTGCCACGACCCTCCCTGCTCTGGGAGCTGCTTACGTGTCCGGGAACCTTTCGGAGCGCCAGCAGGACGCTGCAGACCTCAGCTTCGAGGCGCTGCAAAACGTCTTCCAGGACGGGGGGAATCAGGTTTTCCTTATGGTGCTGGGCGCCGTGGTGGTTTGGGAGCTGCTGGCCACCTCTCTGGAGCGGACAGTGGACGAGAGTCTCTACCAATACCTCGACTTTGTCGACGCCACCGACAGGTACGGCAGGCTGTGGATCTGGAGCCACCTGGGAGCGTCGGCGGGTGCCTGCAGCATCTCCGTGCTGGTGGATCGGCTGAGCTGCTCCCTCGGCGGCTCCGCCCGCCGCCTGGCTCTCCATTTCTATGGCTATGCTGCGCTGGTAACGCTCTCCCTGCTCGTCAGTGCCTTTTTCCCCATCCACGTTCCCAAGAAGCCCGACCGCGTCAACAGAGCGGCCAAAGCCCTGGCGCTGCTCTGGAGCGAGGGCCGAGCCTTCCTCTGCGCCCTCACCCTCTTCCTCACCGGCGCCGCCTGCTCCGCCCTGCACAACTTCCTCTTCTGGCAGCTGGAGGACCGAGGCAGCAGCGAGCTGTACATGGGGCTCTCGGTGGCCGCGGGGCTGCTCGCAGAACTCCTGCTTTACTTCTTCAAAGGGAAGCTGCTGAGGACTTTCTCCAGCAGCAAGATCGTCGCAGCCAGCCTAAGCCTCCTGGCGGTGCAGCTTCTCTGCTACTCCTTCCTGTGGGCTGCCTGGCCGGTGCTGCTGCTCCAGACCTTGTCTGCCTTCAGCAGCGGCGCTCTGTGGTGGGTGGCCGACGCCACGGTGGACGACGTCGCCGCCCCGGGCACGGAGCGGTCGCTGCGCGCCGTCCTGCGGGGCCTCTTCCAGGGCGGGGGAGCGAGCCTGGGCAGCCTGGCAGGAGGCTTTGTGGTGCAGCGCTTCGGCCTGGCGGTGCTGTACAGGGCCTGCAGCCTGGCCGTGCTGCTGTGGCTCTTCTGCTTCCTGATTGTCCAATCCAAACTGCCACGGCAGAAGAAAATCAACTACTCCCGGCTGCTGGCTGCTGACTCCAGCGAGGGGAGTGACTCTGAGGAGGGGGAGGAGGACGAGAGGGACTGGCTGGTGAAAGCTATGAAGGAGGAAAGCTTCAACAGGGGCTGGTGAGAGCAGCGTGGGACCAGCTGCTCTGGGTGGGAAGGTGGTGGCAGGCAGTCATTTGGGCTGGAAGAAAGACCTTTCAGGTCATCTAGCCCAACCTTTAGCTCCACCAGGGCTGGTGTTAAACCATCTCCCTCAGCACCACAGCTCTGCCCTCTTTTAAAGCCCTCCAGGGATGGCCATGGAGTCTGAAGTGCTAAATATAAACTTGAGTCTAGCTGGCAGGGAAGGGGGTTTTGTATTTAACAAAAGCTTTGGAGCTTTAAAAATGTTCTCAGTTTACAGCCCTCCTGTGGTGATTTTGCCTTTCATGAGTTCTGCTTCCAAAAGTCATCCAGGCTGCTTGAGGATTACCTCTGCTGGAAAGAATGGCAAACTTGGATGGAATCCTTGCTCCCCAGAGCAGAGGCTGTGACCTGTGCAGAATCTGTGACCTGTGCAACAGGTCACAACAACCCCAGGCAGTGCTACAGGCTGGGGACAGAGTGGCTGAGAGCAGCCAGGCAGAAAAGGACCTGGGGGTAGTGGTTGAGCATGAGCCAGCAGTGTGCACAGGTGGCCAAGAAGGCCAAGGACATCCTGGCCTGCATCAGGAACAGTGTGGCCAGCAGGAGCAGGGAGGTCATTCTGCCCCTGTACACTGCACTGGTTAGGCCACACCTTGAGTCCTGTGTCCAGTTCTGGGCTCCTCAGCTTAGGAAAGATGTTGAGCTGCTGGAAGGTGTCCAGAGAAGGGCAAGAAAGCTGGGGAGGGGTCTGGAGCACAGCCCTGTGAGGAGAGGCTGAGGGAGCTGGGGTTGCTTAGCCTGGAGAAGAGGAGGCTCAGGGGAGACCTTCTTGCTCTCTCCAACTCCCTGCAGGGAGGTTGTAGCCAGGTGGGGGTTGGCCTCTTCTGCCAGGCAGCCAGCACCAGAACAAGAGGACACAGTCTCAAGCTGTGCCAGGGGAAGTTTAGGCTGGAGGTGAGGAGAAAGTTCTTCCCAGCAAGAGAGATTGGCCATTGGGATGTGCTGCCCAGGGAGGTGGTGGAGTCCCCATCCCTGGAGGTGTTTAGGAAGAGCCTGGCTGAGGCACTTGGTGCCATGGTTTAGTTGATCAGATGGTGCTGGGTGATAGGTTGGGCTTGATGATCTTGAAGGTCTTTTCCATCCTGGTTAATTCTGTACTCTGTGAGCTGAGCAGAAGCTGTGAGGTGTGCTCCCACACAACCCAATGAAGTGCTCAGAGCACACTGAACTTCCTCCAGGTGCTGTGTCTGGGAGCTCCTTTCACTGAATAGGGGATGTGAATTAAAAAAACCCCAATGGTTGATTTGCTCTACAACAGGGGGCTTTGCTGCTGCCTGGGCATGGTTTGGGGATTCAAGCAATGAATGAATGAAATGAAATGAAATGGAATGGAATGAATGAATTGAAGGTTGAGGCAAATAGGTTTGGACTGGAGATGAGGAAGAAATTCTTTGCAGTGAGGGTAGGGAGGCACTGGCACAGGCTGCCCAGGGAGGTTGTGGCTGCTCCCTCCCTGGAGGTGTTCAAGGCCAGGCTGGATGAGGCCTTGAGCAAGCTGGGCTGGTGGGAGGTGTTACAAATGCAGTAGTGGTTTGTGATTTGTGTTGCAAGGGGTCCACAAGAAAGCCAGAAAGGGAGATTTCACAAGGGCTTGTAGTGGTGAGGCAACAGGGAATGGACTGAAGCTTGAGGAGGGGAGATCTAGACTGGAGAAGAGGAAGAAAGTCTTTGCAGTGAGGGTGGGGAGACACTGGCACAGGCTGCACAGGGAGGCTGTGGATGTTCCCTCCCTGGAGGTGTTCAAGGCCAGGCTGGATGAGGCCTTGAGCAGCCTGGGCTGGTGGGAGGTGTCCCTGCCCATGGCAGGGGGCTTGGAACTGGGTGATCTTGAAGGTCTCTTCCAACCCAAACCCATTCTATGACTCCATGAAACACTCCCCCTGTCTGCTCCCAGTGCTGCTGGCTGTCCAGAGTGACTTCCTCATCTTTATTTACCTAGGGTGGCACCTCCCCTTCAGGGTGACAAGGAAGTTCAGTTGCCTGCCCTCATGATCAGAGCAAGCTCTGTGTGCTGGGAGTGAACACAGGGCAGTGCCTGCTCAGAAGGAGCATGACTGAGCTGATCTGCTTGAAGCTGACCCCGGGGTCAGTTTGGCCTGAGGGCAGCCCTTTGGTTGTGTTAACCTATTTGGAACTCAATCTGTGTGCTGAGAAGGGCTTGCCAAGTCCAGAAGGATCCTTAAACTGCCTTATCTGCCTTGCCTTAACCTCAAAAGCACAGAGATTTCAACACCTCCCTACTTACAAGTGGAAAATCGGTGGCTTGATGGCATTAAAAGATCTGTGGCAGACCTTAAACTGGGCTGGTGGAGAACCTTTGAGCTTTACAGGCCTTTCAGCTGCTGCACTCAGGTGCTTAGGGGCTTCCTTGGTCAATGAACTGCATCATTCCTCTGCAGAGGGATAGCTTTTAGTAACCTCTTCCTAATGGTAGGCATAAGACAGCTGGAAAATGCTTTTTTACCATGGGATATGCCACTGGCAGTGCAGGCTGTCCCCTGCTGCCTCCACACTATCCTAGAATCCAGACATGGTGGAGGTTGGAAGGGACCTCTGGAGCTCAGCCAGTCCAACCCCCTGCCAAAGCAGGGCACCCACAGCAGCTTGCCCAGCAGCACAGTGCCCAGCTGGGCTTGGAAGCTCTCCACACCAGGAGACTCCACAACCTCTCTGGGCAGCCTGCTCCAGGCCTCCAGCACCCTCACAGCAAACAACTTTCTCCTCCTGCTCAGATGGAACCTCCTGGCTTCCAGTCTGTGCCCACTGCCCCTTGTGCTGTCCCTGGGCACCACTCAGCAGAGTCTGGCCCCAGCCTCTTGCCCCCACAGCTCCTTCAGCTCTTGCTGAGCATTGCTGAGCTCCCCTCTGGGGCTGCTCTTCTGCAGGCTCTCAGCCCCAGGGCTCTCAGCCTTTGCTCCTCCCAGAGCTGCTCCAGGCCCCTCAGCAGCTTTGCAGCCTGCCCTGGACTCTCTCCAGCAGTTCCCTGTCTCTCCTGAACTGGGGAGCCCAGAACCGGACCCAGGACTCCAGATGTGGCCTCACTAGGTCAGAGTAGAGGGGCAGGAGAACCTCCCTTGCCTTGCTGGCCACACTCTTCATACACCCCAGGACACCATTGGCTTTCTTGGCCCCGAGGGCACACTGCTGGCTCATGGGGAACTTGCTGTCCCACAGCACTCCCAGCTCCTCAGCAGGTCCTCCCTCAGCTGTGCTGCTGCAGGAGGTTGTTCTTCCCCAGGTGCAGGACCCTACCCTTGCCCTTGGTGAACCTCATGAGGTTCCCTCTGCCCAGCTCTCAGCCTGGCCAGGACTCACTCAATGGCAGCACAGCCTGAGGGGGGTCAGCCAGTTCTGGATCAGGAGCAAGCTGGCTGAGGGTCCACTCTGCCCTTTCATCCAGGTCACTGATGAGGATGTTGGCTGAGACTGGACCCAGTCCTGACCCCTGAGGTACACCACAGGCTCCAGCCTTTAGCCTGTAGCTGGCTCCCCTCTGCACCACTGCTGAGAAGGCTCTGAGCTCTGTCCTTCAGCCACTCCCTGCCCACTCACCTCCTGAGTTCTGGGCTCAGCAGAGAGTGTGAAGGCGAAGTGATGCCACTGAAGATGATCTCTCTGCTTGCATTGCTTCACCTTTGTCTTTTCCTGACACAGCTCCACTCTGCCATGTAGAACCCTCTACCAGAGTGACTCCAGAGACAGCCTTGTGCTCCTGCCAAGAACAACTGGGGCTTGTTAGGAAGGTTTTCTTTTCACCTCCTCCCAGGAATCCAAACTCAAATTGAGAACAATTTGAAGTGTCAAGAATTTATCTCAGCCTTATTATCATCTAATACCCCAGGAGCTCTAATTAGCTGCTCACACAGTGTCTCATTTTAGTCTTGAGCAACTCATTTGCAAGTGGCACCTCACAGAGCCCTGCAGAAGCAGCTGCAAGGGCTTCAAGTGTGGGGGATGCTTCAGCTGGAAGTGACTCTGCTTGTAGGAAGCCAGTTCAAGAGGTGAGTTTCACCTCCTTCAGCACAAAAGCAGCTGCTGGAATGGGTTCACACAGTCACAGAAACATTCAGGTTGGAAAAGCCCCTCAGGATCACCAAGAAGGATCACCCAGAACCCTGCTCTGCAAGGGTCACCCCTAAACCAGAGCCCCAAGCACCACATCCAAACCACCTTGAAACACCTCCAGGCTTGGGGACTCCACCACCTCCCTGGGCAGCACATTCCAGCCCCTGACCACTCTTGCTGGGAAAAAATGTTTCCTACTGTCCAGTCTAAACCTCCCCAGTGGCAGCTTGGGGCCATTCCCTCTTGTTCTGGCACTAATTACCTGTGAGAAGAGACCAGCAGCAGCCTCTCCACAACCTCCTTTCAGGTAGCTGTAGACAGCCAGGAGGTCTCCCCTCAGCCTCCTCTGTTTCACACTAACCATCCCCAGCTCCTTCAGTTGCTCTTCATCAGATTTATTCTCCAGGCCCTTCCCAGCTTCCTTGCCCTGCTCTGCCCTGGCTCCAGCACCTCCACATCTCTCTGGTATTGAGGTGCCCAAAACCAAGCACAGTACTCAAAGTGTGGCCTCCCCAGAGCTGGGTCCCAGGGGACAATGCCCTCCCTGCTCCTGCTGGACACAGCATTGCTGATCCCAGCCAGGAGCCCTTTGGCTTTCTTGGCCACCTGGGCACACTGCTGGTTCCTATTCAGTTGTTTGTCCATTAGAGCCCCCAGGTCCCTTTCTGCCAGCAGCTTTCCAGCCACACTGCCCCAAGGCTGTAGCATTGCTTGGGGTTGTTGTGCCCCAAGTGCAGGACCTGGCACTTGGCCTTGCTGAAGCTCATCCCATGAACCTTGGCCATGGATCCAATCTATCCAGGTCCCTCTGCAGAGCTTCCCTACCCTGGTGCTGATCAACACTGACACCTAACTTTATGTCCTCTGAGAACTTCCTGCTGACACACTCTGTGCCTTCATCAAGATCATCAATAAAGATGTTACAAAGAAGTGGTCTCAACACTGAGTCCTGAGGAACACCACCTGTCCCCAGCCACCAGCTGGATTTAACTCCACTGACCACCACTCTCTGGGCCCTTTCACCCAGCCAGGGCTTTATCCAGCAGAGCCTGCAGTGTGCCAGGCAGCCAAGAAGGCCAAGGGCATCCTGGCCTGCATCAGGAACAGTGTGGCCAGCAGGAGCAGGGAGCTCATCCTGCCCTGTGCTCAGCACTGCTTAGGCCACACCTTGAGTCCTGTGTCCAGTTCTGGGCTCCTCAGTTCAGGAAAGATGTTGAGCTGCTGGAAGGTGTCCAGAGAAGGGCAACAAAGCTGGGGAGGGGTCTGGAGCACAGCCCTGTGAGGAGAGGCTGAGGGAGCTGGGGTTGCTTAGCCTGGAGAAGAGGAGGCTTAGGGGAGACCTTCTTGCTCTCTCCAAGTCCCTGAAGGGAGGTAGTAGCCAGGTGGGGGTTGGCCTCTTCTCCCAGGCACCCAGCACCAGAACAAGAGGACACAGTCTGAAGCTGTGCCAGGGGAGGTTTAGGCTGGAGGTGAGGAAAAAGTTCTTCCCAGAGAGAGTTGTTAGCCATTGGGATGTGCTGCCCAGGGAGGTGGTGGAGTCCCATCCCTGGAGGTGTTCAAGAGGGGATTGGATGAGCCATGGTTTAGTTAGTCATGAGGTGTTGGATGAGAGGTTGGACTTGATGATCTTTGAGGTCTTTTCCAACCTTATTGATTCTGTGATTCTAGGACTGCTCATCCAAGCCATGAGCAGCCAGCTTGGCCCCAAGAATTCTGTGGGGAGCAGTGTCAAAGGCTTTTGGAAAGCCTAGGCAGGGAATATCCACAGCCTTGCCCTCACCCAGCAGTCAGTCATCTTGGCACAAAAGGAGATCAGGCTGGTCAGGCAGGACCTACCCTTCATAAACCCATGCTGAATGGATTAAAATGTGGTGGCTGCTTCATCTGGCAGTGACTCTGCTTCCTTAAAACCAATGGAAGAGGTGAGCTTCACCTCCTTCAGCCCAAAATCAGCTGCTGGAATGGGTTAAGATGTGGTGGCTGCTTCACCTGGCAGTGACTCTGCTTGTTTAAAACAGTGGAAGAGGTGAGCTTCACCTCCTTCAGCACTAAATCAGCTGCTGCCCTTCCAGCTTTACAAAGAGAAACCTTGAAGTGGGAAGTGTTGGTGCAATGTGTCCACGGTGGAGGTGGTCAGGGCTGCCTGGCAGAGCTGTTGTGTGACTGGCCCTGATGGTTCTGGCCATGGATTTCCCTTCCAGGCTTTCTGACAGCAAGTCCTGGTATTCCCTTAGGCTCTCATTGACTTGGAAGTGAGCTGCAGCAGAACCTACAGTTAATGAGAGGGTTTTTTTTCACCCTGTTTTGGATGCAAGTGCCTGGCCTGGGACATTAGCAGTGGTGGGCAATGTTTGTGTGCTGTGGAGGTGCAGTTTCAGTCTTGCATCTGCCATAAATGATCCCCAAGTGATGCTGCTTTGGCTGGAGGGGGTTGGACTTGATCTCTTCAGGTCCCTTCCTACCTCTAATGTACTGTGGCTGCTTTGGCTGTGCTCAACCACTGCAGCTGTCAACAGGGAGGATCCAAGGTGAGGCCCAAAGCTGAGATTCAGTGCAATCAGCTTCATAGAATCATAGAATCAATAAGGTTGGAAAAGACCTCAAAGATCATCAAGTTCAACCTGCTACCCAAGGGCTCATGGCTACTGAACCATGGCACCAAGTGCCACATCCAATCCCCTCTTGAACACCTCCAGGGATGGGGACTCCACCACCTCCCTGGGCAGCACTTTCCAATGGCCAATCTCTCTCTCAGTGAAGAACTTTCTCCTCACCTCCAGTCTAAACCTCCCCTGGCACAGCTTGAGACTGTGTCCTCTTGTTCTGGTGCTGGGTGCCTGCCTGGGAGAAGAGCCCAACCCCCACCTGGCTACAACCTCCCTTCAGGGAGTTGGAGAGAGCAATGAGGTCTCCCCTGAGCCTGCTCTTCTCCAGGCTGAACAACCCTTTCCCTCAGTTGAGGTGAGGAGGCAAACCCCCTGGCTGCTGAGGAACAAGCCCTGCACAGGGCCTGCCCTGGTTGCTTTGGGCTGTTGCATTTGCACACAGCTCCCTGTGTGTGTGCTTTGAGAGAGGTTTCAAAGGCTCTGGGCAAACCAGATGGGGCACCAGGTGTCAGGGAGTGACAAGGGACTGTTTGCTTCTCATGGACAGCTGACAGGCCCTGCAGGTAGGTTCAGCGTAGAGCTGAGGCAGCTGAGCTGGAACCTGAGCCACTCATTGCACCAGAGACCTTCTCTTGTGCTTTGCACATTCAGTCCCAAGTTGTAAGGGAACCAAAAGCCACAGATTCTGTCCTCCTGGCAGTCATAGCTCCTCTGCTATGAGGACAGACTGAGGGAGTTGGGCTTGTGCAGTATGGAGAAGGCTCCAAGAAGACCTTCTTGTGGCCTTCCAGCATCTGAAGGGGGCTCCAAGAAAGCTGGGGAGGGACTTTTGAGTGTGTCAGGGAGGGATAGGACTGGGGGGATGGAGCAAAACTAGAAGTGGAGAGATTCAGATTGGATGTGAGGAAGAAGTTGTTGCCTATGAGGGTGCTGAGAGCCTGGCACAGGCTGCCCAGGGAGGTGGTGGAAGCCTCCTGCCTGGAGGTGTTTGCAGCCAGGCTGGATGTGGCTGTGAGCAACCTGCTGTAGTGTGAGGTGTCCCTGCCCATGGCAGGGGGTTGGAATTGCATGATCTTTGAGGTCCCTTCCAACCCTGACAATTCTGTGGTTCTATTTCATGATGGGCTCATGCAAATGCTCCCTTCAGCTCCTCTCTGAGTGCACCTCACATCTGCAAGGGACTGAAATAGTCTGGCACTGCCAGAATGTGAAATGAGGTAAAACTCAGTGGGGGCTGCTCTCAGAATGTTCATCCCTCTCCTGGATCTGATCAGCATAGTAAGATCCTGCATCAGTGACACAGGCAGTGGGATGGATGCACCCTCAGCTGGTCTGCAGCTGACACCAAGCTGAGTGGTGTGGTTGGCACAGCTTCAGGGTGGGATGCATCCAGAGGGACCTGCAAGAGACAGGCAAATGGGGACTGTGTGAACATCAGGAGGTGCAACAAGGCCAAGTGCAAGGAGCTGCACATGAGTCAGGGCAACCCCCAGCATCAGTCCAGGCTGGGGATGAAGGGCTGGGGAGCAACCCTGAGGAGAAGAATTTGGGGCTGCTGGGGGGTGCAAAGCTGGAGCTGAGCTGGCACTGAGTGCTGCCAGCCCAGACCCAGCCTGTCCTGGGCTGATCCCCAGCAGTGTGGGCAGCAGGGGCAGGGAGGGGATTCTGCCCCTCTGCTGTGCTCTGCTCAGACCTCCCCTGCAGTGCTGGGGCAGCTCTGGAGCCCTCAGCACAGCACAGCCAGGGACCTGTTGGAGCAGGTCAGAGGAGGCCACAGCAATGCTGGCAGGGCTGGAAGCCCTCTGCTGTGAGGCCAGGCTGAGAGAGTTGGCCTTGGGCAGCCTGGAGAGGAGAAGGCTCCAGGGAGACCTTCTGGTGGCCTTGCAGTGCTTCAAGGGCTGAGCAGAAAGCTGGGGACAGAGTTTGGAGCAGGGCCTGTGGTGACAGGACAAGGGGGGATGGTTTGAACTAAAACACTGGAGAGAAGGAAGAAATGTTTGCCCCTGAGGGTGGTGAGAGCCTGTCCCAGGCTGCCCAGAGAGGTGTGAGCTGCCCCATGGCTGGAAGCATTGCAGGTCAGGTTGTTTGGGGCTGTGAGCAGCCTGCTGTGGTTGGGGATGTCCCTGCTGGCTGCAGGGGTTGGACTGGGTGAACTTTCAAGGTCCCTTCCTACCCAACCCAGTCAGGGATTCCATGTTTCTGCCCAGATGAGGCCTGAAGCAGCCTGGACTGGTGGGAGGTGTCCCTGCCCATGGCAGGGGGTTGGAACTGGATGATCTTTAAGGTCCCTTCCAACCCAACCCATTCTGTGGATCTGTGAATGCTTCTCTAGGTGCTTGATTCCTGCAGAAGATTCTACACACAGGGAAAGATCAGTGCTTTCAAGAAATCCTCTGTTAGAGCTGCTGGCAACTCTCCTCTCATCTTGACAATGTGAAAGAGACCTCCAGACTCACAGAATCACTGACTGCATCCAGTTGGACGAGAGCTTTCCAGGTCATCTTGTCCAACCCCCCTGCAGGCAGACATTGGAATGTATTTGGGCCCCTGAAGGTCAGTGAGACACCATCCATCAGCAGGAACTGGCCCTGTGCAGGGGCTCCTGCCAGTGCAGAAGAAGACACCACAGCCTCATCCAACCTGCACCTTCAAGATCATCCAGTTCCAACCCCCTGCCCTGGGCAGGGACACCTCCCACCAGCCCAGGCTGCTCAAGGCCTCATCCAGCCTGGCCTTGAACACCTCCAGGGAGGGTCATCCACAGCCTCCCTGGGCAACCTGTGCCAGTGTCTTCTCACCCCCACTGGAAAGAATTTCTTCCTCATCTGCAGTCTCAATCTGCCCTCTCCCAGCTCAAACTCATTGCCCCTCATCCTGTCACTCCCAGCCCTTGTCACAAGTCCCTCCCCAGCTCTCCTGGAGCCCCTTCAGATATTGAAATGCAGCTCTAAGGTCTTCCTGGAGCCTTCTCCAGGCTGAACAGCCCCAGCTCTCCCAGCCTGTCCCCATGGCAGAGGTTCTCCAACCCTCTGATCATCTTCATGGCTCTCCTCTGGACCCTCTCCAGCAGGTCCATGTCCTTCTTGTGTTGGGGGTCCCATAGCTGGACACAGCACTCCAAGTGAGGTCTCAGCAGAGCAGAGACCCATCAAAACATCTCAGCAGTGGATCTGAACATATCTGGGTCAAGGGAGACCTCAGGGCTCAGCTGCCAGGCAGTGCCCATGCTGCACACCAGCTGTCTCTGTAGTGCCTGCTGCACTCCCTTGGATTTGCACTTCCTGCTGCCATCCAGTGCTGCAGCCCCACTGGCTTCTGTTAATTGAATCCTAACTCCATGCATGACTCTGGACTCTTTAATTTCATCCCCTGGTGTCATGAAGAATTAAGTGAGCCTGGAGAATGTGTTGGATCCAGCTCACAGCCCCTGAGGATGTGGCTGCTCGAGGCAGAAGTGAGGCAGAGAGTCCAGGGAAGGCTGCAAAGCTGCTGAGGGGCCTGGAGCAGCTCTGAGAGGAGCAAAGGCTGAGAGCCCTGGGGCTGAGAGCCTGCAGAAGAGCAGCCCCAGAGGGCAGCTGAGCAATGCTCAGCAAGAGCTAAAGGAGCTGTGGGGGGCAAGAGGCTGGGGCCAGGCTCTGCTGAGTGGTGCCCAGGGACAGCACAAGGGGCAGTGGGCACAGACTGGAAGCCAGGAGGTTCCATCTGAGCAGGAGGAGAAAGTTGTTTGTTGTGAGGGTGCTGGAGGCCTGGAGCAGGCTGCCCAGAGAGGTTGTGGAGTCTCCTGGTGTGGAGAGCTTCCAAGCCCAGCTGGGCACTGTGCTGCTGGGCAAGCTGCTGGGGGTGCCCTGCTTGAGCAGGGGCTTGGACTGGATGCTCTGTAGAGCTCCCTTCCAGCCCCACCATGTCTGGGTTCTGGGATTCCCAGAGCATTGCCAGAGCCAGGATCTGCCCCACTGCTGACAGCTCCCCAGCCCTTCCCACGTCCTTCCTTTCCCCCTTTTCCTCTGCACAGACTCTTCGTTGTTCCCTTCCCTTTGTGTGTGTGTGCCAGAGCAGTCCTGCAGGAGTGAAGCAGGGTCACTCTTGCACATGTTCTGCCTCACAGCACTGGGCCAGGTCAACAGTCAGCAGCTCCTCTGTGGCTTCTGGAGGTGAGAATTCCATGATTGGACTCAGATTTCTGTCAGCTGTGGTGAGGCCATTACATATGGATCAGCTCAGCAGCCTGGGGAGGGGAGAGCTGGAGACAAGGATGCTGCAAGGTGCTGATAGCAGATTCCACTGCCTGCTATCTCCCTGCAGCAGCCGGTCCTCCAGCCCCATCCCCGCTGTTGCCACGCCTCTGGTTTGCTCACCCACAGCTGATTGCCGTGCACTGACTCGCAGCTTCCTAGCAGTGTCGCTGCCAGCCTGGCCAGGGGACAGCTGGAGGCAGGCTGAGAGGGCAAGAACCCCACAGCTGCTCCCCCAGGCCTGACCCTCGCTGCCCTGCTGCCATTGCCCCAGCTGCTCTCCAGCCCAAAATGCCCAAATCCCAGCAGGGAGGGGCTGGAAGGGACCTCTGGAGATCAGCCAGTCCAGGCTCCTGCCAAAGCAGGGCACCCCCAGCAGCTTGCCCAGCAGCACAGTGCCCAGCTGGCCTTGGAAGCTCTCCACACCAGGACACTCCACAACCTCTCTGGGCAGCCTGCTCCAGGCCTCCAGCACCCTCACAACAAACAACTTTCTCCTCCTGCTCACATGGAACCTCCTGGCTTCCAGTCTGTGCCCACTGCCCCTTGTGCTGTCCCTGGGCACACACTGGACTTTGTGTGGCACTTCCCAAACCATGCTGGAGGCTGTCCCTGAGTCCCCTCCCAAATCTGATGTGTCCCTGAGCCCAGGCTCACCCTGCCCTTGGACCTGTGCTCTTCTACAAAGGCAGTGTGGTAACATCAGTGCTGCATGTGGCCATGTCCTGGCAGAGAAAGGTGTCCTGGCAGAGGACCTGTGCCTCTTCCACGTGTCCCCTTCCATGTGCTGTGGAGCTCTGTGCCTCCATGGAGGATGGCAGGTTGGGAATCCTCAGTGGGGTTAGAGCTTTGGCTCTCAGTGAGCAGTGTCAAACCCTGTGAGCAGCAGGGGTTACAATCCCCAGCCCATCCTCACCTCCTCCATGCCAGTGGTCTGGGACAAGCCTTCAGGGTGGTTGGGACTGGCCATGGCTGTGTCCTGCAGCACTGCCTGGCTCCATGGAGGGAGGGGAAGGGCAATGCTCTTCCCTGAGGTCCCTCTTGCTGTGGGTGCTCCCAGTGTGCTCCCAACCCAGCCTGGACCTTCAGCTCAACACATCCTTGAGCACTTTCAGCACATCCTTGAGCACTTTCAGCACCTGCTCTTGTGGTTTTCCACAGGAAAAGCTTCCCCTGGAAGATGAATCTACCCCTGCTCACCCTCTCACCATGCCTTTAGGAGGCCCTTGCCAGCCTGGCCTTGAACACTGCCAGGGTTGGGGCATCCACAAACCTCTTTGGCCAACCTCTTCTACTGCATCACCACACTCCCAGTGAGCAATTTCTTCCTCACATCTGATCTGAGTCTCCCTCATTCATTTTAAAGCCACCACTCCTTGTCTTGCCACTAAGTTCCTTGTAAAAGAGTTTCTCCCTGGGACTGCAAGGCCACCAGAAGGTCTCCCTGGAGCCTTCTCCTCTCCGGGCTGCCCAAGGCCAACTCTCTCAGCCTGGCCTCACAGCAGAGGGCTTCCAGCCCTGCCAGCATTGCTGTGGCCTCCTCTGGCACTGCTCCAACAGGTCCCTGTCTGTGCTGAGGGCTCCAGAACTGTCCCAGCACTGCAGGTGGGGTGTGAGCAGAGCACAGCAGAGGGGCAGAATCCCCTCCCTGCCCCTGCTGCCCACACTGCTGGGGATCAGCCCAGGGCAGGCTGGGGCTGGGCTAGCAGGGGGATGCAGGAGGCATGCGGGGAGCAAGGGGCACTGTGTGGAGGGGAGCAGGGGGAGTGGGTGGGCAGTGGCAGTGAGGGGTGCATGGAGCACAGGGGTTGCAGGGGGAGCGAGCAGGCACAGGCTGCAGGGGACGCAGGGTGCAGGGAGTGTGGGGGGCTGGGGGCAGCAGGAGCTGCAGGGAGAGCAGGATTTGCAGGGAGGAACAGGGGGTGCTGGGGGTGAGAGAGAGGCAGGAGAGCAGAGGGGGTGTGGGAGTCGAGGGGGGTGCAGGAGGGACTGGGGGAGTGTGCAGGGATTGGGGGAGTGGGGAGTGCAGGGGACTCGGGGGTATGGGGGGCAGAGGAGGTACAGGGGCAGAGGCTCTGGGCAGGGGATTGGGGGGTACAGGGGGTGCAAGAGGTACAGGGGCTCAGGCTCAGGGCAGGGGATTGGGGGGTACAGGGGGTGCAGGAGGTACGGGGGCTGAGGCTCTGGGCAGGGATTGGAGGGTACAGGGGGTGCAGGAGGTACGGGGGCTCAGGTTCTGGGCAGGGGATTGGGGGGGTACGGGGGGTGCAGGAGGTACGGGGGCTCAGGCTCAGGGCAGGGATTGGGGGGTACAGGGGGTGCAGGAGGTACAGGGGCTCAGGCTCCGGGCAGGGGATTGGGGGGTACGGGGTGCAGGAGGTACGGGGGCTCAGGCTCCGGGCAGGGACTGGGGGGTACGGGGGGTGCAGGAGGTACAGGGGCTCAGGCTCCGGGCAGGGGATTGGGGGGTACGGGGTGCAGGAGGTACAGGGGCTCAGGCTCCGGGCAGGGACTGGGGGGTACGGGGTGCACAGGAGGTACAGGGGCTCAGGCTCCGGGCAGGGACTGGGGGGTACGGGGGGTGCAGGAGGTACAGGGGCTCAGGCTCCGGGCAGGGACTGGGGGGTACGGGGTGCAGGAGGTACGGGGGCTCAGGCTCCGGGCAGGGACTGGGGGGTACGGGGGGCGCAGGTGGTGAGCGGCAGGGGTGGGCGTGCGGGGGGAGCAGGGCTGCGCGGAGGCGGAGCGCAGGGCGCGGAGCAGCAGGAGCTCCCCGGCAGCCCCGAGCAGCGCGGACAGGAGCGGGCAGGGCTGCGGCATGGAGCGGAACCGGAGCCCTCCCCGGTACGGGTCGCTGGAGTCCACCCGCTGGCCTCCTCCCGGTGCGGGGCCAGGTGAGCACGGCGGGACCGGGGCGGGCGGGGACCGTGCCAGGTCCAAACTTCGCCCCCAGCCCACCACCCCGCACCTCTACCCCGAGCCCAGTGGCTCCGATGCTGGCCCGGGCAGCCGAGCCGCGGGAGGTGCCCTAGAACCGGAGGCTTCATCCCCGAGCGTTGCCCGAGCCGGTCCCGGCCGTGCGGCGAGTGGAGCCGGAGGAGTGGGGGGAGAAGGACGGAGGGAAACGGGGATGGAGCGGGAGAGGGATGGAGGGGAGGGATGAGGGAAAGCGAGGGGTGGAGGGAGGGAAGGGCTGAATGAGGGAGAGTGGATGGGAGAGGTGGATGGAGGAGACAAGGGGCTGGGTGGGAGCAAGGATGGCCGGAGGGAAGCAGGGATGCATGGAGACAGGAGGGTGGAGGGAAGGAGCCCGTGGAAGGCGGGATGCACTCCGCCATCCGTCTGATGCTGCCCGGAGGGACGCGGAGCCCTGCGCCGTCATGCCCGGCCCCGGGCACGGCTGTGACCTCCCTGTCATTTGCTGCCTCTTCCCGTCTGGGGCCAGCTCTCCAAGCACGAAACAAGAGGGACACCGACCGCAGGGACTGTCTGGGGCAGAGTCCTTGACCTTGGATTGTGAGGAAGGATCCCAGTGCTGGGCTGCGGGCAACACCCTGGGGAGGGGAGGCTGCTGCAGCCCCTCTGCCCTGACGTCCCTCCTTCTGCAACTCCTTCTGCTCCCTCTTAGCAACCTGCACCCAGCAGGACAGGGAGAGACAGCTGGAAAGGCAAGGGTGGAGCAAACTCCAGCACCCTGCTTGGCACGACGGTGGAGGTGCTGCCCGTGAAGCTGCTCACCTGCCTGGTGAGCTGCCTGAACTTGGAGTCCTCTCCGTGGTGCCACAGGCATCCTTCCCCAGCACTCCCTGCATGGCAGGTGGCTGTGTGGAGACCTTGCCCTTGGGGGGGGGGTGGTTTGAGCACTTCCATCACCTGCAACCTCTGTTCCCAGCAGCCAGGTGACATCAGGGTGGCTCAGGGAAAGGTCAAACACTTGCTGGGCTCAGGATGCCAGTTGTGGCTGAGCATCCTCCTCAGTGCCTGTGAGCACGCTGTGGCTGGTGCTGTGCTGAAGCAGTGCAGGGCTATAGACTCCCAGCTCCTGGGGCACTCTCTGGGTAGCTGAGGCTGGCTGTCACTGTGTACCCCAGAATGGTGAGGGGTCCAGCTTGCCCAGCAGCACAGTGCCCAGCTGGGCTTGGAAGCTCTCCACACCAGGAGACTCCACAACCTCTCTGGGCAGCCTGCTCCAGGCCTCCAGCACCCTCACAACAAACAACTTTCTCCTCCTGCTCACATGGAACCTCCTGGCTTCCAGTCTGTGCCCACTGCCCCTTGTGCTGGCACCACTCAGCAGAGTCTGGCCCCAGCCTCTTGCCCCCCACAGCTCCTTTAGCTCTTGCTGAGCATTGCTCAGCTGCCCTCTGGGGCTGCTCTTCTGCAGGCTCTTAGCCCCAGGGCTCTCAGCCTTTGCTCCTCCCAGAGCTGCTCCAGGCCCCTCAGCAGCTTTGCAGCCTCTGCTGGACTCTCTCCCTCTCTCTCCTGACCTGGGGAGCCCAGAACTGGCCCCAGGACTCCAGATGTGGCCTCGTTAGAGCAGAGCAGAGTGGAAGAACCTCCCTGGACACATTCTTCTGAATGCACCCCAGGCAATCTCAGGCCAACCCTGCCAAGCTCTGAGCACAGGCAGCCTCTTGCCCTGCTTGTGCTCAGGAGGTGACCCAGGCACAGTGCACAGAGCAGTGGGGTGCTGAGGAGGGGGCTACATCCCTGGTGATACCCCATGAGTTATCCCTGATACCTCACTTGTGAGCTCTGGTCCTTTTGGTGGCTGTCTGGCACGGCCCCAGTGGTGCTGGCTGTGCCAGGGGCTGCACAAATACAGCCAGGGAAATCCTCACCAGCAGCCATGGGCCAGGGCTGCACCTTTGGCCCTGGGTTACCGGAGGGGGCAGCTGGGCTGTGGTGTGCAGGCTGCTGGCAGCTGTGATCTCTCCCCTCTGAGCATGATGCTCTCCTCTGGAGCTGGTGTTCCAGGCCATGTGTTGGTGGTTCCAGAGGCTTTGTGTCCCTCCTGCCAGGCAGTGTGGGTGGTGAGGATTCACCTCTCCTTATCCACTGTTCTTATCCATCACCCTCCTTATCCAGCTTGTGGAGCAAGGGCTGATTCTGGTGGGCTGGATGCCTCCTGCCCTTTGCAGGGCAAGGGAAAGCGCAGGAGTGAAGTTAAAAGCCTCTTGGGATGGAGCCTAGGTAAAGAGCCGTGCCCCCTTCCCCAGGGGGCTGTCCATCAGTCACCCAACTTTAATCATGAAGGAAAGGGCTGGAAGCTCAACCCTGTGCTGCTGGCTGCTGTGACTCATCCCAGGCTTGCTGCAGGCTGTCTAAATGTTTTCACCCCAGCCATATGGAGTGGAAAGCTCCGGCTATTAAACTGCTCATTAACACTGCTTGCTTCCCCTGGGCCATGGGGGGAGGATCAGAGCATCTCCAGGTTGAACTCAGAGCCCCTTCAGTGCTTTGCTGGGTTGAAATGGTGCCAGTCAAGGGGCTTTGGGCTGGGCTCAGTGCTGATATCTGTGCCTGGTCCTGCTGGGGTGTGTGCAGCTGTGGGAGCTGCCTGGCTTCACTTTGCTGTCATCCCTCTCCAACCCCTTAGGGACACTCAGGACTGTGAGCTGGTCACAGCTTTAATGGTGTTTGCATCCTTAGGCCCTCACTGGTGCCAGGCACTTAGGGAAGGTGTAAGAAACCCACTGGCAGCTCTGGCCAAACCCTCTCCAATGGGATCCTGGGGGGCATTAAGAAGAGTGTGACCAGCAGATCCAGGGAGGTTCTCCTCCCCCTCTCCTCTGCCCTGCTGAGACCTCACCTGCAATATTGCATCCAGTGCTGGGCTCCCCAGCTCAGGAGGGACAGGGATCTGCTGGAGAGGGCCCGAGGGAGGGCTCCAAGGATGCTGAAGGGACTGCAGTGCTGCCTGGGGAGGAGAGGCTGAGAGCCCTGGGGCTGTTTAGTCTGGAGAGGAGAAGGCTGAGAGGGATCTGATCAATGTCTATCAATAGCTGAGGGCTGGGGGTCAGGAGGCAGGGGCCAGGCTCTGCTCAGCTGCACCCTGGGATAGGCCAAGGGGCAGTGGATGGAAACTCCAGCACAGGAGGCTCCACCTCCACATGAGGAGGAACTTCTTCCCTGTGAGGCTCCCAGAGGCCTGGAGCAGGCTGCCCAGAGAGGTTGTGGAGTCTCCTTCTCTGGAGCCTTTGCAGCCCTGTCTGGATGTGTTCCTGTGTGACCTGTGCTGGATTCTATGCTCCTGCTCTGGCAGGGGGCTTGGACTTGATGATCTCTGGAGGTCCCTTCCAACCCCTAACATCCTCTGATCCTGTGATCTTTTGCCCTCTGCCTGCAGGATTTGCTGGCTTTTAATCCCTCTTGAGCTCTGGGGGTCTGCCCTTGCCAGGTGTGACTGCTGGCTGATGTCTCTGCCACTGCACAGGGGCCTGGCTGCGTGGTGCCCCTTGGTCTCCCCACAGAGAGCTGTGGCCTGGCCCTTGCCTGTAGCTGCTGGGGCTGGAGAACTCCCAGCAAGGCTGATGAGGCACTGGGATGTGCTGCCCAGGGAGGTGGTGGAGTCACCATCACTGGAGGGGTGTGTAAGGAAAGCTTGGATGTGGCACTTGGTGGCAGGGTTTAGCTGATGTGGTGCTGTTAGGCACAGGCTGGGCTTGGTGATCCCAGAGGTCTTTTCCAGCCTCACCAAGTCTGTGATTCTGTGGTGCTGCAACCACTCCATATCTGCCTGGAGAAAGCATCTCCTGAGCTGCTGGGGAAGATCCATGCACATCCCAAGGGGCTGTCACAGACTGACCTCATTGGGTGAAATTGTAGAGGAACTTGGACTGGGAGATGTCACAGAAGCACAGAACCAGCCAGGCTGGAAAAGACCTCAGAGATCATCAAGTCCAACCTATTACCTGACACCTAACACCTCCTGACAACTAAACCATGGCTCCAAGTGCCACATCCAGTCCCCTCTTGAACACCTCCAGGGATGGGGACTCCACCACCCCCCTGGGCAGCACATCCCAAGGGCCAATTACTCTTGCTGGCAAGAACTTTCTCCTCACCTCCAGCCTAAGCTTCCCCTCTGAGTTCAGTCCTTTGCTCCAGGCAGGAGCAGGAGTTCAATCCTCCTGCTCTCAGCCTTGTCTGGAAGGTACAGATGAGGACCTCACACCTCTTTGATCTGTCTTCCAGTGTCTGAGTGACTCTTCAGCCCGCTTCCCTCAGCCTCTCCTCACCCATGCCCTGCCCTCACTCAGATGTTCAGCTCTTGGCAGGATGAGTTGTGGTCCTGGGCAGATGTTGGCAGGTGGAAGGAGTCTCCATCAGCAAGTTCATCCCCCCAGCCTGTCAGCTGTTTTCACCTGCTGGTTTCTCCTGGGGGTCAGTGGATGGGTGCAGAAGTGCAGCTCTGTGTCCCTGTCTCCAGGTGCTCCCTCCCAAGGTCTGTGATCTCAGTTTTGCAGCTTCCCTCCCTGTGCTTCTGTCCTGAGTGAAGCAGCCCCAGGCACAGCTGCCCCCCAGAGAGCTTCTAGGCCAGGACTTCCTGCTGTGGTGAGCAGCTCCCTGGCATTCCAGAGGACACTTTGTGCCAGGGGGATGCAGAGTGCCATGACCTTGATCACAGCACATGAAGGCAGAGCCACAAGGGCTGAGGACCTTCCAGCTTGAGGCCTGCAGCCACTGCTCTGCTGTGTGTCATACACCCATCCTCTGTCCCCTTTCCCCAGGACACTTCTGACCTCAGCAGCTTGCTGGGAAGTGCCTTACAGAGAGGTGACTTTAGGGGGGCTGCATGAGGGCAGCTCCCCTTGGGCAGGTGGTCCCATGCACAACATATTCCTTGCCTCTGAGGGGAACCCACCCAAAGCTGAGCCAGGAGCTCCCTCACTCCTGTGGGCAGCTGCCTGCAGTCTAACCCCATGTCCCAGCCTCCTGCTGCTGAGGGAGGAGAGCAGCCCAGCACTGCTGCCTCCTCCCTTTGTGTGCACAGGGGAGGATTCACCTCTCCCATCTTCTGCTCCTGCTCAGCAGGCTCTGGGATAAGAAGGGAGAGGCAGTGCTGCTGACACCTGGGCTCAGAGCACTGGGGAACAGAACCACAGAGCTGTCAGGGTTGGAAGGGACCTCAAAGCTCATGCAATCCCAACCCCCTGCCATGGGCAGGGACACCTCACACTGCAGCAGGTTGCTCACAGCCACCTCCAGCCTGGCTGCAAACACCTCCAGGCAGGAGGCTTCCACCACCTCCCTGGGCAACCTGTGCCAGGCTCTCACCACCCTCCTGGGGAACAACTTCTTCCTCACATCCAATCTCAGTCTACCCTCTTCTAGTTTTGCTCCATCCCCCCCAGTCCTATCCCTCCCTGACACCCTCAGAAGTCCCTCCCCAGCTTTCTTGGAGCCCCCTGCAGATGCTGAAAGGCCACAATTAGGTCTCCTCAGAGCCTTCTCCTCTCCAGACTGCACAACCCCAACTCCCTCAGTCTGTCCTCACAGCAGAGCAGCTCCAGCCCTCTGTTCATCCTCATGGCCCTTCTCTGGACACCTTCCAGCACCTCCAGATCCTTCCTGGCACAGAGGCTCCAGAACTGGCCCCAGAGCTCCAGCTGTGGTCTCAGCAGAGTGGAGCAGAGGGGCAGAATCCCCTCCCTGGCCCTGCTGGCCACACTTCTCTTGCTGCAGCCCAGGCTCTGCTTGGCTCTCTGGGCTGCAAGTGCTCCCTGCTGGCTCCTGCTGAGCTTCTCCTCCCCCAGCACCCCCAAGGCCTTCTCTTCAGGGCTGCTCTCAAGCCAGTCCCTGCCCAGTCTATACTGGTGCTTGGGATTGCTTGTCTGACACTTCCAACACTCAGCCAAATAGTTCTACCAAGAGTGAACAAAGATATTCTGGGTTATTCCCCAGCCCACCCAGGCCAGGAGGGACAGTCAGCTTCCCCCAGACCCACCCCTGTGCGCCCTGGCAGGGGGGCTCAGGCTTGTCCTTGGCTGGTGAAGGCTGCAGTGAGCTCCTGTCTCTGTTTATGGGTGCATCTCCAAAGCAATCAGCCTTGTCACTTCAGCCTGCTGATGGAACTGACACCTGGAGCAGTGCAGCTTTTCCCTGGAGCTGTGCTGAGGTGCAGCCAAAGCCCAGGGAGTGGCTGCCACAAGCAGCTGTCCCTGCTGCACCTTCTCCTGCGCTGTCACCTGCCTGTGCAGGCAGATCCTGCCTGTCCCCAGCACACAGCCCCCACTGCTCAGCTGTGCTAGGGGTTGGGGGACAGCAAAATGTCTTGGGCAAGAGGAGCTCTGGGATGGCAGAGCAGCAGGACAAGAGACCTCAGCATCCTGCTCCCCTAGCAACCATACTCTAGTCCCCTAGCAACCACATCCTGGTCCTGTAGCAACCACAGTCCAGTCCCTTAGCAACCCCCTTCAGACCCAGGAAACCAGGCTAGGGGAGGGGGCTGTGCACAGCTGGGAGAGGCACAGCCAGAGCTAAGGGAAGGCAGAGATCCTAACCTCACATTGGCCAAACCATGCATTCACCAGGTGTCCTGGTTCAGGCAGCTACTGGGGAGAGGTTCTCCTCCTCCCCTCTCTGCCCTGGTAAGATCACAGCTGGAGTCCTGGAGCCAGGTCTGGGCTCCCCAGCTCGAGAGAGCCAGGGAACTGCTGGAGAGAGCCCAGCAGAGGGATGTTGAGGGGCCTGGAGCAGCTCTGGGAGGAGCAAAGGCTGAGAGCCCTGGGGCTGAGAGCCTGCAGAAGAGCAGCCCCAGAGGGGAGCTGAGCAATGCTCAGTGAGAGCTAAAGGAGCTGTGGGGGGCAAGAGGCTGGGGCCAGACTCTGCTGAGTGGTGCCCAGGGACAGCACAAGGGGCAGTGGGCACAGACTGGAAGCCAGGAAGTTCCACCTGAGCAGGAGGAGAAAGTTGTTTGTTGTGAGGGTGCTGGAGGCCTGGAGCAGGCTGCCCAGAGAGGTTGTGGAGTCTCCTGGTGTGGAGAGCTTCCAAGCCCAGCTGGGCACTGTGCTGCTGGGCAGGCTGCTGTGGGTGCCCTGCTTTGGCAGGGGGCTTGGGCTGGCTGATCTCCAGAGGTCTCTTCTAAGCTCCCCATGCTGGGCCTCTCAGCAGCAGCAAGCACCTGCACCATTTTAAACTCATTCCCAGACTTTCCACTGCTTGGCTGGTGCTGCAGAAGGAGAGAGCCCAACAGGCACAGGGGATGGCACTGAGCCATGGGGACACTGAGCTGCCAGCCTCTGCTTTGCCTTTCTTTGTGCTCCTGGTGAGCTGGGCTGTGGAACAGCTCTGCTGATCACTGCATTAGGAGCCAGGCTGGCTTGGCTTGCTGAGCCCAGCTCCAAGCAGACATGCAATATGCATGAAGTGTCTGTGCTGAGTGAGGGCCTCAGAGGCCAGCTGCCCACCCTGGTTGAGCCTGCAGCTCTCTGAGCCCTAGAAACAAGCATCCCTCGGCCTGGCTTTGCAGCACAGCCTGCTCACACCAGCGCTGGGCTGAGCTCTGTGCTGCTGAGAAAGCCTCAGATTTGCAGAGGTCTCCCTTGTGTTGAACAGCAGGAGGCTAAGGAGTCTGAAAAGCACTGGAGGGAAGGACAGGAACATCTCTGTCCACAACAGGAGCCTGTGTGTGCATCCTCCTCCAGCATGGAGCAGGGACAGATGCTTGGCCCAGGTATCAATGAGCTGAGGAGTCATGGAGGTGAAGTTCTTACAGCTGTCCTCTGCCATCACCAGCTGAATGAATCCTGGAATCACTGAATTGTCAGGGTTGGAAGGGACCTCAGGGATCATCCAGTTCCAGGATCACAGCTCACAGCATGTGTGGGGTTGGAAGGGACCTCCAGAGATCATGGAGTCCAAGCCCCCTGCCAGAGCAGGGCCATAGAATCCAGCACAGGTCAGACAGGAACACATCCAGACAGGGCTGGGAAGGCTCCAGAGAAGGAGACTCCACAACCTCTCTGGGCAGCCTGCTCCAGGGCTCTGGGACCCTCACAGGGAAGAAGTTCCTCCTCATCTTGAGGTGGAGCCTCCTGTGCTGGAGTTTCCATCCATTGCCCCTTGTGCCATCCCAGGGTGCAGCTGAGCAGAGCCTGGCCCCTGCCTCCTGACCCCCAGCCCTCAGCTATTGAGAGACATTGATCAGATCCCTCTCAGCCTTCTCCTCTCCAGACCAAACAGCCCCAGGGCTCTCAGCCTCTCCTCCCCAGGCAGTGCTGCAGTCCCTTCAGCATCCTTGGAGCCCTCCCTTGGACTCTCTCCAGCAGATCCCTGTCCCTCCTGAACTGGGCAGCCCAGCACTGGATGCAATATTCCAGGTGAGGTCTCAGCAGGGCAGAGGAGAGGGGGAGGAGAACCTCCCTGGCTCTGCTGGCCACACTCTTCTTAAGACACCTCACACTAGATCAGGTTGCTCAGAGCCACATCCAGCCTGGCCTTAAAAACCTCCAGGGGAACAAAGCTCTGTGCAACCCATCAGGCCAGTTTGGCTTCTTCATCCTCTGCAGTGCTGACCATCATCCTCATAACCCACCTGGGGAAACTGAGGCAGGGGAAAGGGAAGTCACACTGGTGAGGCTGCAGCTCAGATCCTGGGTTCAGTTTTGGGCCCCTGACTCCCAGGAGGACACTGAGGAGCTGGAGCAGGTCCAGAGAAGGGCAACAACGCTGGGGAAGGGTCTGGAGAACAGGGCTGGGGAGGAGCAGCTGAGGGAAATGGCTCAGGGGCTGAGGGAGACCTCATTGCTCTCTGCAGCTCCCTGAGAGGAGGCTGCAGGGAGGTGGGGGTTAGGCTCTGCTCCCTAGTCTCAGGTGATGGAAAGAGAGGAACTGGCCTGAAATTGTGCCAGGGGAGGCTGAGGTTGGAGGTGAGGCAAAATTTCTCTGCTGCAGGAGTGGTCAGGGACTGGAACCAACTGCCCAGGGAGGTGGTGGAGTCCCCAGCCCTGGGGGTGTTCCAGGAATGTGTGGCCATGGCACCTGGGGCCAGGGCTTGGTGGCCATGCTGGTGATGGTTGGGCTGATGGTTGGACTGGGTGATCTCAGAGGCCTTCTCCAACCTCAGTGGTTCTGTGTTGCCTGCTCAGGGCAAAAGGGCAGGAGCCTCACAGCCAAACTTGGGGAGGGGCAGACAGGATGGGAGCTCAGCACCCTCTCTCCACTGCTCTGGCCACCAGTTCTGCCTCCCCCTTTCCCCTGCCTGGTGCACAGGGCTCCCTCTGGCATCTCACTGGTTGCCTCAGACTGCTGTACACCAGGACTCCATGCTGGCTCTCACAGTGCCTCCACATCCCCCCTGCATGTCCCTCCCAGGCCTCTTGATGGGGACAGCTGAGGTTGTCCAGCTCCCAGCTCCCAGCCTGGTGTGGCTGGCAGAGCTCCCTCCCCTCCCCGGTGGCAGGCAGCAGCCTGATCACACTGATCACACTGATCACACTGATCAGACAGGGGCTGAGCTGGCCCTGCTGGGATGCACAGGCAGGGACTCAGCAGCTGCAGCAGAGCCAGGCTGAGAGCAAACACCCAGAATCCCAACAGCAGGGCCAGTCCTGCTCCCCTTGCACCCTCACAGGGCACAGCTGCCCCCCAGGGCACTGCTGCCCTGCAGCCCTGGAGTTTTGCCCACGCAGGCAGAAGGAGAAGCATGACCAGGGAGCACCAGGGCCAGGAACAGGATGTTCAGGCAGCTGAGGTTTGGGAACTGGAGACTGGGGAGCTGGAGACTGTGGCTTAGTGATTCCAAAGGGGACCCAGGGCAGGAAGAGATCAGCATTAAGGCAGATGGCAAAACACTGCACTCAGTGGTCCCCTACCCACCTCATAAACTGCAAGAGTCAGGAGGGGCTCCAGGGCTGCTGGCAGAGGCTTGCTAGAGGAAGCACAAGTAACTTGGGGTAGTGTGAGTGGTTTGGAGAAGAGTTTGCTCCTGCTTCTGTCTTAGAATCCCAAGAGGACTATTTGAGGGTTATGTCACTCCTTCACTAGCCCCAAAAGGCACATTCAGCTAATGCCAGCGTGCTGGGACCTGCATCACACCCCACTCTAAGCTCTCAGGATGCTCAGAATCATGGAATCACAAAATCACAGCATGGGGAGGGTTGGAAGGGACCTCTGGAGATCAGCCAGTCCAATCCCCCTGCTCCAGCAGGGCACCCACAGCAGCTTGCCCAGGAGCACAGTGCCCAGGGGGGGTTGCAAGCTCTCCACACCAGGAGACTCCACAACCTCTCTGGGCAGCCTGCTCCAGGCCTCCAGCACCCTCACAACAAACAACTTTCTCCTCCTGCTCAGGTGGAACCTCCTGGGCTCCAGTCTGTGCCCACTGCCCCTTGTGCTGTCCCTGGGCACCACTCAGCAGAGTCTGGCCCCAGCCTCTTGCCCCCCACAGCTCCTTTAGCTCTTGCTGAGCATTGCTCAGCTGCCCTCTGGGGCTGCTCTTCTGCAGGCTCTCAGCCCCAGGGCTCTCAGCCTTTGCTCCTCCCAGAGCTGCTCCAAGCCCCTCAGCAGCTTTGCAGCCTGCCCTGGACTCTCTCCAGCAGGTCCCTGTCTCTCCTGCACTGGGGAGCTCAGAACTGGCCCCAGGACTCCAGATGTGGTCTCACTAGGGCAGAGTGGGAGGACTCCCTCTTCCTGCTGGCCACACTCTTCTGCTGCTGGTTTGGTGTTTGCAGGGGGCACAGCTCTGTGGTCCCTGCTTGTCCTCACAGCATCCTGTGGCCATCTGCTGCTGGCTAACCTGGCTGCTGTTTGACTTGCAGAAGATGAGATTGTGTCCATGGCTGACTCCACCACCACCATCGACGACATCGAAGGAGAGCTCTTCAAGATCGAGCGGATCAGGGAGATCCTGGTGAGGAGGGAGTCGGAGCTGCGCTACATGTGAGTGCTGCCCTGCCCCCTGCTGCCCCGAGCCACAGCTCCCCCCAGCCCTTCTGCTGCTCACAACCAGCCAACCATACAGCCTGGTAGGTTGGGAAAGACCTCAGAGATCAGCAAGTCCAACCTCTCACCCAACACCTCCTGACAACCAAACCATGGCTCCAAGTGCCACATCCAATCCCCTCTTTAACACCTCCAGGGATGAGGACTCCACCACCTCCCTGGGCAGCACATCCCAAGGGCCAGTCTCTCTCTTTGTGTAGAACTTCTTCCTCACCTCCAGCCTAAACCTCCCCTGGCACAGCTTCAGACTGTGTCCTCTTGTTCTGCTGCTGGGTGCCTGGCAGAGGAGACCAACCCCCACCTGGCTACAACCTCCCTGCAGGGAGTTGGAGAGAGCAAGAAGGTCTCCCCTGAGCCTCCTCTTCTCCAGGCTAAGCAACCCCAGCTCCCTCAGCCTCTCCTCCCAGGGCTGTGCTCCAGACCCCTCCCCATCTCTGTTGCCCTTGTCTGGACACCTTCCAGCAGCTCAACCTCCTTCCTAACCTGAGGAGCCCAGAACTGGACACAGGACTCAAGGTGTGGCCTCAGCAGTGCTGAGCACAGGGCACAATGACTTCCCTGCTCCTGCTGGCCACACTGTTCCTGATGCAGGCCAGGATGCCATTGGCCCTCTTGGCTGCCTGGGCACACTGCTGGCTCCTGTTCAGGCAGCTGTCAACCAGCACCCCCAGGTCCCTCTCTGCCTGGCAGCTCTCAGCCACTCTGACCCCAGCCTGTAGCTCTGCCTGGGGTTGTTGTGGCCAAAGTGCAGCCCCTGGCACTTGGACTTGTTGAATGCCATCCTGTTGGCCTCTGCCCATCTGTCCAGCCTGTCAAGGTCCCTCTGCAGAGCTCTCCTACCCTCCAACAGGTCAACTCCTGCTCCCAACTTGCTAGCTTGAGCAAGCAGAGATCATCCCCAGGCACTGGCACGCTTGAGGTTGCCCTCCCCATCGTGTTCCAGCTGAAGTGCAGCCTCTCTCTCCCACCACTCTGCCCTTACTCTCAGGAGGGACTTGTATGTGTCCCTGAGCCTATTTCTGTGCAGAGCTGAGGAGTTGGATTTAACTACACTGAGTGTTGCCACAGTCAACCCCAAGCAACTCTTCTCCCACTGGGTCCTCAGTGCTGGGCTCGGGAAGGGAGCTGAAGGCTGGTGGTGCACTGCTGCTCTCTGGACAGCATAGACTCATAGGATCCCAGACTGGTTTGGGTGGGAAGAGAACTTTAAAGCTCATCCAGGCCAACCCCTGCAGCCAGCAGGGACATCCCCAACCACAGAGGGTTGCTCACAGCCCCAAACAACCTGACCTGCAATGCTTCCAGCCATGGGGCAGCTCCCAGCTCTCTGGGCAGCCTGGGACAGGCTCTCACCACCCTCAGGGGCAAACATTTTTTCCTTCTCTCCAGTCTCAATCTCCCTCTTGTGTTTTCAGACCATCCCCCCTTGTCCTGTCACCACAGGCCCTGCTCAAAACTCTGTCCCCAGCTTTCTGCTCAGCCCTTGAAGCACTGCAAGGCCACCAGAAGGTCTCCCTGGAGCCTTCTCCTCTCCAGGCTGCCCAAGGCCAACTCTCTCAGCCTGGCCTCACAGCAGAGGGCTTCCAGCCCTGCCAGCATTGCTGTGGCCTCCTCTGGCCCTGCTCCAACAGCTCCCTGGCTGTGCTGAGGGCTCCAGAGCTGCCCCAGCACTGCAGGGGGGGTGTGAGCAGAGCACAGCAGAGGGGCAGAATCCCCTCCCTGCCCCTGCTGCCCTCACTGCTGGGGCTCAGCCCAGGACAGGCTGGGGCTGGGCTGGCAGCACTCAGTGCCAGCTCAGCTCCAGCTTTGCACCCCCCAGCACCCCCAAGTCCTCCTCAGAGCTGCTCTCCAGCCCTTCACCCCCAGCCTGGACTGATGCTGGGGGTTGCCCCTGCCCCATGTGCAGCTCCTTGCCTTGTTGCACCTCCTGATGTTCACACAGCTCTGCTTCTCCAGCCCATCCAGCTGCCTCTGGATGGATCCCACCCCTGAGGCAGATCAGCTGCATCACTCAGTGCGCTGCCATGCACCAGCTCAGCAGGGCTCTCTCCAGTGGTTCTCTGTTTCTCTTGACCTGGGGAGCCCAGCACTGTGGTCCTCACTGGGGCAGAGTAGAAGGGGAGGAGAACCTCCCCTGCCCTCTTCTTGATGTACCCCATGACCCCATTGGCCTTCTTAGCCACAAGGACACAGTGCTGCCTCTTGGGCAACTTTTGCAGCAGTGCTCCCAGGTCCCGCTCTGGGGCTTTAAGGCTGGCTTTGCACTGCTGATGGCAAGAGTCAGCTTCCCTGGGCTGCAGCAGTGGGGGTGCTGCTTTGTCCTGCTGGCACCTGCAGTGGAGGTCCAGCTCTGGAGTGATGACCTCTTTGAAGCTCAATCCCCCCTGGATGCATTGTTGGGAATCATAAAGTGTGCAGCTCTTCAATGCTTTCCATGGCAACCAGCACAGAGAGCTCACAGGTGCCAGCCACACACTCAGCTCTTGAGTTTTATTCAGCCTCTGGTTGGCTTCTTCCTTGGCTTGTACCTGGGAAACAAAAGGGAGTCAGCTACAGAGGTGGCCTTGGCTGCAGAGCCCTGGGAACACCCGGACTACACACCTGAGAGCTTTGGAGGTGCTGTGTGGAGCACAGCAGTGAGGAGGAGCAAGGCAGGAGAGGCTGAGGGCAATGTTGCCAGGTCCAGCTGGAGAGCTCTAGGATCCCAGAACTGTCAGGGTTGGAAGGGACCTCAAGGCTCAGCCAGCTCCAACCCCCTGCCATGGCCAGGGACACCTCACACTGCAGCAGGTTGCTCACAGCCACATCCAGCCTGGCTGCAAACACCTCCAGGCAGGAGGCTTCCACCACCTCCCTGGGCAACCTGTGCCAGGCTCTCACTCCACTGTAACCAGGGATCAGTGCTGGGTCTGGTCCTGTTCCACATCTTCATCAATGGCATTGATGAGGGGACAGACAGACAGAGTCTGCCCAGCAAGTTTGGGAGCCTTGGTTGAGACACCTGAAGGCTGTGAGGCCATTCAGTGAGGCTTGGACAGGCTGAGAGCTGGGCACAGAGGAACCTAATGAGGTTCAAACAAGGATAAGTGCAGAGTCCTGCAGCTGGGGTGGAAGAATAAACTGCAGCAGTAGAGGCTGGGAGGGGATCTGCTGGAGAGCAGCCCCCTGGAGAGGGACCTGGGAGTGCAGGGGACAACAGATTCTGCCTGGGACAGCAATGTGCCCTGGGGGCCAAGAAGGCAAATGGGGTCCTGGGGGGCATTAAGAGTGTGGCCAGCAGATCCAGGGAGGTTCTCCTCCCCCTCTCCTCTGTCCTGCTGAGACCTCACCTGGAATATTGCATCCAGTGCTGGGCTCCCCCAGTTCAGGAGGGACAGGGATCTGCTGGAGAGAGTCCAAGGGAGGGCTCCAAGGCTGCTGAAGGGACTGCAGCACTGCCTGGGGAGGAGAGGCTGAGAGCCCTGGGGCTGTTTAGTCTGGAGAGGAGAAGGCTGAGAGGGATCTGATCAATGTCTCTCAATAGCTGAGGGCTGGGGGGTCAGGAGGCAGGGACCAGGCTCTGCTCAGCTGCACCCTGGGATGGCACAAGGGGCAATGGATGGAAACTCCAGCACTGGAGGTTCCACCCTCAAACATGAGGAGGAACTTCTTCCCTGTGAGGGTCCCAGAGCCCTGGAGCAGGCTGCCCAGAGAGGTTGTGGAGTCTCCTTCCCTGGAGCCTTTCCAGCCCTGTCTGGATGTGTTTCCTGTGTGACCTGTGCTGGATTCTATGATCCTGCTCTGGCAGGGGGCTTGGACTCCATGATCTCCAGAGGTCCCTTCCTAACCCTGACATCCTTTGATCCTGTGATCTGTGATCCCTGTGCATCACTGCTGGATAACAGCAATCCAAGACCTGGGCTCTGGATCCTTCAGGTCCCCTTCCAAACCCTCACAATTCAGTGATTCTATGATCACCAGCAGGCAGCCTGTGCTCAGGTGTCCTGTGCCAGTCTTGCCATTGCTGCTCTTTGTACAAGCTCAGGGCTTAGTCACCACAGGACTGTGAGCTGGCAACAGGAGGACAAACAGACCTCCCTGTTCTCCACATGCAGCTCCCAGACACAGACCTGCTGTGCAAACAATCCCAGCACCCCAGCGTGGTGTGGGTTGGAAGATGCTCTGCAGAGCACCCAGTCCAAATCCCCTGCTCCAGCAGAGCACCCACAGCAGCTTGCCCAGCAGCACAGTGCCCAGCTGGGTACTGGAGCTCTCCACACCAGGAGACTCCACAACCTCTCTGGGCAGCCTGCTCCAGGCCTCCAGCACCCTCACAACAAACAACTTTCTCCTCCTGCTCACATGGAACCTCCTGGCTGCCAGTCTGTGCCCACTGCCCCTTGTGCTGTCCCTGGGCACCACTGAGCAGAGTCTGGCCCCAGCCTCTTGCCCCCCACAGCTCCTTTAGCTCTTGCTGAGCATTGCTCAGCTGCCCTCTGGGGCTGCTCTTCTGCAGGCTCTCAGCCCCAGGGCTCTCAGCCTTTGCTCCTCCAGAGCTAGGCCCCTCAGCATCCTTCTGGTCCTCCACTGTCTCTCTGCAGTAGCTCCTGGTCTAGCACTGGGAAGCCCAGACCCAGAGGCAGGTCTCCAGCTGTGGCATCAGTAGGTCAGAGTGGAGCAAAACTCTGACAGAACCAAGAGGAAGTCTTCTCCTCCACTGGAGATGATCTCCTGCAGCAGTATCTCAGAGGGTCCCCCTTTGGCAGGCTGTTTGTTTTCCCTTCCTTTATTGCTGTCTCTGGGGTCCTCAGCTCCTCTGACAAAGCTTCCTCTTCAAGTAGCTTCAGCAGCCATGAGTCATCCCCAGGAGGGGTGGACAGCATGACTCAGGGGAAGGACACCTGCTTCAGAAGGCACCAGTGGCACATCTGCTGGAGGTGATGGCAGCCATGGGTTATCTGTGGGCACAGCTCAGGTGGAGGCAAATGGAGCTGTATGAGCAGGCAGGACTACAGTCTGCAGTGGGATGCCATGAACAGGTGCAAAACACCCAGGAGCTGCAGCAGGTCCAGGGGTTTACAATTAGCAAACAGCACAGGAACCCCTTGGCCAAAGAGCAGGGGAAGCTGCCAGCTTCTCCTTCCCTGCCTGCCCCTCACCCCCTGTGCAAAAGAAAGGAGGAGAGGAGAGGAGAGGAGAGAGAGGAGAGGAGAGGAGAGGAGAGGAGAGGAGAGGAGGAGAGGAGAGGAGAGGAGAGGAGAGGAGAGGAGAGGAGAGGAGAGGAGAGGAGAGGAGAGGAGAGGAGAGGAGAGGAGAGGAGAGGAGAGGAGAGGAGAGGAGAGGAGAGGAGAGGAGAGGAGAGGAGAGGAGAGGAGAGGAGAGGAGAGGAGGAGAGAGAGGAGAGGAGAGGAGAGGAGAGGAGAGGAGAGGAGAGGAGAGGAGAGGAGAGGAGAGGAGAGGAGAGGAGAGGAGAGGAGAGGAGAGGAGAGGAGAGGAGAGGAGGAGAGGAGAGGAGAGGAGAGGAGAGGAGAGGAGAGGAGAGGAGAGGAGAGGAGAGGAGAGGAGAGGAGAGGAGAGGAGAGGAGAGGAGAGGAGAGGAGAGGAGAGGAGAGGAGAGGAGAGGAGAGGAGAGGAGAGGAGAGGAGAGGAGAGGAGAGGAGAGGAGAGAGAGGAGAGGAGAGGAGAGGAGAGGAGAGGAGAGGAGAGAGAGGGAGAGGAGAGGAGAGGAGAGGAGAGGAGAGGAGAGGAGAGGAGAGGAGAGGAGAGGAGAGGAGAGGAGAGGAGAGGAGAGGAGAGGAGAGGAGAGGAGAGGAGAGGAGAGGAGAGGAGAGGAGAGGAGAGGAGAGGGAGAGGAGAGGAGAGGAGAGGAGAGGAGAGGAGAGGAGAGGAGAGGAGAGGAGAGGAGAGGAGAGGAGAGGAGAGGAGAGAGAGGAGAGGAGAGGAGAGGAGAGGAGAGGAGAGGAGAGGAGAGGAGAGGAGAGGAGAGGAGAGGAGAGGAGAGGAGAGGAGAGGAGAGGAGAGGAGGAGTTCTTCCCAGCAAGAGTAATTGGCCCTTGGGACGTGCTGCCCAGGGGGTGGTGGTGGAGTCCCCATCCCTGGAGGTGTGCAAGAGGGGATTGGATGCAGCTCTTGGAGCCATGGTTTAGTTGTCAGGGAGGTGTTAGGTGTTAGGGAATAGGTTGGGCTTGATGATCTCTGAGGTCTTTTCCAACCTGGTTGATTCTGTGATTCTATGATCTTCACTGGGGTCAACTGAGGGGGGCAAATGCATTCCTGAGGTGACAGTGGGGTAGCTGCACTGTCACAGGGAGGTGATCCTGGTCAGTGTCCACATCTGCCTGAGGGTGATGATGAGAACTCCCTCTTCTGCTGGTGGAAATACTCAGCACCATTTGAATCATAGCATCATAGAATGCTCTGGGTTGGAAGGGACCTCCAAAGCTCCTCCAGTCCAACCCCCTCTGCAGTCAGCAGGGACAACCCCAACTAGATCAGGCTGCCCAGAGCCCTGCTGAGCTGCACTTTGAATATTTCCAGGGATGGAGTCCCAGCCACCTCCCTGAGCAACCTGTGCCAGGCTCTCACCACCCTCCTGGGGAACAACTTCTTCCTCACATCCAATCTGGATCTCCCCATTTCTAGTTTTGCTCCATCCCCTCCAGTCCTATCACTCCCTGACACCCTCAAGAGTCCCTCCCCAGTTTTCTTGTAGCCCCCTTCAGATCCTGGAAGATTTGAGTCAAGCCCATCCTGATCAGTGTCTTGCTGTGGTCCCATGGGGTGAGCCAGAGAGGATTCCACTGCTTGCAGCTCCACTTCTCCTGATGGAATGAGCCTGGTTTCTCTGTGGACACCTTCTGAGTGTGCAGACTTCCCTCTCTGTCATGTCTCACTTCCCTACCTTCTGCAGACAGGCAGCACAGGCATCTCAGATCTTTTCATGTGACAGCAGCTTGCATTTGGGGTTGGATTCTGCTGCTTGGGTTTGGGTTTCTTTGCAGGGGGGAGAAGCAGAAGCCCAGCTGCTGCCTCAGGGAGGATGTGCCTGCTTGTCATAGCTCTCCATTCATTATCCATGGAGCTTTCTGCTTGCCAAGCAGTGACACAAGCTCCTAACAGCCTTCTGGTACCCAAAGGGAGCTCCAGGAGAGCTGAGGAGGAACCTTTGACAAGGTCTGAGGGTTACAGGACAAGGGACAATGGCTTTGAGCTGGGAGAGAGGAGATTGAGACTGGAGATGAGAAAGAAATTCTTTGCAGTGAGGGTGATGAGAAACTAGAACAGGCTGCCCAGGGAGGCTGTGGATGTCCCCTGCCTGGAGGGGACAAGGCCAGGCTGGATGAGGCCTTGAGCAGCCTGGGCTGGTGGGAGGTGTCCCTGCCCATGGCAGGGGGGGTGGAGCTGGATGATATTCAAGGTTCCTTCCAACCCAACCCAGTCTGAGAATCTAAAATCCCTGGAGGTTTGTGCAGCCAGGCTGGATGTGGCTCTGAGCAACCTGATCTAATGTGAGGGGTCCCTGTCCACAGCAGGGATTGGGGTAGATGATCCTCAAGGTCCCTACCAACCCAATCCAGTCTGTGAATCTATGAACCTGTGATCACCACCACAAGCTGTGAGCTGAAGTGGGCTGCCTCTTCCCTGCATCAGGAACAGTGTGGCCAGCAGGAGCAGGGAGCTCATCCTGCCCTGTGCTCAGCACTGGTTAGGCCACACCTTGAGTCCTGTGTCCAGTTCTGGGCTCCTCAGTTTAAGAAGGACATTGAGAGACTTGAAGGTGTCCAGAGAAGGGCAAGAAAGCTGGGGAGGGGTCTGGAGCACAGCCCTGTGAGGAGAGGCTGAGGGAGCTGGGGTTGCTTAGCCTGGAGAAGAGGAGGCTCAGGGGAGACCCTTCTTGCTCTCTCCAACTCCCTGCAGGGAGGTTGTAGCCAGGTGGGGGGTTGGTCTCCTCTGCCAGGCAGCCAGCACCAGAACAAGAGGACACAGTCTGAAGCTGTGCCAGGGGAGGTTTAGGCTGGAGGTGAGGAGAAAGTTCTTCCCAGCAAGAGAGATTGGCCCTTGGGATGTGCTGCCCAGGGGGGTGGTGGAGTCCCCATCCCTGGAGGTGTTTCAAGAGGGGATTGGATGTGGCCCTTGGAGCCATGGTTTGGTTGCCAGGAGGTGTTGGGTGACAGCCTGGACTTGCTGATCTCTGAGGTCTTTTCCAACCTTACTGAGTCTATGATTCCCAGGTCAGTCTCTGCTCCCCACCTCAGGCACTGAGTGCCCTGCCTTCACGTGTTGGCTGGGTGTTGCTCTGGGGGCTGTGATCCTCTCCTGCCCCTCAGCAGTGTGCTTTGTGCCCCTGCAGGATGGATGACATTCAGCTCTGTAAGGAGATCAGCAGGCTGAAGAAGGAGCTTCAAAAACTCATTGCTCTTCCAGGTGAGGCTTGGTAAAGCTCCAGAGAGCTGCACCCTGCTGCTGCAGCAAGCAGAAGGCTTTCCACCCCCCAGAGAATCTCCTGACTGGCTCCCACCCTGGGATGCTCCCAGAGTCACCGCTGCCACAGCCAGCAGGGTGGCTCCTGAGGCAGAGCTGAGATCCCTTTGGGAGCCTTGCTGCTGGCAGTAGCCAGGGAGTCCCTGTGACCCCATGATTCTGTGACCCCATGATTGATTCTGTGACCCCATGATTGATTCTGTGACCCCCTGATTCTGTGATTGATTCCATGCTTCTATGACTCCATGACTCCATGATTCTTTGATCATAGAATCATAGAGGCTGGAAGGGAGCTCCAGAGCTCATCCAGCCCAACCCCCTGCCAGAGCAGCATCACCCAGGGCAGGCTGCACAGGAATGCCTGGGCTGGGCTGAAGGGCAGAGGGGACAGAGAAGGAGAAAGCTCATGAGCCCTTTGAGTGAGAGCAGCCTGGTGTGGAAGCAGGGCAGGAGCTAAGTGAGGTGACAGTGGCTGCTGTTGAGGACCTGCCACAAGGAGGATCCCAAACCAGATGGATGAGAACAAGCAAGGGATGGTGTCAGGGCACAGCAGGGAGGGGAGGGGAGATGCCTTCAGAGCTCTCAGCTCCTTGAACACCAACAAACTCCTGACTGGGCCACGTCAGGCCTGGGTGGCAGTGATGGCTGGGGCAGCGGTGGGTGCAGCCAGGCTAGGCTGGGTGCCAGGGGGGCTTGCTGGTGGCCCTGATTTGGGTGAATTCATCATGCAGGGTGTTGAAAGGAGGCAAACAGCCCAGTGCAACACAGCTGAGAGCTTCAGCTGGGAGGAGATGCTGCTTTTGCCACCCCCACTTACCATGAGCAGTGGCTCTCAAGGTCCCTGTCACAGCCAGAGCCACCCCTGCCCCTTCACAGCCCAGGGAGGGCCAAACCTCCTAGCTCTGAGGGTTTCAGGCAAGGGCAAACACCACACAGCTCTGGCTGTGAGTGAGAAAGAGCATCTCATGTATTCAGTATTCAGTATCACTAAGGTTGGAAGAGACCTCAAAGATCATCGAGTCCAACCTGTGCTGGGCCCTTCCCTGCTCCTACAGCTGGGTCTCCTCCCAGGACATTCTCATTCTGCCCCAGTGAGGACTCTGTGTTCTCAGGCCAGACACAGCCCTGCTTAGCTGTAAATGCCACAGGGCAGGGCAGGGCCAGCCACCAGCCAGCTGCCAGAGGGGCTCCATGAACCCCTCTGCCTCCAAAAGGGAAGAGAAAGGGGAGAGAGGCTGGTGGGGTGGGAAAGGAACTAACCCAGCTGGGATAAAGAGCAGGACAATGCCATGGGAAGAGACACAGAGACACAAACCAGTGTGGAACCCAAGCCCTGATGGCAGTGCTGGCACCACTGGCCACCACTGCTGCTGGGGCAGGCACTGGGCAAGGCCCAGCCTGGACTTGGCAGCAGATGGGAACTGGATTCAGGAGCACAGGGATGGAAGGCAGAAGGGACAGAGTCCCTCCTGGAGCACCAGCCAGGCAAGAAGAGGCCTGACCCTGGTGGCCCTCAGCTTGCTCCTGAAGCTGCAATCCCCTTGCTGGGCAGCTGAGGGTCACCTGTGCTGTCTGCTCCTCCCCACGGTGCCACCTCTGCCCTCCTGCCCCCCCAGGTGTGGCACAAGCTGTGGCAGTGCCCTTGGGCTGCAGAGGATGCTCCTTTTGTGTCCTTCATGAGCTGGCTCAGAGCAGAGCACGCTGGAAAGACCCTGCAGACCCCTGGAGACCCTTGCAGCAGTGTCCAGTACCACAGGCACAGAACTTTGGGCTGGCTCAAGATTCAAACACACCAGGGCTTACCCAGAGCTCAGCCAGACCTGAGCCTCGAAATCCCAGCAGACCAAAGTGCCCTTAATAACTCAGGGAGAGCTCTGGTGGTGGGGATGGGCTCTGGACTCAGCCTGTGGGGGGGAGCTGCAGTGTCCAGCACCAGAACAAGAGGACCCAGTCTCAAGCTGTGCCAGGGGAGGTTTAGGCTGGAGGTTAGGAAGAAGTTCTACACAGAGAGAGTGATTGGCCATTGGAATGGGCTGCCTGGGGAGGTGGTGGAGTCACCATCACTGGAGGTGTTCAGGAGGAGACTTGGTAGGGTGCTTGGTGCCATGGGTTAGTTGATTAGGTGGTGTTGGATTGGTTGATGGGTTGGACACGATGATCTTGAAGGTCTCTTCCAACCTGGTTAATTCTATTCTATTCTATTCTATTCTATTCTATTCTATTCTATTCTATTCTATTCTATTCTATTCTATTCTGTTCTGTTCTGTTCTGTTCTGTTCTAAAAGGCTGCTTTAAGGTCTCCCCAGAGCTGAACGGCCCCAACTCTCCCAGCCTGTCCCCCTAGGGGAGATTCTCAGCCCTCTGATCATCTCTGTGGCTCTCCCTGCAATTGCTTCATCAGGTCCACATCCTTCTCCTGCTGAGGGCCCCAGAAACACAATGGTAGGAGAAATCTTTAGTAGGAGAAACCTTTGGCTGCTGGGGGATGTTCCAAACAGCACAGCAAACATGAGAAGTTCCTCCTCCCCCAGCCCCTCACAGCAGTCCCTCTGATCAATACAGAGCAGGCTTTCCACTACAGATCAATACATCCTTCAGGGAAGTGCTGAGGCCCAGCCTGGGAGGCTTGCTCCACACTGTGGATGGGGCTGCAGTTTTATTTAGCTGAAGGAAGGGCTGGAGATTGATCCAGCCCCTGCTGGATTGATTTTGGAGCTGGCTGCTGAATTCAGCAGGGATGTTAAATGGTTGCAGCAGGGACAGGCAGAGCTTCCTCCCACCCAAGGTAGGTCTGCATTTACACTGACCACTCCTGAGCCCTGCCTCCACCTGTCCCACTCCTCATCACACACAATCCAGCATGGTGGGCTGCAAAAGGACCTCTGGGGATCAGCCAGTCCAAGCCCTCTATTCCAGCAGGGCACCCACAGCAGCTTGCCCAGGAGCACAGTGCCCAGCTGGGCTTGGAAGCTCTCCACACCAGGAGACTCCACAACCTCTCTGGGCAGCCTGCTCCAGGCCTCCAGCACCCTCACAACAAACAACTTTCTCCTCCTGCTCAGATGGAACCTCCTGGCTGCCAGTCTGTGCCCACTGCCCCTTGTGCTGTCCCCTGGGCACCACTCAGCAGAGTCTGGCCCCAGCCTCTTGCCCCCCACAGCTCCTTTAGCTCTTGCTGAGCATTGCTCAGCTGCCCTCTGGGGCTGCTCTTCTGCAGGCTCTCAGCCCCAGGGCTCTCAGCCTTTGCTCCTCCCAGAGCTGCTCCAGGTCCCTCAGCATCTTCGCAGCCTCCCTGGACTCTCTCCAGCAGTTCCCTGTCTCTC
The DNA here is from genome assembly GCF_026170545.1 of Melanerpes formicivorus. NCBI lineage: Eukaryota > Metazoa > Chordata > Aves > Piciformes > Picidae > Melanerpes > Melanerpes formicivorus. The sequence goes on from NW_027142373.1 coordinate 11,839,275, forward strand.
CTGAACTGGACCCAGGACTCCAGATGTGATCCTACTAGGTCAGAGTAGAAGGGGAGGAGAACCTCCCTCTTCCTGCTGGCCACCCTGGGTTCAAGTGCCAACCAAACAACATATTCCCAGAGGGAATGCAGAGGGACCTGGACAGGCTGCACAGATGGGCAGAGTCCAAGGGCATGAGATTGAGCACATCCAAGTGCCAGGTTCTGCACTTTGGCCACAGCAACCCCAGGCAGTGCTACAGGCTGGGGGCAGAGTGGCTGAGAGCAGCCAGGCAGAGAGGGACCTGGGGGTGCTGGTGGACAGCAGCTGAACAGGAGCCTACAGACACTTGTGGTCATTTTTGCCACTGGGGTGGGCACAGGGCTGGCAGTGGTTTGGAAGGTCAGATGTAGAGGATGAGATCCCTGGGCCCATGTTCAGCAAGGGAATAAGGCCACAAAAGCAATGGATCCTGTTGGTCCTCATGGCTCTGTGTGTGTGGGGTCAGTGGTGATGAGAGCTGCTCTGGGCATGGGGAGAATTCCCTTACTCCTGAATCCCTGCCTGCTTTCTCAGTCACCTGGAGGACCTGACCTAGAGGTCTCCAGACCTCTTTCCAGCTCAGAGGCCAAGCTGAGGAGTGCTTGGGTGTGCTGGCATGGGAAATGTGGCTTAGCCACATCCTGCCTGGAAGAGAATATCTCAGTGTGACAGTTCCCAGCTCACTGAGACCCAGCCCCAGCCCCCTTCAGTACTGCAGGGTGAAGGCCCCAGGAGAGCCATAGTCAATGGGGTGAAGGTCCTGGAGGAGACACAGTCACCTCCCACCAGAGAGATCACCTTGCTGAGGCCCTTTCTCCACTCTGCACAGCTCATCCCCATGAACACTCTGAGGAGGAGCTAAAACTTTGAAGCTGGATAGAATAGAATAGAATAGAATAGAATAGAATAGAATAGAATAGAATAGAATAGAATAGAATAGAATAGAATAGAATAGAATAGAATAGAATAGAATAGAAACCAGGTTGGAAGAGACCTTCAAGATCATGGAGTCCAACCTATCACCCAGCACCATCTGATCAACTAAACCATGGCACCAAGTGCCTCAGCCAGGCTCTTCCTGAACACCTCCAGGGATGGTGACTCCACCACCTCCCTGGGCAGCACATCCCAAGGGCCAGTCTCTCTTTCTATGAAGAATTTCTTCCTAACACCCAGCCTAAACCTCCCCTGGCACAGCTTGAGACTGTGTCCTCTTGCTCTGGTGCTGGGTGCCTGGGAGAAGAGACCAACCCCCACCTGGCTACAACCTCCCTGCAGGGAGTTGCAGAGAGCAAGAAGGTCTCCCCTGAGCCTCCTCTTCTCCAGGCTAAGCAACCCCAGCTCCCTCAGCCTCTCCTCACAGGGCTGTGCTCCAGACCCCTCCCCAGCTTTGTTGCCCTTCTCTGGACACCTTTAAGAGTCTCAATGTCCTTCTTAACCTGAGGAGCCCAGAACTGGACACAGGACTCAAGGTGTGGCCTAAGCAGTGCTGAGCACAGGGCACAATGACCTCCCTGCTCCTGCTGGCCACACTGTTCCTGATGCAGGCCAGGATGCCATTGGCCTTCTTGGCTGCCTGGGCACACTGCTGGCTCATGTTCAGCTGCTGTCAATCAGCACCCCCCAGGTCCCTCTCTGCCTGGCTGCTCTCAGCCACTCTGACCCCAGCCTGTAGCACTGCATGGGGTTGTTGTGGCCAATGTGCAGATCCTGGCACTTGGATGTGTTCAATCTCCTGCCCTTGGACTCTGCCCATCTGTCCAGCCTGTCGAGGTCTCTCTGCAAAGCCTCTCTACCCTCCAGCAGATCAACTCCTGCCCCCAGCTTGGTGTTGTCATCAAATTTACTGCTGATGGACTCAGTGCCCTCATCCAGATCATCAATGAAGATGCTAAAGAGCCCCAAGGCTTTGGTACACCAAAAGGCACCAAAGCTGTCTCCTCCCAGCCAGGGTGGGTGGGGATGAGGCTGTTGCTCACTGAGCAGCCTGTGTCTGGACCCAGGGGCTGGCTTTGGGTGGAGTTTTAGCCCCAAGGTTGGGCAGCCCCAGAGCAGTCTTGGCCTGGGCAGGCTGAGCCCTGTGGGGTGTGAAATGTGTTCCCTTTGCTGCAGAGAATGAGAAGTCCAACGAGGAGAAGCAGAGGGAAGAGGAGCTGGTGCAGCAGATCCACAAGCTGGTGGAAACCCGGGATTTCCTGGTGGATGATGTGGAGTTTGAGAGGCTCAGGTAGCTGGGGGCAGCTCCTTCCTTGCCCTGAGGGCACTGCAGTCTGCCCTCTGATCTGCACCGTGCCCTGCTGGCTGCTCCTGGGTGCCCTGCTGCAGCCTCCCTGAGCGGTAACCGATCTCTTTGGCACAGGGAAAGGGAAGAAGACAAGGAAATGGCAGAGTTCCTGCAAAGTAAGCTCTCCAAAAGCTACCTCCAGAAAGCAAGTAGGTGGTTGATGAGTTTCCTTCCTTGCATTGACCCTTGGGGGCAGGTTCTCCTCTTCCTCAGCACTCTGCCTCCTGGAGTTCATTGCTGTGCATGGGGTTAGCTGACCAGGGGTCCAGCTGCTGCTGCTGGAGGAGGAAGCATCCCCAATCAGTGCAGATGTGATGCTCCCATCTCCCTCCCAGCCACCTTGTCCTGTGGGAATGGGTGACAAGCAGGTGACCTTTCATGGCTGATGTGCCTCCTCTGGCCCTTTCCACCCAGCTCCTTACAGCCCACCACACCATTACCTAAGGCCACATGTTGTGACATCCCTCCAGCCATGCTCTCTTTGTGGCCTCTGGCAGCAGGCCACCCTCCTCCCTGTGCCTCCATCATCTCTGGAGGAACAGCATTTCCAGGGGCCCTGTGCCTGTGCCCTGCCTGTGCACATCCAGGGGGATGTGCCTCCTGGATGCAGGAGCTCATGCTCAGCTGAGGCTCTAAGGAGGCTCAGCAGCCTAACCCTGAGCAGCCCCCTAAGAAGCAGTGGGGAGCTTCTGCCCTCCTGCCCAGGCAGACACTGACTCCTCTCTCCACAGCTCCTGTCAAAGAGAAGAAAATGACTTCCAGAGGACAGCAAACCTCCACCCCATACATGACCAAAACAGGTCTCACCCTGCTCAAGGAGTGCTGTGGCTTCACCTGCTCCATCATGTAGGCCACCCCAGCTCCTCTGCACAGGACATGCCCATGGTACTGTACACGTCCTGGGCAGCTGGGCTGGGCAAGAGGAGCTTCCACGCCGTGCTGAATGGCCTGGGCAGGGTGGGCGACCCTCAGGGTGTCCCAGGGGGGGCACACACAGCTCCTGGTGCTGCAGGCAGGGTCTGCCCCCAGGGAAGAGTGCTGGAGTCCTGCTGAGTGCTGAGAGAGGAGCTGGAAGGCAAACAACAGCGGTCAGGGGAGAAGGAGATGGAGAGAGCTGGGTGGAGGGGGAGCAGAGGTGGAGGACAGCTGGTAAGGAGCTGTAACCATCTGCCCAGTGAGCTTCCACCTTCCTCTCCATGCCTGGCTACACTCAGCAGGTGATGGCCAAAGCTGAGTGCTGGCAGCACTGTGTAAGAGGAAGGTGATGGTCATGGAGGTCCAGTGAGCTGCAGACTCTGTGGCAGGACACATCTCCTCCTGATGATTGCTGGGGACTGCCATGGTGGCAGGTGGCCTGGCAGGCAGGACTTAGCCTCATTGGCACCAGGTGCTCTGCAAAGCAGGGTTGGCTCTCTGGAGAAGGGAGGCCCCAAGGGCATCCCATGGTAGCAACCCAAGGGTTCCTGTCTCTTGCCTTTCCTCTCCAGGTCTCCAGGCAGAGTCCACAGCCTGCCCTCCTCTGAGAGTTCCAACTTCCCATCACTGTTCATGCTTCCCACTGCAGCACCACCACCAAAGAGACTTTCCAAGCAGGCTGGGGCGAGCTTGAATGATGGCATGTGTCCCTGGGGCCACCTCAGAGCTCATCTCCTCCATGGCAGCAACCAACACCAAACTCCACCCAAGCTGAGCCTGGAAGAGCTGTGTGCAGCAGCAGCAAGGGGGTCCAGAGCAGAGAGGAGTGGAGAGAGTAATAAGCACAGCACTGGGAGCTGATGTTTGGAGAACATTGTGCTCCTCCATCCAAGCCAGGCTGTGGCCACAGAGGATGTCTCATCCTTAACCTTGGGCCACCACCTGAGTCTCCATGGGATGACTCCTGAGGACTCCTGGTGGGGAATCTCTCTGGCCTGGGTCTCGTTGGGCTGGCATCAGGTGGATTGCAAGGTGCTCTGTGGCTCTGGGGAGGGCTGAGCAGGCTGTGGAGAGCTGTGCCCAGAGCCAGCTGAATGCAGGGCTCCCTCCTGTGAAGCTCTCACTTGGGCACAGAGCTGCTGTGTGGGACTATGGGCAGAGGAGTTGCTTTCCACACCTCACTGCTGCTGGATTCACTTCTCAGCTCCAAGGCAAAGAGGCAGAATTCACAAGAACAGAGGAACACACAGGAGGAGATGAAAACCAAAGAGGAGCCAGGAGAGGTGGCAGGGAAGGTGGAGACAGCAGGTGAGAGAGACTCCCTGCCAGGAGGCCGTTCAGTCCTGCCCTCCAGTGCCCCAGCCAGCACCCCTGGGCTTGGCACCAGGAGCTGAACATAGAGTGCCATGTAGGAGGCTGCTGAGACCCTGAGGTCACCCTGAGCCTCAGTTCCTGCTGTCCCTTCTGATCACCCACCCCTGCTGAGGTGGCACAGAGCTGCTCATGCCAGCACAGCAGGGCAGGGGCTCTTGCTCACTGACTGAATGTCTCTGCCATCTCCCCTCCTTCCTGCCCTGCTGCCCTGGAGGCTGCTGTGGGAGGCCTCCCACTTGGGTGGCTGCTCAAGAGCTCTGGCTGCATGCTGGCCAAAGTGCTCAGTCCAGCTCAGTCCTGCTGCCAGCTGCTGGAGGGGCTTGAGATGGTTCTGCTGCTTGGGTCACTGTCTGACATGCGCATGCCAGCGAGATGGCTCCAACCCCTTTGGCTCTTCCCATGGCACCTAGCAGCACCTTCATCCTTATAAAACACACTGCAGGGGGGATCCCTCTTAGTGCAATGCCCCAGGCAGGTCCATGCTCCTCCTGCACTTCTTTATCAGCACTGCCAGGAAGCTCAGTGTGTGGGAGCCTGCTCTCTAGCCTTGGCAAGGAGGTCTCCTCTCACTTGTCCTTGCTGAGCAATCCCCTCCCCACAGAGACCTTCCACAGCCTAAAGCAGTCCCTCTGCACGTTCCCAGGGCAGTGCTCAGCACGACAGAAGGTCATCTCTAGCAGATGTGACCCTGGTTGGGTTCCTGTCACCTCAGAGCTGACTTGAGTGGTCTCACTCTGAAGCCTGTTCCTGTGGCCTGTTTATGGTTCACATCCCCCAGCATCCTCCAGCCACCACCTGCCAGGTCCTGCTGCTCTTCTTGCTTGGGAGAGGCTTCAGTGTGGGCTGGAGGAGCACCCTGCAGGCCACAGGGGCAAACGAAGGCCCTGATTGCTCCTTTCTGCCCTGCCAAGCCTGTGTGGTGCAGTGAGGTGCAGCAGAGAGCTGGGGCTGCTGTCCAGGCAGGGTGGCTGTGGCCATCATCAGCACCATCCATCCTGGAGCTGACAGGACAGACTGGGTCACTCACTCCCTGCTCTTCCACAAACTGCAGGGGCTGCTTTGCTTGGTCACTCTGCAGTGCCCCACGGGTGGTGCACCACAGCTGTGTGCTTTGCTCCACCCAAACCAAAGCCTCCACCCCTAGGAGACTCTTCTCAGTGTCTTTGCCTTCCCCTGAGCCTGCTTGGGAAGGGTGAGCAACTGAGCCACCTTGGATGGTTGGACTGAGATGGAGCCAAAGGCAAAGAAGAGCTCTTGACCCAAAACTTGCTCCCTTCCCCTAACCCATCCCTACTTTCACCCCACAAAGCCCCAGGACCTCAGCCTGGGGGTGCTTGAGCAGGGAGATTGGCTGGGGAGGGGGGTGGGCAAGGTGCTGGCCTGGTTTGATCAGTGTTGGCTGGCTGTGTTTGTGTGGCTGGGTGTGCAGAAGGAGACAGCTCCTGGCCTGGGCACAGCAGGGTAGGTGACCCCTGTTTGAACTGATGGCAAAGGTGTGCAGCACACAGGAGCCTCCCTGTTCCATCTGCATTGGTTGCAACTCATACAAATAAATGTCTGCTGGAAGGTTTGCTTTGCAGATCCTTTCCCCACCTGGGATCTTTTGCAGAGAGATGTCTCAGGCTGTGGCACAGGAAGGTGCTTGGAGAAGAAAGAAGATGGTAAAAGGTCAGGCTGGAGCCACTGGTACTGCAGAGCACAGGGCAGCTGGAGGTCCAACCCTTCCATTTCTGGCTCCTGACCTAACATTGCACTTCAGAGCCAGGCTGGGGAATCTTTGCAGAGGCAAGAAACAGCCTCCATGGGTTGATGTCCTTTGATGCTCAGAGTGCTGAACACTTCTGATGTATTTGTTCACTGGTGACAGCCTTTTGTCCCACCAAGCATCACAGGAGGGCTGTGGAACATCAAATGTCTTCTCTATGTGGATCTGAAGGGAGTCTGGCTGCAGCTTCCATGCTCTTGGCCTCCTGACTCACTGTCTCCAGTAGCCCAGCTCCCAAGTGCTCCCAGGAGGAGGAAGAGGACAGGCAGGCCTGCGCACTGCAGGGTCTCATGGGCTGTCACAGACTCACACAGGATGGTAAGGGTTGGAAGGGAGCTCTGCAAATCACCCAGTCCAAGCCCCCTGCCAAAGCAGGGCACCCACAGCAGCTTGCCCAGGAGCACAGTGCCCAGCTGGGCTTGGAAGCTCTCCACACCAGGAGACTCCACAACCTCTCTGGGCAGCCTGCTCCAGGCCTCCAGTCCATCCCATGGACAGAAGAGCAAAGCTCAGCATGGGCACCCCTTGGGCCAGCAGAATCAAACCCTTCCCTGCAGCCAGTCCAACCTGTAGGCCAGCTCTTGGCTGGGACTGGTTGTCCTCTTTGCACCAGCCCTGCTCCCCAGGCTGCTGCCTGCACTGCAGCCCAGCCCCAGCCCAGGCTGCTCTGCTGGCCCAGGTGGAGCAGCTGGGAAGATCCACCTGCACAACAGCTTTGCTTCAGGGCTTTTGCCTTCTGATAGGAACAATCTCTTGCCTCATCTCTTGTTCACTGACCCCATCCCACGGGCAGAAGGGCAAAGCTCAGCCTGGGCACCCCTCGGGGCAGCAGAAGCAAACCCTTCCCTGCAGCCAGTCAAGTCAGAGGCATTTGGGTGCAGAGCTGGGCCCCAGCTCGCCCCGGGGGCTGGGCTGGGGCTGGGCTCCCATCTGGGCTGCTTCAAGAGGCTGCAGAGCAAAGCCCCCGCTCCCTGCTGCCCTCCGCCAGGCGCCCGGAGCCGAAGAGGCTGCGGCCACCAAGGTACCTGAGGGAGTGGTAGGCTCGGGCCAGGCGCCCCAGGATGCGGTCGTCCCCCAGCAGCAGGATGCGGGCAGTGTGCAGCCTCTGGAGCAGGGCTGCGGGCCCCGGGGCGGGGGCAGCTCTCCTCTGCAGCTTCCCTGGGGGCTTCAGCCCAGCCCCGTTGCAGCCAGCCTGCAGGAAGGCCACGCTCTCCAGGGGAGAGGGCTTCTTTCTCATGCCCCCCTTCCTGTGCAGCCGGGAGTGCTCCGGCTCCGGGCTGGGGGGGAGGGAGTCCTCGGCCGGCAGGGGCAGGTCTCTCTCGATGCCGCTGTCGGTGGAGAGCACGGAGAAGCGAGGCTGCAGGCAGCACTCGCAGCCACAGAGGATGTCCTGCATCTCAAAGGCGTCCAGCTCCTGGCTGAGGCACTCGGGCTCGCAGCTCTGTGCCGCTGGGCGGATGAACAGCACCAGCTCCTTCCCTGCGGGGAGAGAGAGGGCAGCTGGAGAGAGGCAACCGGAGCCAGGCTGAGCCCCAGTGCTGCTGCAGCTCCCCTCTGTTATACAGACCCTAGGGCCCACAGCCCCGGCAGCAGGCCTGAGAGGAGTCAGCTCCTCAGTGCCATTCCCCATGACAGCTTGAAGAGAGCTTCCCTGCCCCTGAAATCAGCTCCTTTGGGCAAATCCTGCTGCAGCCTGCCCCACAGCCTCCTTGGGCTGTGAGCGTTCAGAGGCCACCTTTGGGCAGCAGAGCTGGGCCAGGGGATGGACCCAGGGCTGCTCTGAAGTGCTTCGTGCAGCTACTCAGGGATGTGCGCTGGAGCAAGTGGACAGAAGGGAGCTGCTTGTGCCACATCTCTCAGGCCTCACAGAATTGTCAGGGCTGGAAGGGACCTCCAGGATCTGCCAGTTCCAACCCCCCTGCCATGGGCAGGGACACCGCACACCAGAGCAGGTTGCTGGTCCTTCCTCTTCACGAGGAAAGCTCCTGACACTCCTCGCCGGCAGCAGCGCTGCCGTCCCTGCCCCAGGAGCCAGCGCTGCACACCCTGCTCCAAGCAGCAGTCCCTGCCCTGGGCTGCAGTGCTCTCGGCCGTGGAGGCTGCGGCAGCGCTGTCCGCTCGGAGGTGCTGACTGCCTCTGCCCTGGCCATTGGCAGCTCACACAGTATCACTCAGTATCACTAAGGGTGGAAGAGACCTCAAAGATCAACAAGTCCAACGTGTCACCACAGACCTCATGACTAGACCATGGCACCAAGTGCCACATCCAATCCCCTCTTGAACACCTCCATGGATGGGGACTCCACCACCTCCCTGTCTGCCGGGCAGGAAGCTTCTGGAAGCTTCTTCCCTGAGCCATGCCACAGCCCCAGGCTCCCTCCCCAGCCCTGCTGCACACAAGCCCAACACATCCTCTCAAGCCTAACACATCCTCTCAAGCCCAACACATCCTCTCAAGCCCAACACATCCTCTCAAGCCCAACACATCCTCTCAAGCCCAACACATCCTCTCAAGCCCAACACATCCTCTCAAACCCAACACATCCACACAAGCCCAACACATCCTCTCAAGCCCAACACATCCATTCAAGCCCAACACATCCACTCAAGCCCAAGACATCCTCTCAAGCCCAACACATCCTCTCAAACCTAACACATCCTCTCAAGCCCAACACATCCTCTCAAACCCAACACATCCTCTCAAGCCCAACACATCCTCTCAAACCTAACACATCCTCTCAAGCCCAACACATCCTCTCAAACCCAACACATCCTCTCAAACCCAACACATCCACTCAAGCCCAAGACATCCTCTCAAGCCCAACACATCCTCTCAAACCCAACACATCCTCTCAAGCCCAACACATCCTCTCAAACCCAACACATCCTCTCAAGCCCAACACATCCTCTCAAACCCAACACATCCTCTCAAGCCCAGCACATCCTCTCAAACCCAACACATCCACTCAAGCCCAGCACATCCTCTCAAACCCAACACATCCACACAAGCCCAACACATCCTCTCAAACCCAACACATCCTCTCAAGCCCAACACATCCTCTCAAACCCAACACATACACACAAGCCCAACACATCCTCTCAAACCCAACACATCCTCTCAAGCCCAACACATCCTCTCAAACCCAACACATCCTCTCAAGCCCAACACATCCTCTCAAGCCCAACACATCCACTCAAGCCCAACACATCCACTCAAGCCCAACACATCCTCTCAAGCCCAACACATCCTCTCAAACCCAACACATACACACAAGCCCAACACATCCTCTCAAACCCAACACATCCTCTCAAGCCCAACACATCCTCTCAAGCCCAACACATCCTCTCAAGCCCGACACATCCACTCAAACCCTCATTGCCTCTCATGCTCTCACTCCCAGCCCTTGTCAAAAGTCTCTTCCTGGCTCTCCTTAGCTCCTTTCAGGCACTGGAAGCTGCTCTGAGGTTTCCCCAGAGCCTTCTCCTCTCCAGGCTGAGCAGCAGTAAGTTTCTGTATCTGTGAACACTTTTGTTTCTCTTTTCCACCATTAGGTTTGTTTCTGTTTCTCCACACCAGGCTCTGGCTCATCCCTGCACTTCCTTTGGGTCCTGCTGGGGTTTGCCGCTTGTGGCTTCCCCTGGCGGAGGCGGAGCAAAGATCCCCTCTGTGTCTGCTGCTGGGGCAGCACCGTGAGCTGAGGCTTAGGGGCTGCCTCTGCCGAGCCAGACGTGCCCCTGCACTGCTGCCTGTCCTGTCCAGAGCTCCCTGCCCAGAGCTCCCTACCCTGTCCTGCCCAGGGCTCCCTGCCCAGAGCTCCCTGCTTTGTCCTATCCAGAGCTCCCTGCCCAGGGCTCCCTGCCCTCCCCAGAGCTCCCTGCCCTCCCCAGAGCTCCCTGCCCTCCCCAGAGCTCCCTGCCCAGGGCTCCCTGCCTTGTCCTATCCAGTGCTCCCTGCCCAGGGCTCCCTGCCTTGTCCTATCCAGTGCTCCCTGCCCAGGGCTCCCTGCCCTGCCCTGCCCAGAGCTCCCTGCCCAGGGCTCCCTGCCCTCCCCAGAGCTCCCTGCCCAGGACTCCCTGCCCAGGGCTCCCTGCCCCTCCACAGCTCCTGCCCTGCCCAGGGCTCCCTCCGTCTCTCTGCAAGTGCTGTCGGGGTGCTATGGAACCAGGGCTGTGCAGGTCCTGCGTGACACAGGCAGCTCTGAGTGCCTGGCAGCAGCGAGCCCATGGGGCTCAGGGCTGCCCATGGCACCTGGGCAGGGAGGGAAGCAGGCTCGGCCCCCAAGGGCTGCCTGCTGATGCTGAGCCCTCTGGGGCTGGCAGGGCACCTGCCACACTGCTGGCATCAGGCACTGCCTGTGGCAACCTTGACCAAGGCTGCTGGGACTGGGGGGGTGAAACATGGCCAGGGACAAGGGGACAGATGGCATCGAGCTGCAGGGGCTGGGCTTGGAAGCTCTCCACACCAGGAGACTCCACAGCCTCTCTGGGCAGCCTGCTCCAGAACAATCTTTATTCTCCTTTTCACCCCCAGCAGGGATTTATTGGCATTTTACTACTTCTCTGCTCAAGATCTGTGAAGAGTTTTAAAGGCCTAGCCTAAAACTGCCACGGTGCCTGAGAGCAGGTCTCCAGAGGGGCATCCTGAAGCACCTGGAGCTGTCAGTGCCCTCCTGCAGAGCCAAGCTGTGTGCCACAGCATGTCTCTGTCACTTGGACTACACAATGGCCTCTCTGCAGCTGGCAGAGAGCCCTGCAGTGGGAATCCCACCATCAGTGCTGGGGCAGAGAGCTCAGCAGTGAGCAGCAGCAGTGCCAGCTCATGCCCGCGCTGGCGGAGCGGCAGGCTGCTGCGGAGGAGATGTTGACAGAGTCCAGATGAAACAACACAGACGTCTGGGTCTGCTGGGGATCTGCCATCAGCAAGAGGCAAAACAGTCTGTAGATGTAGCCAATGTTTGACTCAGCTGCTCTCTGTGCCAAGGAAAAGATGTCTTGCTGAAAAAGAGAAGAGAAGACCCCAGCCCCACAAATCCCACAGCAAGCAAAGCCAGAGCCTGTGGTAGCCCGAGGAGAAGGCAGCCTGGCAGCACCAAACAACTTGCTTGGTGTAGAACTGTCACTGACCTGAGCCCCTGGTGAGGTCATTGTAGGCTTTACTTCCACATCCCAAGGCATCACAAGGCACATCAGCTTCTCTTTGCTCAAGAAATCTCATCCAGGCCAACCCCCTGCACCCAGCAGGGGCATCCCCAACCACAGCAGGCTGCTCACAGCCCCAAACAACCTGACCTGCAATGCTTCCAGCCATGGGGCAGCTCACACCTCCTTGGGCAGCCTGGGCCAGGCTCTCACCACCCTCAGGGACAAACATTTCTTCCTTCTCTCCAGTCTCAATCTCCCTCTTTGAGTTTCAAGCCATCCTTCCTCATCCTGTCACCACAGGCCCTGCTCAAAACTCTGTCCCCAGCTTTCTGCTCAGCCCTTGAAGCACTACAAGGCCACCAGAAAGTCTCCCTGGAGCCTTCTCTTCTCCAGGCTGCCCAAGGCCAACTCTCAGCCTGGCCTCACAGCAGAAGCCTGCCCCCAGCTTCCATCCAGATCCGCGGTGGAAGAAGGGTTATTTGCAGTGCCTCCTGGTGATCTGGCTCTCGAGTATGGCTTGCTCAGGGCTGGCTAAGGACTCTGCACCGGGGGAGATCTGCTGTCTATGCCCTGCTGGTGTGGCATGAATGGCACATAAGCAAAGGCAAAACATCTCCCCAGGTTTCACTTACAGAAGCACAGAATTCTCTGGGCTGGAAAAGCCCTCTGAGGTCACCCAGTCCAGCCTTCAACCCAACCCCAGCATGGCCCCTGAACCATGGCCCCAGGTGCCATGGCCACACCTTTCGTGAACACCTTCAGGGCTGGGGACTCCACCACCTCCCTGGGCAGCCTCTGCCAGTCCCTGACCACTCCTGCAGCAAAGACATTTTTCCTCCTCTCCAACCTAACCCTCCCCTGGCACAATTTCAGGCCATTTCCTTGCCTTCTATCACCTGAGACTAGGGAGAAGAGCCCAACCCCTACCTCATTCTGACCTCCTCCCAGGGAGCTGCAGAGAGCAATGAGGTCTCCCCTCAGCCTCTTCTCCTCCAGACTAACCCCCCCAGTTCCCTCAGCTGCTCCTCCCCAGCCCTGTTCTCCAGACCCTTCCCCAGCTTTGTTGCCCTTCCCTGGACATGGTCTGGCACCTCAATATCTTCAGTTGCTGGTCTCTGACCTCCTAAACCCAGGTGTTTCCCTGGGGGGGGACATGGTTGGGGCCACAGAACCAAGCTGCAGAGCAGCATCCACACCTGCTGCACCTTCCTGTTCAGTAGAGTAAGGGCTGGTGGGGCTAAGGAGGGGCAAGTAGGATCTCAGGACCTGGTCAGGAGCAGAAATCTTCACCTTGGCTTTTGGGTAGAGCTACAGGGCATGCATCTGTCTTGGGTGACAGGTGGACACTGCCAGGCCCAGCCTGCTGAATGGAAGCAACAGAGCCCATTGCAGCAGGTCAGAAGGTGCCTGGTCAGACCCCTGGGTCCCATCAACCTCCTGTCCTGTGCTGAAAGATCCTCGGAGGAGCTTAGCTCAGGCACCCAGTCAAGAGTCAAGTCTCCAAACTGGCCAGTTCTCAGCATCCAAAGGACTTCAGCAGCCCTGGGCCAGCATTCTGCCCTCCCCATGAGCCCAGCCTGGAGACAACCCTGGCCCCAGCCTGTCACTTGCTGAGCAGCAGGCTCAGAGCTGCAGCCTCCCTGTCCTGCTCAGCGGCAGGGCAGAGCTGCTCCTCTCCCTTCAGCTGCTACCAGGGAGAGGCACCAGAAGGGCTGAGGAGGTGGCTGTGGGCAGAAGGAGAGGGGACAGCTGAGTCACCTCTCAGGATGGATGTGAGTGCTCCTGGTCCCCTTGGATGTGTCACTGCCAAGAGGAGAGGCAAGGGCACAGCATCGGCTCTGCTGGGATGAGTCATGGGTTGGCTTTCCCAGTGCAGGCAGCAGCCCTTGGTGTCGTCACTTGTGCCTCTACAAGACATTTACCAACCTTCTCCAGGCCCCCTGAGGGCCTCAGCAAGCTTCACACTCCCCTGCTTGGCTTTTTGTCTCTTCTGGAGAGCAGCAAGCAAGGCCAGGCCCTGAGGATGCTGCTGGCTGTGGGCTGAAGGCTCTCACACCCAGCCCTGGCACGGAGAGCTGCTGTCTCCTGGGAGGTGACATGGTCCTCATGAGGCCCAGCTGTGAGGCTGAGGACTGGATAACTCCCTGCAAACACCACCACAATGCATTTGCTTCCCACTCAGACACTGACTTACACCAGGCTGAAGTGCTCTCCACCTGCCTCTCAAGGTCACCTCCATGGTCCCAGACATGGGGGAGACTGCAGCCAGTCTGAAGGTGTCTGCTTGCTGGGGAAGGAGCCCAGACAAGGCAGCAGGAAGGGGTCTGTGGGAAGTCCTTCCTGTGCAAGGAGCCACTGCAGACCCTCAGACACTGTCAAAGGCAAGGGAAAGCCTCCCACTCACCCTTACCCCATGTCTTCTTCATCCCTCTTACTCCCACACCCCTCAGATCCTATCTGTGTCCCACACTGTTGATGTGGCAACAGAACACAGAACATCCCTCCTGGATGGCCAATGGGTAAGGAACCAACCCCTTCCCAGCTCTGTCACTTATCCCCTGGGCCCCTCTGACTGAACATCTCTTTCTTCCTTGCAGCCTGTGGTCCTTGGAGCAGACTGTGCACACACACAGCAAGTGGAGCAGAGCCCTGAGCACAGTCCTGGTTTCATTGTCACTCCATCAGGACACAACCCTGGGCTCCTACCACGCTGCCAAATGGCAGTTTTCAGCCCACTGACAGCAGATGTGAAGGGCAGGGCTCTTGGTGCTCTCACAGGCTCTGTGACCCCTTCTCCACCTGCCAGGGGCCTGATTGTCCCTGCTCAAGGTCAGCCCTGATGCCAGCCATGCTTCCTGGGGTCAGACTGCTGGAGAGGCAAAGACTGAGAAGGAACTCTGTGGAGCTTCCCTGGAGCTTCCTCTGCTCTGCTCAGGAGCTCCATTTGTGTTTAGACTCTCACCCTTTGTCCCTGCCTTGCAGTAAGCCTCTGCCCAGCCTTGTTCCTGCCTGAGTCCCACCTTGCCTTGCTGACTTGATTTCAGATCTTCACCTTGGACCTGCTTCACAGAGTCATAGAATCACAGAATCATAGAACTGCTAGGGTTGGAAGGGACCTCAAGGGTCATCCAGTTCCCACCCCCCTGCCATGGGCAGGGGCACCACTGCAAGGCAGTGAGGACATCACTGGACACAGCCATGAGCCCCTCTGCTCTTGCTCACACACCATGGGGGCTGCAACCTGCCGGTGAGGGCATCCTGCTGCCTGCTTTGCTGTCACCTGAGCTCCTTCCCTTGAGGAGCAGCCCACTCTTGCCATTCCCTGACAGCTATTATCCCAGCTCTATGGAGGAAGCATAATTACATCACTCCTGTGTGGGCACTCGGTGGCTGCAGCAACCTGCGCCAGCTGCTGCTGCTCCTCACCAGCTGAAACCTCAACTGCCACTCACCTCCCACTGCTCTGGAGAGCAAGTCAGGAGAACATGAGGGCCTACACTGCACTTACATGGCAGGCTTTCCAAGAGGAAGGAGCTCTTCTTCCCCACAGAGCAGCTGAGCAGCAGGCACTGCCCTTGCCTCTGCCACGGAAGCCTTCACTCTGGTGCCTGCTTCTGCCCTGGCGTTGCTGAAGGCACTTGTCTCGGTCAGGAGAGGGAAAGAGACTCAGTTCTTATCGAATGTTCCTGTGTTGTGAACTGAGAGGCACAAACCAGGCCAACATATCAACAGCTAGGCTATTGATTACATAAATAAAGTGGAAAATAAAGTGGACATAAGAAGGGCAGAAGGAGAAAATAGAGAGGGAGGGAGAGACGAGAGAGAAGAGGAAAGAAATGATATTACCACACCCCTCATCCCCCCAAGACAGTTTGAGTCTGTGGAGGAAAGGTGCTGCAGGAGATGTTGGGTCTGGAGACAAAGGCTGCTGAGGCTTTGGCTGGAGAAGAGATGTGGTCCTCTGGGCAGCCTGGGTCTGTAGAGAAAGGCTGCTGAGGCTTTGGCTGGGGAAGAGCTGTGGTCCTCTGGGCAGCCTGGGTCTGTAGAGAAAGGCTGCTGAGGCTTTGGCTGGGGAAGAGCTGTGGTCCTCTGAGCAGCCTGGGTCTGTAGCTGGGTCTCTTCAGCTCCATGAGTTGCAGCCTCTTCAGCTCCATGAGTTGCAGCAGGCAGAATTTAGGACATGGAGAGAGGGTTCAGTCTGCTTCCTCCAGGCTCCAGGGCCTCCTTTCCCCGGAGCAGCACTGTCTCAGCCTTTCCCTTCTCTCCTGCTTTCCTTCTCAGCAGCATTGTCCTTCTCCTGTGGTTTCCTTCATCTGTGTTTGTGGTTCTCCATTTCTCTTCTGCCAAGCCAGTCTTTTATACAGTTTTTAGTCCTTAGCTATGTGCCCAAGTATTGTCCCTCAGGAATTCAGGGGCCAGGCAATCATCCTCAGGCAAGGATCCAGGTATGGCTCCCCAGGCAATCTCTCTGTGCATTCCTGTGTGTTTGGGCAGGGGGCTGGATGAAGGGGGCAGCTCTGCCTCCTCCTTCTCCATCTGCCTGCCCCCACACTCCTTACACATCAGGAGGCAGGTGGTGAATCCACTGTCTCACCCTTCCCAGCGTACTTGATGGGTGGAGATGTCTCGTGCATATTCCCCAGGGTGGCCTGGGTCCATTGCTGTCAGGCCAGCTGTGGCCCAGTGAGCAAGGTTATCTTGGCACCTTCCAAGAGTCCTCCCAGTGGCTCTGCCCAGCACACATCAGCTCTTGTCTGGGCAAGCAGCAAGTGGTTTTATCTTTGTGGAGTCACACCAGGAGAGACAAGCTTTTAGTCTCTCACAGCACTGCACAGGGCCAGCTTCTGCTGCTGGAGGCTAACTCACTAAGCTTCAGTAGTCCAGCTGCACTTCAGTATCTGAAGAGCACCCCCAGGCAGGCTGGGGAGGGACTGTTTAGAAGAGCCTGAGGGGATAAGGCGAGAAGCAGTGGCTTGAAACTGGAGCAGGGGTGGTTTAGGTTGGACATCAGGAGGAAGCTCTGCACAGTGAGGGTGGGGAGAGACTGGAACAGGCTGCCCAGGGAGGTGGTTGAGGCCTCATCCCTGGAGACATTCAGGATCAGCCTTGCTGTGGCCCTGGGCAGCCTGCTGTGGCTGGAGGTGTCCCTGCTGCCTGCAGGGGGTTGGACAAGATGCCCTTGGAGGATCCCTTCCAACCCAATGCAAGCTGAAGCTGGGAAATCAGTTTTCCTGGATGAGTTCTTGCTGAGACCTGGCCTCTGGTGCCTATGGTACACCTATGGTGTCTATGGTGCACCTATGGTACACCTGTGGCACCCCTATGGTGCCCCTATGGTACCTATGGTACCTCTGGTACTGTGCTTCTTGCTGGGTTATGAATTGCAGCCTGCAGAGGTAGCAAAGGCACAGAGGGAGCATCCTCTGCACCTCAGGCTCTGCACTCAGTGTCCCACCTGCAGCTCATCCTTCACCTGCTGCCCAGACAAGCAGCCAGCACCAGCTCTGGGCTCCACCTTTTCCCTTGTCACTGATGAGAGCACAGATCTGGGAAAGGGAGGGGGTTAACCTGGGCCTTCCTCACTCTCCAAGGAAGGGCTCAAGTCCTTGAGCAACCCCCAGGTGTTGGGAAGATGGACCAGATGGGTTCAGACTCTTCTAGAAGATACATCAGCTGAATCCACTGCCTGCAGACAGGAGTAAGTGCTGGAGAGATGGGAGCAAGAGCAGGTGATCACAGAATCATTAAAGCATCACAGAATCCCAGAATGGGTTTGGGTTGGAAGGGACCTTCAAAATCAGCCAGCTCCAGCCCCCTGCCATGGGCAGGGACACCTCCCACCAGCCCAGGCTGCTCCAGGCCTCATCCAGCCTGGCCTTCAACACCTCCAGGGAGGGGCAGCCACAGCCTCCCTGGGCAGCCTGTGCCAGTGTCTTCCCAGCCTCCTCCTAATGTCTTTCACAGGATGGTTTGGTTGATAAAGACTTCTGAGGCCATACAGTCCAAGGCCTTTCACTTCCAAATCTGCAATCTTGTGTCCTTGATCCATCAAAAGAGCCTCCCCCAAAACTCTGAGCCTGGCCTGACCTCCACAGTGTATCTCCAAAGCCATTTTTGCTCCTCTTGTTCTGCATTCACCCTGTGGGCCCTCAAAATGAGCACAGAGCTAAATGCTCTGTGCAGTAGCTTTGCCTGGTTGAGCCTCACCTTGTCCATTCTCCACACTTTTCCCAGCAGCCTGAGGGAGAGTCATGGAATCACAGAACCATAGGGCTTGTTTGGGTTGGCAAAGCCCTCTGAGATCACCCACTCCAGCCAGCAACCCAACCCCACCATGGCCACCAAACCTTGGCCCCAGGTGCCATGGCCACAGGGTTCTGGAACACCCCCAGGGCTGGGGACTCCACCACCTCCCTGGGCAGCCTCTGCCAATCCCTGACCACTCCTGCAGCAAAGAAATTGTTCCTCATCTCCAACCTAACCCTCCCCTGGCACAATTCCAGGGAGTGAGGTGGTGAGAAGGTGAGGTTTAGCATGCAGCACAGAGCTGTGCAGAGACATCCACATCCACAGCTGTGCTGGCTGTGCTGGTGGAACACCTCTCAAGTCCTCCTGCAACACAGGCATGTCCTCCCCCCAGCACTGTGACAACCCTCTCAGATAGCTCACATCTCCCTCTTTGAGACTACATTCCTGTCCTGCATGCTTTGCTGGGACACAGAATCACAGAATGTTAGGGGCTGGAAGGGACCTCAGAAGCTCATCCAGTCCATCCCCCTGCCAGAGCAGGGTCAACTAGAGCAGGTCACACAGGAACACATCCAGGTGGGGTTTGAATATCTCCAGAAAGGGAGACTCCACAACCCCCCTGGGCAGCCTGCTCCAGGGCTCTGGCCCCTCACAGGGATTTAACTCTTCCTCCTGTTTCCATGGCACTTCCTCTGCCTCAGCTTCCACCACTGCCCCTTGTGCTGGCATTGGGCATCACCCAGCAGAGCCTGGCTCCAGCCTCTGGGCACTCACCCTGCACAGCTTTAGCAACAGCAATGAGGTCACCTCTCAGGCTTCTCCTCTCCAAGCTACAGAGCCCTCAGCTCCCTCAGGCTCTCCTCCTAAGGAAGATGTTCCACTGCCTGCAGCAGCTCTGTGGCTCTGTGCTGGACTCTCTCAAGCAGTTCCCTGAGCTCCTTCCTGACCTGAGTGGCCCAGAACTGGACACAATACTCCAGGTGCAGCCTCACCAGGGCAGAGGAGAGGGGCAGGAGGACCTCTCTCAACCTACTGCCCACAGCCCTCCTAATCCACCCCAGGATGCCATTGGCCTTCCTGGCCAGCAGAGCACATTGCTGGCTAATGGTCATCCTCCCACCCACCAGGACCCCCCAGGTCCTTTCCCCTTCACTGCTCTCCAGCAGCTCAGTCCCCAGCCTCTCCTGCTCCATGGGGTTGTTCTTTCCCAGGTGTCAGACTCTCCCCTTGCCCTTGTTGAACTTCATTCCTTGTCTCCCTGCCCAGCTCTCCAGCACAGCCTTCCTGTGCCAGCCACTCCACCCAGTTTGGTGCCAGCAGCAGGCTTGCTGACAGTGCCCTCTGTGCCCCCAGCCAGGTGATTGATGAATCCATTGAACAGCACTGCTCCCAGTACTGATCCCTGAGGGATGGCAGCGCAGGTGTCCCGAGGGGCTCCACTCCATGCAGGCCTGCACTATCTCCTGCCACCAGAATCCCATCTGCCAGAGGAGGCACCCAGTGGGGGGGAGCTGTGGGATGGAGCTGCTCTGATGTTTCCAACCCTCCCAGGAAGCAAGGAGACTCCCTGGAAGGTTTGGTTCTTTTTAACAGCATAAAAGGTATCAGCAGCTCTGCAGGACAGAGGAGCCAGCAGGGCATGAAGCTCCACTGGTGTGAGGTTTGGTGGAGTCTACAGCAGCTGCAGAGCCCCCAGTCCTCCCCTCCCACCCTGCTGAGCTTTTGCAGGCAGGGCAGGTGGTGTGGCTGTGTCCTTCACAGCTCTGGAGGTGCAGCTGCTCGCCGGCGTCTCCTCCGTTTCCTCAGCTTCACTTTCATGCAGAGGTCTTTGATGTCTTCAGTAAGATGCTGAGTCTGGGGTGGGGAAGAGAGATGGCAGAGCTCAGATCTAGGATGGGAACAGGAGGCAGAGGAGAGCTCCTTTGGAGCACAGATTTCACCAGCCTGACTGAGTAGGAGGGTTAAGGCACTTGGCTTGCTGGCCCTGCACCACCAGAATGGGCTTTTGAGGGCAAGACTGAGCCCAAGGCCAGAGGGATTGAAACCAGACCTTGGCCATGGGAAGATCTGTACCTGCTGTATCCTCTGCCCCAGCCCTGCTGGCTCCCTCTCCTTCTGCCCCCACAGGAGCCCTCACCCTGCTCAGGCAGGAGGGGTTTGCTTGGTGTCCTCTGCTCATTGCCCAGGCCCAGGGGAGAGCCCAGGAGAAAGGGGAGATGTCTGCTGGGCTCTGCACTTTCCCCTCCCTTTGGGCAGCTGAGGGTCATTACTGCTGCACTGCCAGGACAGGGATGAAGGGCTCTGGCTTGGCTCTACCATGCTCATCTGTGCACAGCTGTCATCTGCTGGGACATTGAGGTTGACTTCCATCCACAATCTGGTGATCTGGAAGAGGTTGAGGATGGCCATCTTGCTGCAGCCCAGCCGCTGGGTCTTCTCTGCAGTGAGGTCCTGGAAGCTGCCCCAGCAGGTCTCCTGAGGGCAGAGGGGACAGGAGGCATGGGGGGAGAGGAGAGGTTCAGAGAGGAGAGGAGAGGAGAGGTTCAGAGAGGAGAGGAGAGGTTCAGAGAGGAGAGGAGAGGTTCGGAGAGGTTCAGAGAGGAGAGGTTCAGAGAGGTTCAGAGAGGTTCAGAGAGGTTCAGAGAGGTTCAGAGAGGTTCAGAGAGGTTCAGAGAGGTTCAGAGAGGAGAGGAGAGGAGAGGAGAGGAGAGGAGAGGAGAGGAGAGGAGAGGAGAGGAGAGGAGAGGAGAGGAGAGGAGAGGAGAGGAGAGGAGAGGAGAGGAGAGGAGAGGAGAGGAGAGGAGAGGAGAGGAGAGGAGAGGAGAGGAGAGAGGAGAGGATAAAGACCTCAGAGATCATCAAGTCCAACCTATCACCCAACACCATCTGATCAACTACACCATGGCACCAAGGGCCTTATCCAGGCTCTTCCTAAGCACCTCCAGGGATGGGGACTCCACCACCTCCCTGGGCAGCACATCCCAGTGGCCAATCTCTCTTGCTGGGAAGAACTTCCTCCTCACCTCCAGCCTAAACCTCCCCTGGCACAGCTTCAGACTGTATATTCTTGTTCTGGTGCTGGGTGCCTGGCAGAAGAGACCAACCCCCACCTGGCTACAACCTCCCTTCAGGGAGTTGGAGAGAGCAAGAAGGTCTCCCCTGAGCCTCCTCTTCTCCAGGCTAAGCAACCCCAGCTCCCTCAGCCTCTCCTCCCAGGGCTGTGCTCCAGACCCCTCCCCAGCTTTGTTGCTCTTCTCTGGACACCTTCCAGCATCTCAACCGCCTTCCTAACCTGAGGAGCCCAGAGCTGGACACAGGACTCAAGGTGTGGCCTAAGCAGTGCTGAGCACAGTGCAGGATGAGCTCCCTGCTCCTGCTGGCCACACTTTTCTTGCTGCACCCCAGGATGCCATTGGCTCTCTTGGCCACCTGGGCACTCTGCTGTCCCATAACACAGCCAGGCCTTGGAGATCTCCCCCTGCCCATCCCACACGTCCTCACCCAGAGGAAGACTTCCTTCTGAGCCTGGTCAAAACACTCTGGGAGCTGCTCCATCTCATTTTGGTACTGCAGGATGCCAGCTTCTATCTGTTCTCTGTGCTGCTTCAGGAGCATGTCTGCTTGGGCAGCCAGTTCCTTGTCCTCCTGTCGTGACTGCAGCAGGTCCTTGCTCATCCTCAGCAGTGTCTTGTAGCGCCAGATGATTTCCTGCCTCTCCTCAAACTGCAACACAGGACTCCTTTTGTCAGCACTCCCTCTCTCCTCCCTTCACCTCATGACTGCAAGCCTCATGCTGCTTGGCACCCTGCCTTGAGCAGGGACTATGCCTCCCCCAGCTGAGAGACCTTCCCTTCTTCCTGCCCCAGCTGGTGTGTGAGCATCACCACATGTCCTGCATGGTGACATCCCCTGTGCCTGTCCCAAGGCTGTCCCTGTCCCACAGCTGTCCTTGTCCCATAGATGTCCCTGCTGTGAGCAAGGAGAGATCACAGAATCACAGACTGTTGGGAGCTGGAAGAGACCTCAGAAGCTCATCCAGTCCAACCCCCCTGCCAGAGCAGGAGCACCCAGAGCAGGTCACACAGGAACACATCCAGGTGGGGTTTGAATATCTCCAGAGAGGGAGACTCCACAACCCCCCTGGGCAGCCTGCTCCAGGGCTCTGGCACCCTCACAGGAAAACATTTTCCTCCTGTTTCCATGGCACTTCCTCTGCCTCAGCTTCCACCACTGCCCCTTGTGCTGGCATTGGGCATCCCCCAGCAGAGCCTGGCTCCAGCCTCTGGGCACTCACCCTGCACAGCTTTAGCAACAGCAATGAGGTCACCTCTCAGGCTCCTCCTCTCCAAGCTACAGAGCCCTCAGCTCCCTCAGGCTCTCCTTGTGAGGAAGATGTTCCACTGCCTGCAGCATCTTTGTGGCTCTGTGCTGGACTCTCTCAAGCAGTTCCCTGAGCTCCTTCCTGACCTGAGGGGCCCAGCACTGAACACAATACTCCAGATGCAGCCTCACCAGGGCAGAGGAGAGGGGCAGGAGAACTTTTCATGACCTACTGCCCACAGCCCTTCTCATCCACCCCAGGTTGCCATTGGCCTTCTTGGCCAGCAGAGCACATTGCTGGCTCACAGCCAACCTCCCACCCACCAGGACCCCCCAGGTCCTTTTTCCCTTCACTGCTCTCCAGCAGGTCAATCCCCAGCCTCTCCTGCTCCATGGGGTTGTTCTTTCCCAGGTGCAAGACTCTCCCCTTGCCCTTGTTGAACTTCATTCCATGTCTTCCTGCCCAGCTCTCCAGGAGGCCCAGAACTGGACACAATACTCCAGGTGCAGCCTCACCAGGGCAGAGGAGAGGGGGAGAAGAACCTCTCTTGACCTGCTAACCACAGCCCTCCTAATCCAGCCCAGGATGGCAGTGGCACATTGCTGACTCATGGCAAACCTTCCATCCAGTAGGACCCCCCAGGTCCTTTTCCCCTTCACTGGAAGATGTTGCAGCTCTCCCCCACAGTGAGCAGTGCTTTGGGGAAGCACAACTGCAACCACCAGCACTGAGTCAGCCAGGGGTGGAAGGGGCAGAGCAGGGAAGCACAACTGCAACCACCAGCACTGAGTCAGCCAGAGGTGGAAGGGGCAGAGCAGGGAAGCACAACTGCAACCACCAGCACTGAGTCAGCCAGAGGTGGAAGGGGCAGAGCAGGGAAGCACAACTGCAACCACCAGCACTGAGTCAGCCAGAGGTGGAAGGGGCAGAGCAGGGCCTGCAGGAGCAGGAGAGACAGCTGGAGTGGTGGCTGGGCACAGCTCTGGGGACAGCTGCCTAGCTTCTCATTCCCAGACAGATTTTCACTCCTCCCAAACCACCCATGAGATGTGAACCTGTGGCACCAAGGAGTCCTCACTTCCCTCAGCCCTGAGCTTTTCCCTCTTCCAGGACTTTTTCTTTGCCTTTCTCAAGCCTTCATCTCCCTTTCTGGTTCTTTTTCCCTAACCCTGGTCCCCTTGGCTCATCTTGGCTGCAGGGAACCTCTGCCCATCCCATCTGAGGTCCCTGGGTTTGACCCAGTGTTGCCATCCCTAGACCTGCCCTCTCTCCCCTCGCTTTAGCCCCCATGTGAGGCCCTCCTGGAGGCCCTGCTCTGTGTCCCTCACACCCAAACTCACCTGTGAGATCTTCACCACATCCTCTAGACTTCTGTGGAAGATGGAGTACTTCCTTGCTGTGTGGCAGTGCTTCAGGTACTGTCTCCTCAGGGCTTCCAGCTCCCTCTTAGCTCTCAGGAGCTCACTCTCCATCTGCACGGTCCTCTCCCTCTCTCTGGTGGCATCTTGCAGAGCTCGGATTGGCACCTCCTCGTCCTGGTGGTGTTTGCCCCATCAGCACACACCCAGAGGGGAAGGCAGGCGAGATGGAGCTGGGGTCATTCAGCAGCACGGGGAGGAGAGAGCTTCACAACGCAGAGAGCAGGACTGGGGCACCCCTGGCAGCCTTTGCCCCCCTGTCTAACAGCAGCATCCCTCTTGCACTGACCCTTTGGTCTTGTGGCCAGGTCCCTGGGGGGGACAAGCTGAGGCTCCTCTTGGGGGAATGTTTGGGGCCTTCAGGAGATGGCACTGGGACAGGACAAGCTCTCTCCTAAGGGTTTCCCACATGCCTGTGCCCTGTCAGTCCTGCTCCTCAGCCCTCCAGGCTCAGGGGAGGCTTGGCCAGAGGTGGTCTCCCTGGGGAAGGGGAGGAGGTGGTGGTGCAGCTGAGGGTGAGGTGTACCTGTAAAATCCTCTCTCCCTTCTCCACATAGGGTTTCATCTGCTCCTCCTCTACACAGAGGGCCTTCCACCAGCGCAGAATGAGCTCCATCCTCTCCCTGAAGGCCTGGCAGCACCACAACCACCGTGAGAAGGCTGCCTGCACCCAGAGCCACTCACCTGCCCACTGCTGCCCTCCAAAACACCACCCCATAACACCTCCCAGCCAGGCCCCATCAGCCTCCCATCTTTCTCACCTCTTCCTTCACCTCCACAAGCTTCTGCATCTCTTTGGCTTCTTTCTTCTTGTCCTGGAGGTGGATGAAGGAAGACAGGGGCTCCTCCTCTGTCAGTTTGAGCTTCCTGCCACAGAAGTTCACCTCAGGGTTACAGGTTGGGGCATAGAATAGAGTCATAGAAACAACCAGGCTAGAAAAGACCTCAGAGACCAGCAAGTCCAACCTATTCCCTAGCATCTAACACCTCCTGACAAGCAAACCATGGCTCCAAGTGCCACATCCAAGCCTTTTGTGAACACCTCCAGGGATGGGGACTCCACCACCTCCCTGGGCAGCACATCCCAAGGGCCAATTACTCTTTCTGGGAACAACTTTCTCCTCACCTTGAGCCTGAACTTCTCCCTGCACAGCTTGAGACTGTGTCCTCTTGTTCTGGTGCTGCTTGCTGGGAGTAGAGACCAACCCCCTCCTGGCTACAACCTCCCTGCAGGGAGTTGGAGAGAGCAAGAAGGTCTCCCCTGAGCCTCCTCTTCTCCAGGCTAAGCAACCCCAGCTCCCTCAGCCTCTCCTCCCAGGGCTGTGCTCCAGACCCCTCCCCAGCTTTGTTGCCCTTCTCTGGACACCTTCCAGCATCTCAACATCTTTCCTAACCTGAGGAGCCCAGAACTGGGCGCAGGACTCAAGGTGTGGCCTAACCAGTGCTGAGCACAGGGCACAATGACCTCCCTGCTCCTGCTGGCCACACTGTTCCTGATGCAGGCCAGGATGCCCTTGGCCCTCTTGGCCACCTGGTGGCCATGGTGTTGGGGTGCTGTGACCCATCTACCCCACCCTGGGTGAGCTGTCAGAGCTGGGCAGCCCAACAGCATCTCAGATCCCACCTGGCTGCATGGAAGCCACATCCCTCCCCTGCAGGGATCCCTCTGGCACAGCAAGGGAAGTGTTACAGGGAGGAACAGGGCTGGGGAAAGGAGGTACAAGAGGAGACTTAAGTGGTGGAGGTAAGGGATGGGAGTTTGCCATGTTGAGGGAAGGAAGGCTGGAGGAGATGAGAGCACAGCAGTGCTGGAGGCAGGGGAGCAGCCTCCTCACCTGATCAGGGTCAGGAGGTTTTGCCTGTACTGCATAAGGAAATAGGCCAGCAGGTCCTCTTCCTCCGTGGTGGCCATGGCTCCAGCCTGCCCCAGCAAAGCCCAGGCAGATCAGGCTCTCCCAGCACTGCACCTCTCCCAGCTCAGCCCAGCAGCTGCCCTGCAAGCCTGAGGCCTTGGCACTCTGTTGGAGAGGCAAATGGGCAGGGGATGAGCCCCTGGGTGCCTCTTTCCTCCACTTTCCCAGGATCTTCCTGGCCCTGGTTGTGTCTGTGGCCAGCAGCTGCTGGCATGGCACAGTTGCTGGGGACACCTGGATGATGCTCAGGTGGTTACCTGGCAACTGAGATGAGATGAAGTCCTTGCACCAGTGAGGGGGACTGAGCACAGTGGCCAGCACCAGGACCCTGCAGATCTTTTTCCCTTCCTTGCATTTTCCCTGCAGCTTCCTCTTGGCTTGGACAGCAGCACTCTGAGCTGGGTTGGGAACTGGCTGGAGGCTGAGTCCAGAGGGTGGTGGTGAATGGTGCCACAGCCAGCTGGCAGCCAGGCACCAGTGGTGTGCCCCAGGGATCAGTGCTGGGCCCTGTGCTCTTTAACATCTGCATTGATGATCTGGATGAGGGCACTGAGTCCATCAGCAGTAACTTTGCAGATGACACCAAGCTGGGGGCAGGAGTTGATCTGCTGGAAGGTAGAGAGGCTCTGCAGAGGGACCTGGACAGGCTGGACAGATGGGCAGAGTCCAAGGGCAGGAGATTGAACACATCCAAGTGCCAGGTGCTGCACATTGGCCACAGCAACCCCAGGCAGAGCTACAGGCTGGGGTCAGAGTGGCTGAGAGCAGCCAGGCAGAGAGGGACCTGGGGGTGCTGGTGGACAGCAGCTGAACAGGAGCCAGTAGTGTGCCCAGGGGGCCAGGAGGGCCAATGGCATCCTGGCCTGCATCAGGAACAGTGTGGCCAGCAGGAGCAGGGAGGTCATTGTGCCCTGTGCTCAGCACTGGTTAGGCCACACCTTGAGTCCTGTGTCCAGTTCTGGGCTCCTCAGGTTAGGAAAGATGTTGAGCTGCTGGAAGGTGTCCAGAGAAGGGCAAGAAAGCTGGGGAGGGGTCTGGAGCACAGCCCTGTGAGGAGAGGCTGAGGGAGCTGGGGTTGCTTAGCCTGGAGAAGAGGAGGCTCAGGGGAGACCTTCTTGCTATCTCCAACTCCCTGCAGGGAGGTTGTAGCCAGGTGGGGGTTGGTCTCTTCTGCCAGGCACCCAGCAGCACCAGAACAAGAGGACACAGTCTCAGGCTGCACCAGGGGAGGTTCAGGCTGGAGGTGAGGAGGAAGTTCTTCCCAGCAAGAGAGATTGCCCATGGGGATGTGCTGCCCAGGGAGGTGGTGGAGTCACCATCCCCGGAGGTGTTTAGGAAGAGCCTGGCTGAGGCACTCAGTGCCATGGTTGAGTTGATCAGATGGTGCTGGGTGAGAGGTTGGACTCAATGATCTCAAAGGTCTTTTCCAGCCTGGTTAATTCTATTCTATTCTATTCTATTCTATTCTATTCTATTCTATTCTATTCTATTCTATTCTATTCTATTCTATTCTATTCTATTCTATTCTATTCTATTCTATTCTATTCCATTCTCTGCTAAAACCCAGCCCCCTGTGTCCTGTGTCCTCTGCTCTCCTGGCAGGGTCTCTCATCACCCCTGACCTCCACGTCCCACTGCCTCAGAGCTTTTTCCCTCTGTGCCAAAACACCAGATGGAGAGAGAGTTAAACTGAGAGCCCCTCAAGGCTGCTTGGCCACTGCTCTGCACCTGGGGGCCTCTCTCTGGGGGGCTGAGGGAACCCTTCACTAAAATTAACTCCTTGTTTGCTCCACTCTCCAAAATCAAGGAGTGGCCTCCAAGTGCCAGGTGGGGAAAACCTAGAGGTGATGGTGGCCTTGGGCTTGTCTCCTTCCACAGGAGACTTCACTTCTGATGTTTGCTCCTGTCAGTCTCTGGCTACAGGGATCATAGACCCATGGAATGGGGCTGGAGTAGGGTTAGGTGCCATGGGCAGGGACACCTCCCACCAGCCCAGCTTGCTCAAGGCCTCATCCAGCTTGGCCTTCAACACCTCCATGGAGGGGACATCCACAGCCTCCCTGGGCAACCGGTGCCAGTGTCTCACCAACCTCACTGCAAAGAATTTCTTCCTCATCTCCAGTCTCAATCTCCTCTCTCCCAGCTCAAAGCCATTGTTCCTCATCCTGGCACTCCCAGCCCTTGTCACAAGTCCCTCCCCAGCTCTCCTGCAGCCCCTTCAGGTACTGGAAGGCTGCTCTGAGGTCTCCCTGGTGTCTTCTCCAGGCTGACCAGCCCCAACTCTCCCAGCCTGTGCCCACAGGGGAGATTTGTGGCTTGCCCTCCAACAGTTCCAGGTCCTTCTGCTGTTGGGATCTCCAGAGCTGGATGCAGGTGGGGTCTGCAGGGCTGGTCTCACAAGAGCAGAGAGATTCCTGAGGGCCACTGAAGCTGAAACACTCCTGGCTTGGTGGAGCAGGGGATGGCTCTTGGTGGGCAGAAAGCTTCCTCACAGAGTCCTGACTTGCATCAGGGAAATTCTTTTGAGGCAGACAGCATCCCTTGCTCATTCTGAACCAGTAGGAGCTGGTGGGAAAGGCTGCCAGATCCATCTGGCACTTCAAACAGCAGGAAGATATATGGCCCAGGAGGGGACCATTTGTTCTGTGAGAGACACTTCATGTAGAGACAAAGGACCCAAGGCTGGGCAGGGAATTCGCCTGCCTCTCAGTACCAGCTTCAAAGTGATGCCAGCAGTGACCAGTGACCTCCCTTCCCTGCACCCTGAGGTCAGCACCGGGCTCCTGGCCATGCCCACAGCTCAGGCAGCTCAAACCTGCTCTGCCAAAGCACTTTCTGGACCTTGGCAGGGACAAGTCTGCCCCAGGACTGAGGCTTGTACCTGCCTGTGAGGGCAGGTGAGGTGAAGTCAGGTGAGGGCAGGTGAGATCAAGTGAGGTGAGGTGAGGTGAGGTGAGGTGAGGTGAGATCAGGTGAGGTCAGGTAAGGTGAGGTGAGGTGAGGTGAGATCAGGTGAGGTCAGGTAAGGTGAGGTGAGGTGAGGTGAGGTGAGATCAGGTGAGGTCAGGTAAGGTGAGGTGAGGTGAGGTGAGGTCAGGTCAGGTCAGGTCAGGTCAGGTGAAGTGAAGGGGCCTCCCCCCCTCCTCCACAGCCAGGAATTCTCCCTGGAAAAGTCATAGAATCACAGAATGGTTTTGGTTGGAAGAGACCTTTCAGATCACCCAGTCCAACCCTGAACCCAGCACTGCCAGGGCACCACCAACCCATGGCCCTCAGCACCACATCCACACAGCTCTGAAACCCCCCCAGGGATGGGGACTCCACCACTGCCCTGGGCAGCCTGGGCCAGGCCCTGACAATCCTTTCCATGAAGAAATTGTTCCTCATGTCCAACCTAAATCTTCTCTGGTGCAACTTGAGGCCATTTCCTCCCATCCTGTCAGTTGTTACTGAGGAGAAGAGGCCAACCTCCACCTCATCCAACCTCCTTCCAGGGAGCTGTGGAGAGCCAGAAGGTCTCCCCTCAGTCCTCTTTTCTCCTGGCTAAACAACCCCAGCTCCCTCAGCCAGTTCCTCCTCACAAGTCTTGTGCTCTAGGCCAAGCCCTGCCCAGTCTTGCATCCTGTGGGCTGGAGGAGCTGCTGGGCCCCAGCAGAGCACAAGAAGCCACTAAAGAAGCAGTGAGGAAGGTCTCAAGGTGTCTGAATTTCAAGTCCTTGCTGCAGAGCTGAGGGTTGGAGCACAGGGTGTCTGGGAAGTGTTGAAGTCCTGCCCTGGCACAGACTCATGGAATGGTTTGGGTTGGAAGGGACCTTCAAGATCATCCAGTTCCAACCCCCTGCCATGGGCAGGGACACCTCCCACCAGCCCAGGCTGCTCAAGGCCACATCCAGCCTGGCCTTGAGCACTTCCAGGCAGGAAGCCACAGCCTCCCTGGGCAACCTGTGCCAGTGTCTCACCCCCCTCACTCTACAGAATTCCTTCCCAGTCTGCAGTCTTTCACTCAAGCAGAGCTGCAGAGCCTTGTCCTCATCCTCCAGAGGCTGAGCTGTGCTGTGCTGTCTGGAACTAAAACCTCTACAGTCTGGGGAGAACAGAGCAGAGCAGAGAAGAGAAGAGAAGAGAAGAGAATAGAACAGAACAGAATAGAATAGAATAGAATAGAATAGAATAGAATAAACCAGGACGGAAAAGACCTCTGAGATCATTAAGTCCAACCTATCACCTAACCCCATCTGATCAACTAAACCATGCCACCAAGAGCCTCAGCCAGGCTCTTCCTAAACACCTCCAGGGATGGGGACTCCACCACCTCCCTGGGCAGTACATTCCAATGGCCAATCTCTCTTGCTGGGAAGAATTTCTTCCTCACCTCCAGCCTGAACCTCCCCTGGCACAGCTTGAGACTGTGTCCTCTTGTTCTGGTGCTGGGTGCCTGGGAGAAGAGACCAACCCCCACCTGGCTACAACCTCCCTGCAGGGAGTTGGAGAGAGCAAGAAGGTCTCCCCTGAGCCTCCTCCTCTCCAGGCTAAGCAACCCCAGCTCCCTCAGCCTCTCCTCACAGGGCTGTGCTCCAGACCCCTCCCCAGCTTTGTTGCCCTTCTCTGGACACCTTCCAGCAGCTCAACATCTTTCCTAACCTGAGGGGCCCAGAACTGGACACAGGACTCAAGGTGTGGCCTGAGCAGTGCTGAGCACAGGGCAGAATGAGCTCCCTGCTCCTGCTGGCCACACTGTTCCTGATGCAGGCCAGGATGCCCTTGGCCTTCTTGGCCCCCTGGGCACACTGGTGGCTCCTGTTCAGCCTACCCTCAAGCAGTGAAGCAGAGCCTTCAGAGGCAGGTGCCTGGATTGCAGCTCAGGCAATCCAAGTTCCTCATCACGATGGATAATTGGATTCAGGCATTTCCAAGGGGAAGCCCTGGCTGAGTTCCCAGCCTGCCTGGGAATTCCCCAGCCTGTGACACTGTCAGACAAGTGCCAGGCAGGCTCCAGGGAGCAAGGGATGCCATCAGTCACCTTCCTGCTCGCTAGGCACAGAAACCCCCACGGGGCTGCCTCCCTCCCTTTGGCCTCATGGCATTTTGTTGCTCCTGAGGAGCAGGAGGTGCTGCCCCCCTGCAGCCAGCACCCATAATGTGAACCCTGGGGGGTTACCTTCCCCCATAGGGAGCTGTGGGATTCTTTCTTCCCGTGCTGGAGGCTCTGAGCAAAGCTGCTGCTGCTGCCTGCAGCTGCCTGGATGCAGGAGCAGTCACCCAGGGGTTTTGTTCTGGGTCAGGGGTTGGAGGCAATGAGCTGAGAGGTCTCTTCCAACCCAAATGGTGCCCTGATCTGGGGGGTTTATGACTCTTGCCAAGCAGTAGGAGTTGAAGCTGAGTCCAAAGAGGGTCAATGCCTTGGTGTGGGCCAGACCAGAACCACTTCTGCTCTGTGCTGTCCCTGCCCAGCTCAGGCTCTGCTCCCTGAGGCTCTTTGTGCAGCTCAGGGCAGCTCTGCACAGCCAGGGGCTGCTCCTGGCAGGGAGAAGCTGATGGGGATAGGTCCTGCCAGGGGCTGGGCTGCAGAAAAGTTCTGGCTCAGATTTGCTGCTGGGCACACCAAGGGCACTGCCACAGCTTGTGCCACACATTGGAGGCTCTCACTCTCTACAACTCCCTGAAGGGAGGCTGGAGCCAAGTGGGGGTCAGCCTCTTCTCCAAGGAACAAGTGACAGGATGAGAGGAAATGACCTCAAGTTGCCCCAGGGAAGGTTTAGGTTGGACATGAGGGACAATCTCTTCATGGAAAGGATTGTCAAGCTCTGGAAGAGAAGAGGCTGCCCAGGGCAGTGGTGGAGTCCCCATCCCTGGGGGGGATTCAGAGCTGTGTGGCTGTGGTGCCATGGTGTGGGGGTGCCCTGGCAGTGCTGGGTTCATGGTTGGACTTGGTGATCTCAGTGGTCTCTTCCAGCCACAACAGTGCCATGATTCTATGACTCCTTCCTCTCTCTGGCATCATCCTCATCCCCACAGCATGGCCAAACCCTTGACCCAAGCACTCTCTTCCCCTCCTCTTGCCCTGCTCCACAACTAGCAGACCCCAGCCAGTGCTTCCTGGAGTGCTGGACCCTGCTGGCTTGGTGGCTGGTGGCTGGGAAACCCTGAGCTGAGCTCAGACCTCTGCCCACCTGAGCGGGATGAGTCCAGGCCCTGCCTTACACAGGTGACTTTTTAAGTGTCCCTAACCTCCCTTTGCTGTTTGTATCCCCACCCCAAGCTTTGCACTTCCACCAAAGCTTTGCTCTTCCCCAAAGCTCTGCTCCTCCATGCTCTGCATCAAGCAAGAGTTTCCTCCTCTTCTGCTCTCCATAGCAACTGCATCAGCTTGCCATGAATAAATTACCTCTGACTTGACATCCCTTATTAGAACCTAGCAAATGCCATTTCTGAGTCACAGATACCCAGGAGAAACCTTTTCTCTTCATCCCTTAGGTACTGCCCCCACCTTCTCCTTCTTCCTCCTTAAAGGAAACAGAATCCTTTATTTATATCTCTGGCTTTTTCAGCTCCTCTGCTTTTGAAGCCTCTGATGTGGAAGGCTGAGTGACAGCCTTTCTCTTCTGGCCTTCAGAAGCTCCCAGGGCAGTACAAACCACCCTTGGTGAGAACTGACTCCTGCAGATCACACTGGGCACAGGGCTGGCTGGAGCCTGAGTGACCAAATTCCTGCCCAGCATCATTGCACAAGTGACAGGACAAGAGGAGACAGCCCCAGGTTGCCCCCAGAGGAGGCTCAGGTTGGACATAAGGAACAATTTCTTCCCCCAAAGGGTTGTCAGGGCCTGGCCCAGGCTGCCCAGGGCAGTGGTAGAGTCCCCATGCCTGGAGGGGTTTCAGAGCTGTGTGGATGTGGTGCTGAGGGCCATGGTGTGGCGGTGCCCTGGCAGTGCTGGGCTCAGGGTTGGACTGGGTGATCTGAAAGGTCTCTTCCAACCCCAAATGATTCTGCAATGCTGTTGTCATGCTATGATTTCCCAGCTGCTGAGTCCCCAAGGGACAGGCTGAGGGCAGCTGAGCTTCCATCCAGGGAGAGCACATTCAGCATGGGCACACTCCAGCAGCATCCTCACTGAGTCCCCAGGGCTTGCTGGAGGGGGGGGAGCAGTCCCCATGTGGTACTGGGGCCGTCTGGAGCCGAGGGAAGGTCCCTGCCCCTCTCCACCACCCTGTCCAGCCCGAGACAGCTCCCAGCCTGCCAAAGCAGTTGAGTTTTCCCCGGTCGGTGTGGCCAGGGCCCAGGAGAGGGAGCACTTAGGAAAGGAGTGCCGAGTCCCAGCTGCTGGACCAGCCCTGCACGCATCCCTTCCCCTGGGATGGCTGCAGGCTGTCCTGAGAGGGAGCAAGGCTCCAGCCCTTCTGTCAGCACACCCCTCCACTGGACTCTGCAGCACTGCCCTGTGCTCCTGAACTGGGAGCCCAGCACCGGACCCAGGACTCCAGATGTGGCCTCAGCACAGAGAGTAGAGGGGGAGGAGAATCATAGAATCAATAATAAGGTTGGAAAAGACCTCAAAGATCACCAAGTCCAACCTGTCACCCAACACCTCCTGGCTAACTAAACCATAGCACCAAGTGCCACATCCAATCCCCCTTCGAACACCTCCAGGGACAGTAACTCCACCACCTCCCTGGGCAGCACACTCCAATGGCCAACATCTCTCTCTGTGAAGAATCCTGCCCTCACCTCCAGCCTAAACTTTCCCGAGAGGACTGTGTCCTCTTGCTCTGGTGCTGGTTGCCTGGGAGAAGAGACCAACCCCCTCCTGGCTACAACCTCCCTTCAGGCAGTTGTAGAGAGCAGTAAAGTCTCCCCTGAGCCTCCTCCTCTCCAGGCCCTCCCTCGACCTGCTGGCCACACTCCATGCACCCCAGGACACCCTTGGCTTTCCTGGCCACAAGGGCACACTGCTGGCTCATGGGGAACTTGCTGTCCCCCCAGCACTCCCAGTTCCTTTCTCTGTGGAGCTGCTTCCCAGCAGGTCCCCCCTCAGCTGTGCTGCTGCAGGAGGTTGTTCCTGCCCAGGTGCAGGACCCTACCCTTGCCCTTGGTGAACCTCATGAGGTTCCCTCTGCCCAGCTCTCAGCCTGGCCTGGTCTCACTGAAAGCCAGCACAGCCTGAGGGGTGTCAGCCACTCCTCCCACTTGGGTACCACCTGAGGGTCCATTCCATCCCTTCATTCAGGTCATTGAGGAAGATGCTGAACAAGACTGGGACCCATTCTTGATCCCTGAGGAGCAGCATGAGGTCCAGGCCTTCATTTAGCCCCTGCACTGCTGATCAGCACCCTCTGAGCTCTGTCCCTCAGCCAGTTCTCAACACACCTCCCTCTCCACACTTGCTGAGCACGCCTGGGTGGATGTTACAAGCCCCATGCTTGTAGAGCAAGGATGGTGGAAGCCTCCTGCCTGGAGGTGTTTGCAGCCAGGCTGGATGTGGCTGTGAGCAACCTGCTGTAGTGTGAGGTGTCCCTGCCCATGGCAGGGGGGTTGGGACTGGCTGAGCCTTGAGGTCCCTTCCAACCCTGACAGTTCTGTGACTCTGTGACAGTGTCAGGAGTCCTGCTGGCAGTAACTGTTCAGACTCTCTCCTGAAGTTAAGCTCCCTCTGTTCTCTGCTGTCAAAAGCAAGTGGAGTGCTGAGCCCACTGATGCCACAGCTGTGTAGGCTTCATTGGGAAGGATTCATCCACACCTCCCTACCATCCCTGCTGCTTCAGCTGCTTGTTCCCATCCTGGTGGGGTTCAGCCTGTTCAGAACAAGGGTGCCTGCAGCAGTGAAGCAAGGAGATAGTGAGCAGCTCCTAGAGCAAGAGAGCAGCAGCCTGGACAGTTGGGTGAGAAGAGAAAAAGGGAACAGACCTCCCAGCTCATTTGTGGAGCAACTCATAGAGCCACAGAACTGTCAGGGTTGGAAGGGACCTCAAGGCTCAGCCAGCTCCAACCCCCCTGCCATGGGCAGGGACACCTCACACTGCAGCAGGTTGCTCACAGCCACATCCAGCCTGGCTGCAAACACCTCCAGGCAGGAGGCTTCCACCACCTCCCTGGGCAACCTGTGCCAGGCTCTCACCACCCTCCTGGGGAACAACTTCTTCCTAACATCTAAAATCTCTACAAGAAGAGACCAGAAGGGACAGCCCAGTTCCCTCTGCCATGCACAGGGGGCTCCATGAATCAGAACCTCAGGATGATGCAGCAGGAATAAGAGGCAAATTATGACTCAGTGTCCAGACACCCCCCAAAGCAGCAGCAGCCACTGAGCCATGTTCAAATGGACTCCTTCCTCTTCTGGGCACTGGGGAGGAGGTGATGGGGCTGTTCAGTCTGGAGGAGAGAAGGCTCTGAGCAAACTCCACTACCTCTCTGGGCAGCCTGCTCCAGGCCTCCAGCAACCTCACAGCAAACAACTTTCTTCTCCTCTTCAGACAGAACCTCCTGGGTTCCAGTTTGTGTCCAGTGTCCCTTGTCCTATCACAGGACACCACTGACAAGGATAGGATAGGATAGGATAGGATAGGATAGGATAGGATAGGATAGGATAGAATAGAATAGAATAGAATAGAATAGAATAGAATAGAATAGAATAGAATAGAATAGAATAGAATAGAATAGAATAGAATAGAATAGAATAGAATTAACCAGGTTGGAAAAGACCTTTGAGATCATGGAGTCCAACCTATCACCCAGCACCATCTGATCAACTAAACCATGGCATCAAGTGCCTCATCCAGGCTCTTCCTAAACACCTCCAGGGATGGGGACTCCACCACCTCCCTGGGCAGCACATCCCAATGGCCAATCTCTCTTTCTATGAAGAACTTCTTCCTCACCTCCAGCCTGAAACTCCCCTGGCACAACTTGAGACTGTGTCCTCTTGTTCTGGTGCTGCTTGCCTGGGAGAAGAGACCAATCCCCACCTGGCTACAACCTCCCTGCAGGGAGTTGGAGAGAGCAAGAAGGTCTCCCCTGAGCCTCCTCTTCTCCAGGCTAAGCAACCCCAGCTCCCTCAGCCTCTCCTCACAGGGCTGTGCTCCAGACCCCTCCACAGCTTTGTTGCCCTTCTCTGGACACCTTCCAGCAGCTCAACATCTTTCCTAACCTGAGGAGCCCAGAACTGGACACAGGACTCAAGGTGTGGCCTGTCCAGTGCTGAGCACAGGGCACAATGACCTCCCTGCTCCTGCTGGCCACACTGCTCCTGATGCAGGCCAGGATGCCATTGGCCCTCCTGGCTGCTGGGCACACTGCTGGCTCATGTTCAGCCTACCATCGACCAGCACCCCCAGGTCCCTCTCTGCCTGGCTGCTCTCAGCCACTCTGACCCCAGCCTGCAGCACTGCCTGGGGTTGCTGTGGCCAATGTGCAGCACCTGGCACTTGGATGTGTTCAATCTCCTGCCCTTGGACTCTGCCCATCTGTCCAGCCTGTCGAGGTCCCTCTGCAGAGCCTCTCTACCCTCCAGCAGATCAACTCCTGCCCCCAGCTTGGTGTGAGCCTGACCCCCTCCTGATATCTACCCTTCAGCTATTTACAGACATTGCTCAGCTCCCCTCTGGGGTTGTTCTTCTCCAGGTTCAACAGCCCCAGGCCTCTCAGCCCTTCGTCCTCACACAGATGTTCCAGTCTCTTCATCATCCTCATAGCCTCCACAGGACTCTCTCCAGTAGTTCCCTGTCCCTCTTGAGCTGGGGAGTCCAGAGCTGGACTGTCTTGGTCTGGAGAGGGAAAGAGACTCTGTCTTTTGAATATTCCTGTGTTGTGAAATGAGAGGCACAAACCAGGCCAACATATCAACAGCTAGGCTATTGATTACATAAATAAAGTGGATGGATCAGAAGGGGAGAGAGAGAGAATAGAGAGAGAAGAGGAAAGGAATGATATTACCACACCCCTCACCCCCCCAAGACAGTTTGAGTCTGTGGAGGAAAGGTGCTGCAGGAGATGTTGGGTCTGGAGAGAAAGGCTGCTGAGGCTTTGGCTGGGGAAGAGCTGTGGTCCTCTGAGCAGCCTGGGTCTGTAGCTGGGTCTCTTCAGCTCCATGAGTTGCAGCCTCTTCAGCTCCATGAGTTGCAGCAGGCAGAATTTAGGACATGGAGAGAGGGTTCAGTCTGCTTCCTCCAGGCTCCAGGGCCTCCTTTCCCCGGAGCAGCACTGTCTCAGCCTTTCCCTTCTCTCCTGCTTTCCTTCTCAGCAGCATTGTCCTTCTCCTGTGGTTTCCTCCATCTGTGTTTGTGGTTCTCCATTTCTCTTCTGCCAAGCCAGTCTTTTATACAGTTTTTAGTCCTTAGCTATGTGCCCAAGTATTGTCCCTCAGGAATTCAGGGGCCAGGCAATCATCCTCAGGCAAGGATCCAGGTATGGCTCCCCAGGCAATCTCTCTGTGCATTCCTGTGTGTTTGGGCAGGGGGCTGGATGAAGGGGGCAGCTCTGCCTCCTCCTTCTCCATCTGCCTGCCCCCACACTCCTTACACATCAGGAGGCAGGTGGTGAATGCACTGTCTCACCCTTCCCAGGGTACTTGATGGGTGGAGATTACCTTGTCTCATGCATATTCCCCAGGGTGGCCTGGGTCCATTGCTGTCAGGCCAGCTGTGGCCCAGTGAGCAAGGTTATCTTGGCACCTTCCTTCCAGTGGCTCTGCCCAGCACACATCAGCTCTTGTCTGGGCAAGCAGCAAGTGGTTTTATCTTTGTTGAGTCACACCAGGAGAGACAAGCCTTTAGTCTCTCACACGGACCCAGGACTCCACATGTGGCATCACTTGGGCAGCATAGAGGGGGAAGAGATCCTCCCTTTACCTGGCAGGGGCACCCAGGGGTGGCACAAGCCCCAGATCCTCTGAGTTCATCTTTTGTGGTGCCAAGAACCCCAACCCCAGAAGCAGCAGCTGCAGGGTTGTTTCCCAGGGAAGTTCTAGCAGCCCTGTGGCAACACCAGGAGGATTCTGGATGCATCTAGGTGAAAGCAAAGTGCCTCCTGTCTTGTCTTGGGTTGTTTTCAAGCTGGGTTTGGGTTTTTTTTGGCTGGGGTGAGCCAAGTTGTGGGATGTGGCACCAGTCTGAAGCTGTTCCCTTACTGCCCAGGCTGGGGGCAGAGATGGTGACCTGATCCCCAAGGTGTATCTGCAGCTCCACAGCCACCTGCCATAAACAACCCCCCCTGGAGCCCCCCAGCTCCAGCACTCAGCTGGTTTGCAGAACACCAGAGGTTTCTGGAGATAATGAAGCTCCCTGCATTCACATCAGCTGAAGCTGCCTCATCTGCCATGGCTGCTGGAAAGGTCTTGGCCTCCCTTTTCTTCCCCATCAAAGGTTTGATTTCAGCTCCACAGGAGCTCAAATGCACAGCAGGATAATTGCCAGGCTGAAGGTCTGCAGATGTCTTGGGCTGGATTCAGCTGCCTGGTAACCAAGGGGAGCTCAGAGCCCTTTTCCAGGCACTCAGTGCTGGGCTAGCTCTTGCTTTTGGGCTTTGAAAGCTCTCCTGTGGGTCTTGGTGGCACCAGACCCCCCAGGTGACTCCCCCAAGCCAGGGGAGACAAGAGCAGAGATGGCACCGTGGTGGTGACCACCAGAGGGGCTGGGGGAAAGGAGAAACAGGACCCTGGTTTGGTCAGAGCTCAGGGGGATGTCTCAGCTGGTGACCATGGCTCCTGAAGAGGACCAGGACAGACAAACTTGACCCTCCTTCATGGGGAGGTTCTGACCAACGAGACCAAAGAGCATGAGTGAAGTCCAAGGCTGTCTCCCCATGGTCCTTGCACCAGGCAATGGCCACCCCAGCCTCAGGTGGAGCCTCCCAGCCCTGCTCAGTGCTGCAGCAAGGCCCAGGCTCAGAAGTGGCACCAGCCCTGGCCTTTGGCCTGGGTCACAGCACCCAGCCACAGCTGTGCCAGGCAGGGAGAGGCTCCACTGCCACTCCCAGCTGCTGAGGAGGGAACATCTCTACAGGCAGGTGGAGCTTGTCTGGCGGCTGGCGCAGCAGCCGTCACCTGCAGCCAGCAAGCTGCCCTCCTGCCTCTGAGACTACATCTTGGCTCTCTTGATGTGAATCAACAAAGAGTAAATCACCTTAGATCCTTGCCCAGACAACAGCTGATGTGTAGGACTCTCTGGCTGAGTAGCCAAGCCCAGAGAGTGGTGGTGAATGGTGCCACAGCCAGCTGGCAGCCAGGCACCAGTGCTGTGCCCCAGGGATCAGTGCTGGGCTCCATCCTCTTTAACATCTTCATTGATGATCTGGATGAGGGCATTGAGTCAGTCATCAATAAATTTGCTGACAACACCCAGCTGGGGGCAGGAGTTGATCTGCTGGAGGGTAGAGAGGCTCTGCAGAGAGACCTCGACAGGCTGGACAGATGGACAGAGGCCAAGGGCAGGAGATTGAACACATCCAAGTGCCAGGTGCTGCACATTGGCCAGAGGACAGACACGTGTCTTGCCGGGCCGAGAGGCAAAACCCCAGAGGAGCTGAGTCCCCAGGACAGTTTCGTTTGACTGGAGCAAGGAGCGAGCGCTGCTGCAAAAGGATTACAGCTGAGGAACCTCCTCTCTACAAAGCTATCATAGTATCACAGTATCAGTCAGGGTTGGAAGGGACCACAAGGATATCTAGTTCCAACCCCCCTGCCATGGGCAGGGACACCCCACACTAGATCAGGCTGCCCAGAGCCTCATCCAGCCTGGCCTTAAACACCTCCAGGGCTGGGGCCTCAACCACCTCCCTGGACAACCCATTCCAGGGCTTCACCACTCTCATGGGGAAGAACTTCCTCCTCACCTCCAGCCTGAATCTCCCCACCTCCAGCTTCATTCCATTCCCCCTAGTCCTATCACTGCCTGAGATCCTGAGCAGTCCCTCCCCAGCCTTCCTGTAGCCCCCTTCAGATACTGGAAGGCCACAATGAGGTCACCTCGGAGCCTTCTCTTCTCCAGACTGAACAGCCCCAACTCCTTCAGTCTGTCCTCACAGGAGAGGTGCTCCAGCCCTCTGATCATCCTCCTGGCCCTTCTCTGGACATGTTCCAGCACCTCCACATCCCTCTTGCAATAGGGGCTCCAGAACTGGAGGCAGTACTCCAGGTGGGGTCTCCCCAGAGCTGAGCAGAGGGGGAGGATCACCTCCCTTGCCCTGCTGGCCACACTTCTCCTGCTGCAGCCCAGGATCTGACTGGCTTTGCAGGCTGCAAGTGCACACTGAGAGCTCCTGTTGAGCTTCTCCTCCCCCAGCACCCCCAAGTGCAAACCCTTTGGGAGCAAATCCTGCCTCAGGAATAAGCTGCAGACACCAACAGAGAGCGAAACGGTGCTCCTGCAGCTTCCACCTGGTCGGGGCCATTTTGGTTCGTCTAGATCTTAACGTGTGCCACTCAGAATCTCCATCTTTGAGTTTCAAGCCATCCCCCCTTGTCCTGTCACCACAGACCCTGCTCAAAACTCTGTCCCCAGCTTTCTGCTCAGCCCTGGAAGCACTGCAAGGCCACCAGGTCTCCCTGGAGCTCTTCTTCAGCTCTGTTCTCCAGACCCTTCCCCAGCTTTGATGCCCTTCCCTGGGCCTGCTCCAGCCCCTCAGTGTCCTTCCTGGAGTGAGGGGCCCAGAACTGAACCCAGTTTACCACAGCACCCCCCAGTTCCCCCTCTCCATTTGTGTCCTCTTCTCTCCTCTCCCTTCATTAACTCTCTGGTCAGATCTGGAGGTTTCTGAAGATTAAAGCCAGAAAATCAGCTGTTCCCCACATTCCCTTCCTTTTGTTCTTCTCTCCCACTGAGCAGCAAGCTGAAGCTCTTCTTCACCCCTGCAGATGCTCTTCCCTAGAGACTTTCAGTACCCTCTCCCTTCTCTTCTTCTCTACAGACTTTCCAGAGCCACCTGGATGTGTTCCTGTGTGACCTGCCCTGGGTGATCCTGCTCTGGCAGGGGGTTTGGACCCAGTGATCCCCAGAGGTCCCTTCCAATCCCTACCATTCTCTCATTCACTCTGCCTGTGGTGCCCCTGCATGCAGCAGCCTCCACTTCTGGTGGCCTCTCAGTGCTTCAAGGGCTGAGCAGAGAGCTGGGGACTGACTCTTGAGCAGGGTCTGTTGTGACAGGAGAAGGGGAGAAACTCAAAGAGGGAGATTGAGACTGAAGAGGAAGGGGAAATGTTTGACCCTGAGGGTGGTGAGAGCCTGTCTCAGGTTGCCCCATGGCTGGCACCATTGCAGGTCAGGTTGTTTGGGGCTGTGAGCAGCCTGCTGTGGTTGGGGATGTCCCTGCTGGCTGCAGAGGGTTGGACTGGATGAGCTTTGAAGGTTCCTTCCCACTCAAGCCCCTCTGGGATTCCTGATGACCCTAAGCACTCCCTAGGCTCTTGAATGGCATCTTGGTGTTGTCCTCTGATCTTCAGAGGTCCCTTCAAACCCCTCCCATCCTCTCATTCACTCTGCCTGTGGTGCCCCTGCAGGCAGCAGCCTCCCCTTGCCATCCTCATCCCACTGGCTCCTGCCACCCCTCCAGCTTCAGCCTTGCTCCTCTGCTCTTCTCTTTGGTGCTGTGGTGACCAAGGGCTTGTGCAGCCCTCCCCTCCCACAGCTCCTGTGCTTCTCTGTGCTGTGAACACTTCCCATGGAGCTGAAGCAGAGCCCTGCTCAGGAGCTATCAGCTTCCCTGCCAGCTTTCCTGGCAGCCTTGCCCTCAGCGACCCCCTGTCAGGAAGGTCCCTGTGGGTTGGTGCCTGTTTGATTCATGGATTCAAGGAAAGGACCTTAAAGCTCATTCAGCTCCAACCCCCTGCCATGGGCAGGGACCCCTCCCACCAGCCCAGGCTGCTCCAGGCCTCATCCAGCCTGGTCCTGAACACCTCCAGGGAGGGGACATCCACAGCCTCCCTGGGCAGCCTGTGCCAGTGTCTCCCCACCCTCACTGGAAAGAATTTCTTCCTCCTCTCCAGTCTCAATCTGCCCTCAGCTTCACTCCATTGCCTCTCATCCTGGCACTCTTGCCAAAAGTCCCTCCCCAGCTGTCCTGTAGCCTCTCATGGGTACTGAAAGACTGCTCTAAGGTCTCCTTGGAGCCTCATTGCTGTCCATGTGTCCACCTGTCCTTGTGTTTTGGATCCTTGTGAGCCAGCTGCAGCTGTGCCTTTGTCCTGCTCATCTCCTAGCTGCGGCTGAGAACGAGTGAGGAGCTCTGATCTGAAGAAGCCAGCTCTTTGTTTTCCACCCAGACAAGCCTCAGCAGGGCACGAGCAGGTCTGGGGGAGAGGAGCTGGGAAGCTGTGTGCCTCCAGCTCCCGCCACACAGCCTGAAAAATGAGGAGATGATGCCATCCCCAGGCCCTGGGAGAAACAGCAAGGGTTTGAACAGTGCAAGGGAGATCAGAGAGCCACAGAATCAACAAGGGTAGAGAAGACCTCAGAGATCATCCAGTCCAACCTATCACCCAACACCTCCTGACAACTAAAGCATGGCTCCAAGTGCCACATCCAATCCCCTCTTGAACACCTCCGGGGATGGGGACTCCA
This sequence comes from Melanerpes formicivorus, assembly GCF_026170545.1. Classification (NCBI taxonomy): domain Eukaryota; kingdom Metazoa; phylum Chordata; class Aves; order Piciformes; family Picidae; genus Melanerpes; species Melanerpes formicivorus. The sequence goes on from NW_027142373.1 coordinate 11,881,222, forward strand.
CCACCTCCCTGGGCAGCACATCCCAATGGCCAATGACTCTTGCTGGGAAGAACTTCATCCTCACCTCCAGCCTAAACCTCCCCTGGCACAGCTTGAGACTGTGTCCTCTTGTTCTGGTGCTGGGTGCCTGGCAGAAGAGACCAACCCCCACCTGGCTACAACCTCCCTGCAGGGAGTTGCAGAGAGCAAGAAGGTCTCCCCTGAGCCTCCTCCTCTCCAGGCTAAGCAACCCCAGCTCCCTCAGCCTCTCCTCACAGGGCTGTGCTCCAGACCCCTCCCCAGCCTTGTTGCCCTTCTCTGGACACCTTCCAGTATCTCAATGTCCTTCTTAACCTGAGGAGCCCAGAACTGGACACAGGACTCAAGGTGTGGCCTAAGCAGTGCTGAGCACAGATTGGCAGCCAGAGCACACAGCCAGGGGTGCTGAGGAACCTGGGGGATGAGGAACCTGGGGGCTGAGGAACCTGGGGCTGAGACACCAGAGCAGTTTTCCATGGCTGTCTTCTCCATCATACAGCCTTGGTGCTCAGCACCTCCCAGCACCTCACATGCTCTCAGCAGAGCTCTTCAGGAGGCCTGGCTGGTCTGCAGGGACGTGCAGCTCCTCTCCACTGCCTACTCCAGGCTTCTGCCCTCCCACACGCTGGTCTGCCACTGGAAGTCACAGTCTCACGGTGTCACAGTCCATGAGAGGCTGGAAGGGAGCTCCAGAGCTCATCCAGTCCAACCCCCTGCCAGAGCAGCATCACCCAGGGCAGTCTGCACAGGAAGGCATCCAGGTGGGGTTGGAAAGGCTCCAGAGAAGGAGACTCCACAACCCCCCTGGGCAGCCTGATCCAGGGCTCTGGCACCCTCACTGGAAAGAAGTTTCTCCTCATGTTGAGCTGAAACCTTCTCTGTTCCAGTTTGTATCCATTGGTCCTTAGCTCATTGCTGTGCTGAAAAGAGCTTGGCCCCCTCCCCTTGCTCCCCACCCCTCAGATATTGATAGACATTGATCAGATCCCTCTCAGCCTTCTCTTCTCCAGACTAAGCAGCCCCAGGGTTCTCAGTCTCTCTTCACAGGAGAGATGCTCAAGTCCCCTAATCATCCCCCAGACCCTTCAGAGGTCTGTGTTGAGCCCCTGGGAACAAGTGTTGAGTTCCAGCAGCCAGGCTGAGGTCCTGTCCTGAAGGTGGAGAGGGCAGCTGGGCTGCTGTGCTGCCCAGGTGAGCCAGAGAGGGAGGGCTGCATGAAGGTCTGGGCCCTCAGAGCCCAGCAAGGAAGAGTATGTCCCACTGCAGACAATTGGGATGGGTTGGAGTGGTGTGAGCAGGGCTCTGAGCCTGAAGGATGGAGCTCAGCTGTGGAACCTGTGGGCAGAGGAGGACCTTGCTTTGATGCAGGGCTCTCTCCTGCCCTGCTGGCTGGAGGAACAGCACATCTCTGCTGGGCCAGCCCTGTGTGCTGCCACCTGGGGAAAGGAAAGATGGCAGAAAAGCTGAGAAAGCCTCAGAAGTGGCTGGTCTGCTGCTGCCTGGGGCACAGCTCCACTCCTTCACAGACTCAGAGAATCACAGAATGCTTTGGCTTGGAAGGGACCTTCAAATCACCCAGCTCCAGCCCCCTGCCATGGGCAGGGACACCTTCCACCAGCCCAGGCTGCTCCAGGCCTCATCCAGCCTGGCCCTGAACACCTCCAGGGAGGGGACAGCCACAACCTCCCTGGGCAGCCTGTGCCAGAGTCTCCTGACCCCCACTGGAAAGAATTTCTTCCTCACCTCCAGTCTCAATCTGCCCTCCTCAAGCTTCAATCCATTCCCTCTCCATTCCCCCTCCCCATGGCCCTTGAGTCCTGAAGTCTCCACAATAAGCAGTCCCTGGGCTCCCAGGGATGGGGAGAAGATGACCAAGCCTGGCTCCTGAGGGCAGGAGTGCAGGGAAGGAGGGGTGCTCAGGAAGGGTGCCTGTCCCTGCTGAGCATCCCTGGGCAAAGAACGAAGCTGCAGCAAGCCTCAGGTGACTTCAGTGCCTGAAGGGAGCTAGAGGGGAGCTGCACAGGGGATAAGGACCTGTGGTGACAGGACCAGGGGCAAGGGTTTGAAACCAGAGCAGGGGGGATTTAGATTGGACATGAGGAAGAAGTTCTACTTTAGTGCTTCCCAACTGCAGCAGGTTGCCCAGAGAAGCTGTGGACACCTCACCTCTGGAGGTGCTCAAGGCCAGGCTGGATGAGGCTTTGAGCACCTTGGGCTGGTGGGAGGAGTCCCTTGAAGTGTTGATCAGCATTGATCAGATCCCCCCTCAGGCTGCTCTGTTCCAGACTAATAAGCCCCAGTCATCCTCTCCTCATGAGGGAGGTGCTCTGCACCCTCAGCAGCTCTGTAGCCTTACCACCATGGGCCATGGTGGAGCACAAGGCAAAACTCTTCACAGCCAGGGCTCAGCTGTGCCCAGAGGGTCCTCTCCAGCCTCCTGTTTGTGACTGTGTCTCCTCTGTGGGATTAAGGCTCTCCTGAGAAGCAAAAGGCAGGGCAGAGGCCTCCCAAGCTGAGGAGCAGCCAGGGGAGGTTCAGGTTGGATGTTAGGAAGAAGTTCTACACAGAGAGAGTGATTGCCCATTGGAATGGGCTGCCTGGGGAGGAGGTGGAGTCACCATCACTGGAGGTGTTCAGAAGGAGACTTGCTGGAGCGCTTGGTGCCATGGGTTAGCTGTTTGGGTGGGTTGGATTGGCTGATGGGTTGGACACGATGATCTTGAAGGTCTCTTCCAACCTGGTTTGGTTTATTCTAATAAAGGTTATTCTAATAATAAAGAATAGCCCCAGCTGCCTCAGTCTGTCCTCCTAGGAGAGGTGCCCCAGCCCTCTGCTCATCCTCATGGCCCTTCTCTGGCCAAGCTGGAGTGGAGCAGCACTAGAAGTGGGGAGATGCAGATTGGATGTGAGGAAGAAGTTGTTCCCCAGGAGGGTGGTGAGAGCCTGGCACAGGTTGCCCAGGGAGGTGGTGGAAGCCTCCTGCCTGGAGGTGTTTGCAGCCAGGCTGGATGTGGCTGTGAGCAACCTGCTGCAGTGTGAGGTGTCCCTGCCCATGGCAGGGGGGTTGGGGCTGGCTGAGCCTTGAGGTCCCTTCCAACTCAGCCCATTCTGTGAGCCTGTGGTTGTGCTGATGGTGAGCACAGCCCTGCCCTTCAGCTCTCAGACAGCCTCTCTGGGCTCTGGGCTCTGTTTCATGCTCTTCCCAGCTTGCTCAGGGCTTGGGGCCCATGGGGCTGAGCTGTGGGGATGCAGAGCCTTCCCTGGCAGCAGTTTCTGATCCCTGCACACAAACAAAGCAGGGACCACACTCTGAGTCCCTGGGGTCACGAGCCCCCCATATCTTCTCATCTCCTCCCCTCCTCAGCAGCTCTCCACTGGGAGGATGGACATGTCTGTGAGATGTGAGTGCTTGAAACCTTGCCCAAAGCCAGAAGCTTTCCCATGCTAGGAAGCCAAAAGAGGTGAAATGTCCAGAGCTGCCCTGGCACAGCCAGCTCTGAGAGCTGGGCCTGAGATGGACAGAAAGGCAAAGCTGGGGGAGGAGCCCCTCCTGCTCCATGTGCCAGAGGCTGTGTGCATATAGGGGGGCTGCAGGAGGCTGGGAGGGGGAATCAGTGCTTGGTCCATGTCCAGTGCCTGTCTCCCATCTTCCCCAGGCACATCCATTCCATCTCTGTGTGGGGGCTGCTCTGGTCCAAGCTGCTCTGGGCTCAGGGTGTCTGTAACTCACACCCCAGGAGAAGCAAGAGGTGGGGTTGAATCCTGACTGCTGCCTGTGCTGGGGGAGGGCAAAGAGCTCAGGCTGGACCATGGTAGGTGAGGTAGCAACAGGCCATGGATGTTCTTTGGCCCTTCCCAGGGCTGCTGCTGCCAGGGAGCTGCCTGCAGCCCCCAAAGTCTTGCTGTGGTGTCTGAGGGCTGCAAGGGGCCTGGGGCTATACATGAATCACAGAATTGTCAGGGCTGGAAGGGACCTCAAGGCTCAGCCAGCTCAAATCCCCCTGCCATGGGCAGGGACACCTCACACTGCAGCAGGTTGCTCACAGCCACATCCAGCCTGGCTGCAAACACCTCCAGGCAGGAGGCTTCCACCACCTCCCTGGGCAACCTCTGCCAGGCTCTCACCACCCTCCTGGGGAACAACTTCTTCCTCACATCCAATCTCAATCTCCCCACTTCTAGTTTTGCTCCATCCCCCCCAGTCCTATCCCTCCCTGACACCCTCCAAAGTCCCTCTCCAGCTTTCTTGGAGCCCCCTTCAGATACTGGAAAACCACAAGAAGGTCTCCTGGGAGCCTTCTCTCCTCCAGACTGCACAACCCCAACTCCCTCAGTCAGTCCTCACAGCAGAGCAGCTCCAGCCCTCTGCTCCTCCTCGTTGCCTTGGGTCACTCTATTTAGTTGCTTTGTGGTGGGAGCAGCTCCCCTCTGAGCCACCTTCCCACTGTGAGGGCTGCTGGGGAAGCCTCCAGGCACCCATGGAGGTGTCTGTGCTGCTCAGGGAAGCAAGGAGAGCAAGGAGATGCCATCCCCCAGCTTGCACAGAGCTCAGCACCACCCTGAATCACAGCAAGGAAATTCCAGCTATGTGCAGGGCAGCAGAGTTCAGCACAGGCCCAGGTCCCCAGCCAGCCATAAACGTCTGGCCAAGGCACAAACTAAACATGGGGGTAAGCAATGGGTCCTGAGGAGCAGGACAGCTCTTGGAGATGGCTGTTAGCTCACTTCTGCTTCCCTTATGACCAGATGCAGTCTGGGGCCAGCCCACACCCTGACTGAATGTGAGACCAGCCCCCACCTGGCTACAACCTCCCTGCAGGGAGTTGCAGAGAGCAAGAAGGTCTCCCCTGAGCCTCCTCTTCTGCAGGCTAAGCAACCCCAGCTCCCTCAGCCTCTCCTCACAGGGCTGTGCTCCAGACCCCTCCCCAGCTTTGTTGCCCTTCTCTGGACACCTTCCAGCAGCTCAACATCTTTCCTAACCTGAGGAGCCCAGAACTGGACACAGGACTCAAGGTGTGGCCTAACCAGTGCTGAGCACAGGGCAGAATGAGCTCCCTGCTCCTGCTGGCCACACTGTTCCTGATGCAGGCCAGGATGCCATTGGCCCTCTTGGCTGCCTGGGCACACTGCTGGCTCCTGTTCACCTGCTGTCAACCAGACACAGGACTCTAAAGGACAGACCTGTCCCTTTTCCTGCATCCCTAACCAGGTCTTGGATCTCCTTGGCCACCAGACCAGGCTCCTCCAGCTCAGACTTGTTCACCAGCACCCAGCATAGCTCCTCTGGGTCTGCTGGAGGGGCCTGAAACTGCACCAGGGAAGGGTTAGGTTGGAGATGAGGAACAATTTCTGTGCTGCAAGAGTGGTCAGACAGGCTGCCCAGGGAGATGGTGGAATCCCCAGCCCTGGAGGTGTTCCAGAACCCTGTGACCATGGCACCTGGGGCCATGGTTCAGTGGCCATGGTGGGGCTGGGCTGCTGGTTGGGCTGGATGGTTTCAGAGGGCTTTGCCAAGCCAAACAGTTCTATGATTTTCTGAACCTATTCACCCTGTGCCCACCTGGGGTCTGGAGCTGATCCAGGTGAGCCCTGGGCCCACTGGTGAGATGCCAGCCTTCCTTGTGCCCTGCAGACCAGCCTGGCCTGGGGATTAGCTGCCCCTGGCTGGGGCTGGGCAGGGCTGAGAGAGTATTTCTGCTCCTTGCCCTTCACTGCTTCAGCCTGGGGGGAGGGAACTGACCTCCATCTTTCCATGCAGGTGGGAAGTGAGTTCAGTTCACCTGCAAGAGTGCAGGGAGAAATCTCCTCTGAGGGTTGCATCCTCACCCAGAGCCTGGGTGAGAGCCAGCAGAGGAAATATTTGCTCCTGGCACATTACTGCAGGGTAGATGACCTTGAGAGGTCCCTTGCAACCCAAACCCCCCTCTGAGCCCGTGGTTAGTGGAAGCATAGCTGGCAGCTCAGGTGAGGGCTCGCTCCTGCCCAGCCACTGCCTGCTCCAGGGGGTCGGCCCCGGAGAGAGAAACCCAGCAGGCAGGGAGGGCAGCTGAGTGCAGCTCAGGGGGCACAAGAGGAGAGCTGGGGGCTGAAAACCTTCCAGCAGCCCAGCCCTGCAGATGAGGAAAGCTGCTCAGCTCCGGGCAGTTCATGCGGAGGCCAGCAGCCGAGCAAAGCCAGGGCTGGGCGGGGGGCTCGGCCCGCTGCACCCCGCTCCCGCCGCAGCCGGTCCCACGTCCCGCCCGGCTTTGCGATGAGGAGAGGCGAGGGGAGCCCGGCAGAAGCAAAACAGTCTGCTGTCCCAGGTCCCTCCCACGTCAGGGACGGCAGAGAGCTGCCTCCTGGCGCTGCCTTCCCTCTGTGCCCCGTGGGAAGGGCTCTGGCACAGCGTGACACAAGGCTGAGCTGTCCCACGTCCCACCCGGGTGGGTGGGAGCCGGCTGGCTGCGTGCCGTGCCCCAGCACCGGGCTCGGCGGAGGGGAGGCTTCGGCTCTCCCGTGCCCTGGATCATTAACACCCCCTGCGGGGAGGGGTCCTGCTGCCCTGGCCTTCCATGCCTCCTCCACTCCTAGCCTGCACAGCCTGACCCAGCTCCCACTGCCCCACCTGAGCTGTCCATGAGTGGACCTGGCAGCCCCTGGGGCTGCAGGGTGCCTGCTCAGCACCACTGCTGAGGGAGCTGATGAAAGTGTGACAGCAGGACAAGGGAGGGGCAGAGAAATGGTTCTGCTCTGCTCAGACTCCAGCTGCAGCACTGTGTCCTGTTCTGGAGACCCCCAACACAAGAAGGACCTGGAGCTGCTGGAGAAGGTCCAGAGGAGGCCACAAAGATGATCAGAGGGCTGCAGAACCTCCCCTGTGGGGCCAGGCTGGGAGGGCTAGGGCTGTTCAGCCTGCAGAAGACACCAGGGAGACCTCAGAGCAGCCTTCCAGTACCTGAAGGGGGCTGCAGGAGAGCTGGGGAGGGACTCTGGACAAGGGCTGGGAGGGACAGGATGAGAACAAAGGCTTTGAGCTGGGAGAGAGGAGACTGAGACTGGAGATGAAGAAATTCTTTAGAACGAGGATGGTGAGACACTGGCACAGGCTGCCCAGGGAGGCTGTGGATGTCCCCTCCCTGGAGGTGTTCAAGGCCAGGCTGGATGAGGTCTTGAGCCACCTGGGGTGGTGGAAGTGTCCCTGGGCTGGGGGAGGTGTTCCTGGGCTGGGGGAGGTGTCCCTGGGCTGGGGGAGGTGTCCCTGGGCTGGGGGAGATGTCCCTGGGCTGGGGGAGGTGTCCCTGGGCTGGGGGAGGTGTCCCTGGGCTGGGGGAGGTGTCCCTGGGGTGGGGGAGGTGTCCCTGGGGTGGGGGAGGTGTCCCTGCCCACGGCAGGGGGTTGGAGCTGGCTGATCTGAGGCTCACCCTGCCCAGGGCCTCTCCCTTGCTGCAGCTCTGCACTTTGGGTGAAGCCCAGGTGGCACCAGCCCAAGGAACTCAGACACCCTGAGAGACACAACAGGAGAGGCCCTGTGAGGTAAATTGGTGGACATGGCTCTGAGCCCCTTCCAGGGGAAAATCCATGTCAGGCTCCCAAACAGCTTCAGATTCCTGGAAAGCTGGCAAGATGGGGAAGGAAAAGGAGAGGCAGGGGAGAGGGAGTGCTGGAGCTCTTGCTGTGAAGCAGCACATCACATCAGCCAAGTGTTTCCATCCTGCTCCCTGTCCTGCCCCTCTGGCCTGGCTCCTCACAGAAGCACACAATCAACCAGGCTGGAAAAGACCTCAGAGATCATCAAGCCCAACCTATTCCCTATCACCCAACACCTCCTGACAACTAAACCATGGCTCCAAGTGCCACAGCCAAGCCTTTTGTGAACACCTCCATAGATGGGGACTCCACCACCTCCCTGGGCAGCACATTCAATTACTCTTTCTGGGAGAAACTTTCTCCTCACCTCCAGCCTGAACCTCCCCTGGCACAGCTTGAGACTGTGTCCTCTTGTTCCCCACAAGCTGGGGTGGGAATTTCCTGGCTGCCAGACCTCTCACACTCTTCCATTTCAAGTGTTGAGACTCAGATGGTTCAAAGCAAACCACCCCTGGTGCCCCTCCTCAGAGGAGGTGGCTCCTGAGTGCTGTGTGCCATGGCCCCACCTTGGGGCCAAAGAGGCTCCATTTATAGAACCACAGAATTGTCAGGGCTGGAAGGGACCTCAAGGCTCAGCCAGCTCCAACCCCCTGCCATGGGCAGGGACACCTCACACTGCAGCAGGTTGCTCACAGCCACATCCAGCCTGGCCAGGGATGAGGCTCCCATCACTTCACACAAGTACCTGAGGAAGGCTGGAGAGCACCAAGAGAGCGAAGTGGTTGATGCCTCCACGTGACACTTGTGGAGACACTTCTGCAGTGTGCCCAGTTCTGGGGGCCCCCAGCACAAGAGCAACGCTGACAGGCTGGAGGGAGGCCAGAGGTGAGGCTCTGGGGTGGTTAGGGACCTGGAGCACAGGAGACAGGAGGAGAGGTTGAGGAAGGTTGGTTTCCTCAGCCTGGAGAAGGTGAAGGGGGTGGGGGGGTGGTAGCCACCTGTCTTCAGATCCCTAATGAGGGGGTTTAGAGACAGCAGTGGTGGTCTCATCAGAGGTGGGCCCTGGAATAGGGACCTGGTGGAGGAGCTTCATCCTTGGAGGTACCCTGGACACAAGCTCTTCACAGTCTCACAGTCTCACTAAGGTTGGAAGAGGCTCATCGAGTCCAACCTGTCACCACAGACCTCATGACCAGACCATGGCACCAAGTGCCACATCCAATCCCCTCTTGAACACCTCCAGGGATGGGGACTCCACCACCTCTTTGTCCCACCCTGAGCAGAGGTTGGACCAGAGACCTCCAGAAGTGCCTCTGAACCGCAGATCCTGGGTTCTGAGAGCCCCAACCTCGCTCAAGGGGCTGTTCAAAGGACTCACCTCTCCTACTGACTTCTGCAGCCTGTCAGTCTCCTGGAGGCCAGGACTGGAAGGTGGCACAGGTGGGATCCCTCTCTGGGAGGCTCTTACCAACAGCTTTGGGATGGAAGAGTCCAGGCTGATGCCACCTTGCCTAGACATTTGGGCTGTGACTGCCTGGTTGTGTGCCTGGCCAGTCAGAGCTGCAGCCCCAGCCCAGACCCTGCTCCTGAGGCTAGAGAAACCTTGGAACTTGCTCCTGTGAGTTGCCCTGGAGGAAGGGAACCAGCAGAGTGTCCTTGGTGCTGGGCTACAGCCAAGATCTCCTCAGCTTCTGGAGGGCCGAGCCCAGAGAGTGGTGGTGAATGGTGCCGCAGCCAGCTGGCAGCCAGGCACCAGTGGTGTGCCCCAGGGATCAGTGCTGGGCCCTGTGCTCTTTAACATCTTCATTGATGATCTGGATGAGGGCATTGAGTCCATCAGCAGTAACTTTGCAGATGACACCAAGCTGGGGGCAGGAGTTGATCTGCTGGAGGGTAGAGAGGCTCTGCAGAGGGACCTGGACAGGCTGGACAGATGGGCAGAGGCCAAGGGCAGGAGACTGAACACATCCAAGTGCCAGGTTCTACACATTGGCCACAGCAACCCCAGGCAGTGCTACAGGCTGGGGTCAGAGTGGCTGGGAGCAGCCAGGCAGAGAGGGACCTGGGGGTGCTGGTTGATGGTAGGCTGAACAGGAGCCTGCAGTGTGCCCAGGCAGCCAAGAAGGCCAATGGCATCCTGGCCTGCATCAGGAACAGTGTGGCCAGCAGGAGCAGGGAGGTCATTGTGCCCTGTGCTCAGCACTGCTGAGGCCACACCTTGAGTCCTGTGTCAAGTTCTGGGCTCCTCAGCTTAGGAAAGAGGTTGAGCTGCTGGAAGGTGTCCAGAGAAGGGCAACAAAGCTGGGGAGGGGTCTGGAGCACAGCCCTGTGAGGAGAGGCTGAGGGAGCTGGGGTTGCTTAGCCTGGAGAAGAGGAGGCTCAGGGGAGACCTTCTTGCTTTCTACAACTCCCTGAAGGGAGGTTGTAGCCAGGTGGGGGTTGGTCTCTTCTCCCAGGCAATCAGCACCAGAACAAGAGGACACAGTCTCAAGTTGTGCCAGGGGAGGTTTAGGCTGGAGGTGAGGAGAAAGTTCTTCATAGAAAGAGTGATTGCCCATTGGGATGTGCTGCCCAGGGAGGTGGTGGAGTCCCCATCCCTGGAGGTGTTCAGGAGGAGACTGGATGGGGTGCTTGGTGCCATGGGTTAGTTGATTAGATGGTGTTGGGTGCTAGGTTGGACTGGATGATCTTGAAGGTCTCTTCCAACCTGGTCTATTCTATTCTATTCTATTCTATTCTATTCTATTCTATTCTATTCTATTCTATTCTATTCTATTCTATCTCTGCCTTGTGTGGTTACAGCTGGTCCCTGGTGCCTTTGCTGCACAGTGCTCTGTTCAGACAGGGACAGGGTTTGCACCCAGCCTTGCCAGGAGGCTGTCTTTATGGCAGAGGAGGAGCTGAACCTGGCTCTTGCCTGCTTCCTCCTCCCCATGTTCAGCCAGGAGAGGAGGCCACACTCAGCTCGAGGTGCAGGTGGTGGGGGACAGAGGGCTGTCAGGCAGACAAGGAAAGGACCCAGACTCAACAAGGGTGGGAGGTGACTGCAGTCACATCCTCCCATCCTGCTCACACAGCAGCTCTTCCTGCCTACCTGCAGAGCTCCACATCCTGCCCCGGGCTGCCTGCACTCCCTGGGAGGGCTCACAGCACACTGTGGGGCAGCCAAGCCTGCGCTGCCCTCTGAGGTCGGCTTTGCTCCCTGGAGGTGCAGCAGCAGCCCAGCCACAGCCGGGCACTAGCCCCTGGAGGAGGTGAGATGCCACTGCCTGGACATGTCCCTGCTTGCTGGAGGTCAGCTGCAGAAGTGCAGGCAGAGCTTCCTCACAAGAGCAGCTTCCAGCTGCCCCATGGCTGTTTGCAGAGGCAAGGAGACAGGAAACACCTGCACCGTGGCAGCTGGCAGGTCCTGCACACAGACAGGACACATCCACACACAGCCTGCTTCCCTGCACCCCCTGCTGCTGGACACCAGGTTGGCCTTTGCTGGGGTGGGACAAGTGGAGCTCCATGAGCTCCCCTCGCTGTGTCCTTGGGCCAGGCATGCCTTGGCCAGGGGCTCTGGCACAGGACAGATCCATCCAGGCTCCACACCCTGCTGCTGGAGGCTGTGGGCTCTGTTCTGGGTGCTCAGAGAGCTTTGGCACACCCAGAGCTGTTCAGGACTGGGCTCTGCAGCTGGTCCCTTCCATGGGGGATGTGGCTGCTGATGCCTGGTGAGGGGACAGACAGACAGAGGTCCACAGTGCCCCTGGGCAAAGGCCTCATCTTCAGTGTCCCACTGGGATGTGCTGCCCAGGGAGGTGGTGGAGTCCCCATCCCTGGAGGTGTTCAAGAGGGGATAGGATGTGGCACTTGGAGCCATGGTTTAGCTGTCAGGAGGTGTTGGGTGTTTGGTATGGATCACAGAAACAGAAAATCATAGACTCATAGAATCAATAAGGTTGGAAAAGACCTCAGAGATCATCAAGTCCAAGCTGTCACCCAGCTGCCAGTTCCCATCAGCCACTTGTTGTCAGGGCAGTGTGTGGAAGGCACTGATTTCCTCCAGGGCCTTCAGACATCAGCCTGGGTGAAGCAGCTCATTATAAGCAGCTAATTGCTGCAGTCAGTTGTGACACACATTTTCCAAGGTTAATTTAGTGTAGCACTCAGAGTCCTCCATTTATAGCATCACAGAGCTGTCAGGGCTGGAAGGGACCTCAAGGCTCAGCCAGCTCCAACCCCCTGCCATGGGCAGGGACACCTCACACTGCAGCAGGTTGCTCACAGCCACATCCAGCCTGGCTGCAAACACCTCCAGGCAGGAGGCTTCCACCACCTCCCTGGGCAACCTGTGCCAGGCTCTCACCACCCTCCTGGGGAACAACTTCTTCCTGATATCAGGCTACAAAACCTCTGATGTTTCTCCTGGTGGGACACAGCCAGCACATCGCTCTGTGGTTGGTCTGAGTCCACTTGCAGGCTGCAGAGCAGCTAAAACAGGTGCTGGAGCAGATGTCTGGCTCATCTTCCCCTGCCTGGGTCTCCAGTTCGTTGTTCCCACTCTGCACTTCCCTGCCTACCCCCCACCAGGGGCCTCATGACACCCCCTGAAAGTGGTCACAGTTCTCACTGGCTCCCTTGAAGGCAAATCAAACCTGACCTCCCAGCTTGCCTCAGCTCTGGAAGTCTCCTGCCTCTGACCTTCTGCTTTGGGCTAAAGCACACAGCACCAGCAAGGTTCTTCAGGTGCCACCACACCTTGGAGCTGCAAGATTTGCTTGCACAAAGCAGCCTGGCTGGGCTTGGAAATGCTGTCTCCAGGGAGGGGATTGTCCCCCTGGGACTCAGCTCTGGGGAGGCCACACCTCAAGTGTTGGGTTCAGTTTTGGGCACCTCCAGGTACCAGAGAGATGTGGAGGTGCTGGAGCCAGGGCAGAGCAGGGCAAGGAAGCTGGGAAGGGCCTGGAGAATAAATCTGATGAGGAGCAACTGAAGGAGCTGGGGGATGGTTAGTGTGAAACAGAGGAGGCTGAGGGGAGACCTCCTGGCTGTCTACAGCTAGCTGAGAGGAGGTTGTGGAGAGGCTGCTGCTGGTCTCTCCTCACAGGTAATTAGTGACAGAACAAGAGGGAATGGCCTCAAGCTGCCACTGGGGAGTTTAGACTGGACAGCAGGAAACATTTTTCCCAGCAAGAGTGGTCAGGGGGCTGGAATGTGCTGCCCAGGGAGGTGGTGGAGTCCCCAAGCCTGGAGGTGTTTCAAGGTGGTTTGGCTGTGGTTCTTGGGGCTGTGGTTTAGGGGTGACCCTTGCAGAGTAGGGGTTTTGGGTAGGACCTGGTGACCCTGAGGGGCTTTTCCAACCTGAATGTCTCTGTGATGCTGTGACAGACACTGCCTGGGCCCAAGCCTGCAGCATTTTGTGCCTGCAGAGGCAACTTAGAACAAAGCAGCTTCTAGAAGTGCCTCTGACTCTTCCCCCTGGGTCTCTGTTCCCACTAGGGCTTGAAGTAAACACTCCTAAATCCAGTGGGGGATTCATTTGAGCATCATCCTCCTCTTGTGTCTGCCCTTGACTTGGCACAAAGGCTCCCAACTTTCTGCCTTGAAAGTTTCTAAACCCCCATAAAGCATTCCCTGTGCAAAACACTCCAAACAGCTCCTTATGCACTCCTTAACCACTGGAGGAGCAGCAACGTCTGAGTTTCTTCTCTCTGGAGCAGTTTGCTCAGCCCCAAGAAGCTGCTCCTGCTCCTGGCTCAGGACAGAACCAAGTATCAACACAGGCTGGGGATGGAGGGATGAAGAGCAGCCCTGGGGAGAAAGGACTTGGGGCTGCTGGGGGGGTGCAAAGCTGGAGATGAGCTGGCACTCTGCCAGCCCAGCCCCAGCCTGCCCTGGGCTGATCCCCAGCAGTGAGGGCAGCAGGGGCAGGGAGGGGATTCTGCCCCTCTGCTGTGCTCTGCTCAGACCTCCCTGCAGTGCTGGGCCAGCTCTGGAGCCCTCAGCACAGCACAGCCAGGGAGCTGTTGGAGCAGGTCAGAGGAGGCCACAGCAATGCTGGCAGGGCTGGAAGCCCTCTGCTGGGAGGCCAGGCTGAGAGAGTTGGCCTTGGGCAGCCTGGAGAGGAGAAGGCTCCAGGGAGACCTTCTGGTGGCCTTGCAGTGCTTCAAGGGCTGAGCAGAAAGCTGGGGACAGACTCTTGAGCAGGACAAGGGGGGATGGACTGAACTCAAAGAGGAAGATTGAGACTGGAGAGAAGGAAGAAATGTTTGCCCCTGAGGGTGGTGAGAGCCTGTCCCAGGCTGCCCAGAGAGGTGTGAGCTGCCCCATGGCTGGCAGCATTGCAGGTCAGGTTGTTTGGGGCTGTGAGCAACCTGCTCTGGTTGGGGATGTCCCTGCTGGCTGCAGGGGTTGGCCTGGATGAGCTTTAGAGATCCCTTCCCACCCAAACCAGTCTGGGACTCTAGAAGCAGAGGACATGGCCCCAAAGCTGTAGTGCCACATGGCAGAGGAAGCTTCTCCCTGGCATCTCCCTGGCTCTGTCATCTGTAGCCTGGGAGGCAGAGCCATCCAAAGCACAGCCCTCTAGCATGGGGCCAACTTGGGTGCAGCTGAGCCTTGGACTCTGCTGCTGTGTCCAACTTCCCTGCCAGAAGTGGCAGAGAAAGGAGAGAAGCTGTGGCAGGCTGCTGTGCTTTGCTGCCTTTGCTGTGATTCAGAATCCACAGGAAAAGAAAAAGAACACCACCAAATCTGCCCAAGGGCTTGAGCTGAGCCCGAGCCAAGCCAGGCCCCAGCCTCTTTGTTTTCCCAAGCTTGGCCATTTCCTGGACAGGGTCAGCAAAGAAGGGCTGAAGCATTCCAAAGCTGCTCCAAGTGTGGTGGGGCTTGCAGTGCTCCCTGGAGCTCCCTCCAGCTCTCCTGTGCTTTGCAGGCAGAGTGCTCTGAGGAAGGACAAAGCCTCCCAGGGCTGCCCTTGTTTGCTCACATCTACTCACATCACATCAGCTTCTGCAGGGGGGCTGGAGCTGCTCTGCTCTGAGGACAGACTGAGGGAGTTGGGGTTGTGCAGGCTGGAGAGGAGAAGGCTCCCAGGAGACCTTATTGTGGCCTTCCAGGATCTGCAGGGGGCTCCAAGAAAGCTGGGGAGGGACTTTTGAGGGTGTCAGGGAGGGATAGGACTGGGGGGGATGGAGCAAAACTAGAAGAGGGTAGACTGAGATTGGATGTGAGGAAGAAGTTGTTCCCCAGGAGGGTGGTGAGAGCCTGGCACAGGCTGCCCAGGGAGGTGGTGGAAGTCTCCTGCCTGGAGGTGTTTGCAGCCAGGCTGGATGTGGCTGTGAGCAACCTGCTGTAAGTGTGAGGTGTCCCTGCCCAGGGCAGGGGGTTGGGATTGCATGATCTTTGAGGTCCCTTCCAACCCTGACAACTCTGTGGTTCTGTTCCCCAGTGCTCTGAGCCCAGGTGTCAGCAGCACTGTCTCTCCCTTCTTATCCCAGAGCCTGCTGAGCAGGAGCAGAAGATGGGAGAGGTGAATCCTCCCCTGTGCACACAAAGGAGGAGGCAGCAGTGCTGGGGCTGCTCTCCTCCCTCAGCAGCAGGAGGCTGGGACATGGGGTTAGACTGCAGGCAGCTGCCCACAGGAGTGAGGGAGCTCCTGGCTCAGCTTTGGGTGGGTTCCCCTCAGAGGCAAGGAATATGTTGTGCATGGGACCACCTGCCCAAGGGAGCTGCCCTCATGCAGCCCCCCTAAAGTCACCTCTCTGTAAGGCACTTCCCAGCAAGCTGCTGAGGTCAGAAGTGTCCTGGGGAAAGGGGACAGCTCTGGGCAAGAGTTGCTTGCCCACCACAGCACTTCCACAGAACATTCCTCTTCCCCTGGGGCTGCCTCAGGTGCTCACAACAGCTGGACCCAAAGGGGATTTGACCACATAAAGGTTGGAGCTCCCAGGGCTGAAAGCTCCTGATATCCCCCCCAGGCCCTGCAGCCACCTCAGCTCCACAGGGCTCCTTGTGCTGCCCTGCTGTGCTCCTGCACTGGCAGTGAGCAGGTTGGTGTGAAACAGAGGAGGCTGAGGGGAGACCTCCTGGCTCTCTACAGCTACCTGAAAGGAGGTTGTGGAGAGGTTGCTCCTGGCCTCTGCTCCCAGGTCATTAGTGACAGAACAAGAGGGAACAGCCTCAAGCTGCCACTGGGGAGGTTTAAACTGGACAGCAGGAAACATTTGTTCCCATCAAGAGTGGTCAGGGGTTGGAATGTGCTGCCCAGGGAGGTGGTGGAGTCCCCAAGCCTGGAGGTGTCTCAGGGTGGTTTGGCTGTGGTGCTTGGGGCTGTGGTTTAGGGGTGAGCCTTGCAGACCTGGCTGAGCCTGGAGGTCCCTTCCAGCCCTGACAATTCTGTGGTTCCATGATTTCTCTCCAGACATGGAGGAAAGCCTGGAGGGAAAGCTCTGCCCCCCCTCAGACAGTGTGGTTCCCTCTCTCCTTTGCCAGGTTCTCTTGGAAGACTGAAACACTGCTGACTCGTTCATGCCTCCCCTGGGGCTGGCTAGGAAGGGGTCAGCACACTGCAGCTGAGCAGAGGCAGACATCAGGCAGGCAGAGAGCAGAGCAGTTTAAGCCTTTGTGATAAAGATGCCTTTTGCAGACACTTCCAAAGCAATTCTCCTCCCCTCAAGTGGTTTCTGTCTGGCTCTTGTATCTTTATGCCACTAAAAACAAGCACAAATTGGGCCCTTTGCAGCAATCAATTTGGATTTATCCCTCACTCAGGCTCTAAGCTCCTGCAGGCAGAGTGAGTTTCCTCTCCAGGGAGCTTAGGCCCAGGAAAAGGCAATAAATCCTTTTAGTTTCACCTCCTGGGTGTAATCAGTTGGCTCTTGGACTGAGCCTGGAGCTTCTCTAATGGCTACATGGCATCCCCCAGCCATGGGGCTTCACCCTGAGGTGAAGCATCTGCCCCTCCTTGGAATCACAGAATCAGCCAGGCTGGAAAAGACCTCAGAGATCATCAAGCCCAACCTATTCCCTAACACCTAACACCTCCTGACAGCTAAACCATGGCTCCAAGTGCCACAGCCAATCCCCTCTTGAACACCTCCAGGGATGGGGACTCCACCACCTCCCTGGGCAGCACATCCCAATGGCCAATCTCTCTTGCTGGCAAGAACTTTCTCCTCACCTCCAGCCTAAACCTCCCCTGGGGCAGCATGAGACTGTGTCCTCTTGTTCTGGTGCTGCTTGCCTGGGAGAAGAGACCAACCCCCTCCTGGCTACAACCTCCCTGCAGGGAGTTGGAGAGAGCAAGAAGGTGTCCCCTGAGCCTCCTCTTCTCCAGGCTAAGCAACCCCAGCTCCCTCAGCCTCTCCTCACAGGGCTGTGCTCCAGACCCCTCCCCAGCTTTGTTGCCCTTCTCTGGACACCTTCCAGCAGCTCAAGATCTTTCCTAACCTGAGGAGCCCAGAACTGGACACAGGACTCAAGGTGTGGCCTAACCAGTGCCTAATGCCTTTGGCAGGCTGTGCCTGGCTTTAGCTCCCCAAACCAGAGAAGGGCAACAAGGCTGGGGAGAGGCCTTGAGCACAGCCCTATGAGGAGAGGCTGAGGGAGCTGGGGTTGCTTAGCCTGGAGAAGTGGAGGCTTAAGGGAGACCTCATTGCCCTCTACAGCTACCTGAAAGGTGGTTGTAGCCAGGAAGGGGTTGGTCTCTTCTCCCAGGCAACCAGCACCAGAACAAGAAGACACAGTCTCAAGCTGTGCCAGGGGAGGTTTAGACTCGAGGTGAGGAGGAAGTTCTTCACCGAGCGAGTTGTTCGTCATTGGAATGTGCTGCCCAGGGAGGTGGTGGAGTCACCATACCTGGAGGCGTTCAAGGG